>NC_092753.1:15117541-15459612 GCF_047496795.1 Chiloscyllium punctatum
CACTATAGACTCAGACTTGCTGGGTCACCGCCATCTTGGATCACCCGAAAAACTTCTTAAAAATCAACCAATTGAAATCCAAGGAGAAAGTGATGACAGCCTTCCTTGTGGACAATATCATCTCCACTGTCTTAGAAGAAAATCTTTAAGCCTTGTTAAATTTCTTTGCAAAAGCACACTGAGGAATTGGTCTCAGCCTCAACTTCAAGATGACTCAAGTCCTTTATCAACTCAGCCGGCGCATGTTCTCCATTAAGATTAATGGAGAAATCCTCCCAAATATGGGATGCTACCTTGTTAAATGCTGATATCAATATGGATGTAGAGAGAAGAGAAGAGATTTAAATCAAAATGGAGTTGGAAGGGGAGTAAAAGTACTCCACCCACCGCAGCACCCACCTCTCTCCAAAGGCATCGAGAGCATTGGTGGACACTGCATGCTTTTGATCCAAGGACACCCAGTATGAATCTGGCTCTGGAAGAGGAGCAAATAGTCACCAGATGTAGAATCATAGAATCCCTGCAGTGTGGAAACAGGTCCTTCGGCCCAACAAGCCCATACTGACCCTCCGAAGAGTAACCCACCCAGACCCATTCGCTGAACCTATTACTCTATGTTTACCTCTAACTGATGCACCTAATCTACACATCCCTGAACACTGTGGGCAATTTAGCATGGCCAAATCACTTAATCTGCACATCTTTGTATTGTGGGAGGAAACTGGAACACCTGGAGGAAACCTACGCAGACAAAGGGAGAATGTTGCAAACTCCACAGACAGTTGCTCAAGGCTGGAATTGAATTTATATCCCTGGCACTGTAAGGCAGCAGAACTAACCACTGAGCCAGGAGAGATATCAGGGAGAGAGATGGCAGAGAGATTCAGCATGGAACACCTTCTTTCATAAAACTGTTTCTTTGACCAGCAGCCTCAAAACTGACTGACCGTTTGCTCTGAACAGCCAGATTGCTAAAACCAAACCAGAGAAAAGCTGAGCTTGGAGAACTCGCCACTTCCCTTTCATTGTACAAGTTTTTTTTAACTTAAAAGCTTCCTCAAGTAGATTAATCCAGACATTTTGGAACCTGTGTCTTTACGACCTCCTGAAAAAAAAACAAGGACAACATAACCTTGTTAAAGGAGCAGCATCATCACATATGGAGGGGAGCTTATAGATTACGAAGTTCCCATATGTCTGTTGCCCTTTACCTTCTAAGTGGTAGATGCTTTATCTTGCACTTTAATTGAAAACTGTTAACTGCTTGCTGGAATATCTTTGGACTGTAGATGCCTGCATATACACTGTTCCTGAGGCTACTTGCTCCCTACCTTTATGTAAGGCTCTTTAATTCCTTATATTCTGCAACACTCCTTTATTTACATCTATACATAGTAGGTTATCAAAAACAGCTCCCGTCTCATGTCTAAGACTTCTCTCTCTTCACATGCTCATTCTAGACTGGAGTTTTATCTCTTACTATTGTCATCAATTACATTATCATTCTCCCACAGTAAAGGTTGCAGGTTTTGAAGTGCTGTTGAAGGAGCCAGAGTGAATTTATGCAGTGCATCAAGTAGATGGTAGCCACTGCTGCCTTTCTGTGTTGATGTTGAAGGCAATGAATGGGCGCTGATGAAGTGGATTGCTCTGTCCTGGATGAAGTTGAGCTTTGTAAGTGTTCACAGAATTTAGAATCCCTACAGTGTGGAAGCAGGCCATTCAGTCCATTGAGTCCACAATGACCCTCTGAAGAGCATCTTACCCAGGCCAAACACCTGCCCCCCCCACTTCCGCTAACCGTATCCTTGTAACCTTGCATCCCCCATGGCTAATCCACCTACCCTGCACACATCCCTCGACACAATGGGCAATTTAGCATGGCCAATCCACCTAATCTGCACCTGAGGGTGGAATCAAACCCGGGTCTCTGGTGCTGTGAGGCAGCAGTGCTAACTATTGAGTCATCATACCGCTCCATGTTGTTGGAGCTGCACCTTCTAGATAAAAAGGCTATTATATCAGCTCTTAACCTGCGCCTCATAAATAGTTTGATTTTGATTCTATTGGACTGTGTATTTTACAGCAGGAATACAAAAAATACAGTGTCATTTGTTGCCATGAAACTGCCATTTTGAATAAATTAAGAAAGATGAAAAGAAAGAGAAAGATATAGCTTGAAGGTATAGTCCTGAGCCAGCTCATCATCATCATTGACACCTGTGATACCATCCTGCTGCCACTGCTTTGCCACCACTAGCAAACAAAGTTGTTGATCTTCAGTTGCCATTTTTTGCTGCTGGACCTACCTCGATAACTTTGCCTCTGCAGATGTAGCAGCCACAGATCCCTGGTCCTGTGCTTGCTCCAGAAAAGTATGTAGGGACTGACTCTGCTCCGTGCTGGGCCTGCTTGAGGTCCATGACCTGGGCCTGCTCAAGATCCATGGTAGGGCCACCTAAGATCCACACTGTCTGTTTGAGGTCAAAGCGCTGGACTCTTGCTGCCGATGCCGTCCAAACTCAGGACAAGGTAAGTTAAAAAAAATGAAAAGATAAAGAAAAGTGATTGGAGTGTTTGGCATAAGAGTCCTTCTCCACCACCATCTTGGATTGGCATTGGACCAGGTTTACCGAAATAGTAGACCTTTGCTGGAGAGGTAGGAGCCTCCATGCTGGAGGGGCTCTGACAAACCCTCTAGTTTTGATACAGCCCTGTTCTTTAATTGGAAGGCGTGTCTTCTGAACATTGATTTGCCAATTCTGAGAAAATTACCGTTGGGTGATACAGTCAACAGTAAACAGTGAGTCAACTTGACTCCAAATCAGGGTACTAACCCACAAGCCAAAATCCTGCTCAGTGTCTGAACAGCAAAAGCAGCACAGGAATTTGGTTTACTAAACCACCCAGTGGTCTAATTATGGAAATACAAATAATGACAAATTTAGATAAGCAAAGCACTTGGAATATAAGAAGAGAGTTTACAATGGAGACATATTGAAAATTGTGACATAAGGATAAGAACAATGATGCAGATGGTAGATTACTAATAAGATATGAGTAGATTGGATCAATTTGTTGTAAAAGAAAATGCAGAAGGATTGAGGAAATCGAAAGAAAATGAAATTGATCATTTCAATGAAAGCTACCACTGTCATAGGCATGGAGGACATATTTATGTACTGTAATTTTCATGTTTCTTTAATCGCCAGTTGCTCTATCTGACATGCTCTTGAAGCTGTAATATGTATGCTGTTAGTTTAGGAGAAATTGGTCTTCGACCTTGACCTGCAAAGTTATTACTAACTGTAGTGTGCTCTATTACAAAAAGGATACCCACACCAAATAACCCCACCACCCCATGGCCGAACATTTCCTCTCCCCCACCCAATCTGCCAAGGACATGCAGGTTCTGGGCCTCCTCCATTGCCAAACCTTAACCATTCAATGCCTGGAGGAAGAACGCCTCATCTTCTGCCTTGGAACCCTCCAACCACACGGGATCAATGTGGATTTTACCAGTTTCCTCATTTTCCCTCCCCCCCTCCACTCTTA
Source organism: Chiloscyllium punctatum (assembly GCF_047496795.1). Taxonomy (NCBI): domain Eukaryota; kingdom Metazoa; phylum Chordata; class Chondrichthyes; order Orectolobiformes; family Hemiscylliidae; genus Chiloscyllium; species Chiloscyllium punctatum. The sequence goes on from NC_092753.1 coordinate 15,121,097, forward strand.
TCCCAGATCCAACCTTCCAACTTGACACCACCCTCATGACCTGTCCTACCTGTCCATCTTCCTTCCCACCTATCCACTCCACCCTCCTCTCCAACCTATCACTGTTATCCACACCTTCATCTACCTATCGCACTCTCAGCTATCTTCCCCAGCCCACCCCCTCCCAATTGTCTCTCCATCCTCTTGGCTCACAAGCCTCATTCCTGATGAAGGGCTTATGCCTGAAACATCGATTCTCCTGCTCCTTGGATGCTGCCTGACCTGCTGTGCTTTTCCAGCATCACATTCTCGACTCTCATCTCCAGTATCTGCAGTCCTCACTTTCTCCTTATTACAAAAGAGTTGCCTAGGAAAACTCTTCTCAGAAATCAACGTCTGTTATTTGGATGCTGAACATCTGAAATTAAATAAATTATGTTGGATTATGTATACTGTTATAAACTTCCTTTAGTAATTGGTGTCACAGGATTGACTATTTAAAAGCCTGAATCTTTGTGATTTCTTCAAATCTCTCAATAATGTGAATGTGATTCAGTATATCTAATTGGAAGTGTACTGCTGTACTTCTAGCTGATAATGTTTTTGTAAACAGTGGTTCCTAAAACTAATCAGCTTCTCTGTGAAAGTCTAAAACCACTTGATGAGACTTCGTGGTTCCTTTCTTCCTGTCTCCTTCTTTCTAGTTTTGAAGTTTATTTTGATGACCAGACCCTTCTACATGTTCCAAGCAGAAAGAAACAATAAGGTGTGATTTTAGAAACTGGAACTGCCAGGCTGAATAGACTGGAAACCTACAAGCTTCTCAATGTATTGAAGTACTTACATATCATTGATTTGTCCTGACGTGCTGGTGGAATACATGTTGTTTTTACAGCAAATAAAGGCAGTAGGACAGGAATCAGCAACATACAGAAGCATATCTTGGTGCTGATGTGAGCAATCCATTAAATGACAGTCCTCTAGAGGCATAACATTCCTGTGTACTGTTAGAGACTGCAGCACCAGTGAGTCATGGTAAGTGGAAATCATAATCAGCGCAAAAACATTTAATGATGCACAAGTACTGATAAACAAGTTCTCATTTGGGAGCATTACTTAGTTTCTGTTTGTGTTGAAAATTATCAATTGTTTGTCTGCACATTAAATACGATTTATGTCTTAGTAACTGAAGAAACACTTTTATATAATCTGCTAAGTATGCACTCCTTTGTCTTATTGAGTTCCAGTTTCTGTTGTTAAATCATATTGAGAGAGTATTTGAAGAAAGCACATCTTTCTATTTGCTGAAGAGACATGAAAATGAAGCTGATTGTTTTCACATGACAAACTTTATGAAGATAACACTTCACTAAATGTGATATAGTGAACTCCAATACTACATGCTGCAAACTATTAAGAATTCTTGCTGAGTCCTATGCGTAGAAGTGCTGCATTTGGCACAAAATGTAAATACCGCAAAAGCAACCGTCTCCACTGACTGATGAAAAGGAATAATGATTATCAGCTCTGCAGAATGCAGTTTGTTTGGAGGAAGGAGATTTGCAGTAATCGCACTGATGCTCTAAGAATTACTCTACTTATTTTCAATTACAGATTTGCCCTTGAAAGCTCACCTCTATTCGGATTATCTCAGTAGATGATTGTTTCTGCAAGCTGGTCTTTTGTGACAAAGATGAAAATCGTTTAATGAAGAACTTAAAATATATTGTTGTGGGAATTTCTAGGTCTGATGCACGAAAATCTCTGTAAATGTGAAGGAAGAACACAAATCTAATGACAAGATCTCCACCTTAATTAATCGTATTCTTTAAAATCTGACTTCAGCAGAGCTCAGCTCACTTCCAAAGCAAATATGAAGAGGTATCAAAAAGGGAGATGGTCTGGTGAGCTCTTCATTCAAATTTTTTTTAACAAATTAACGTTAGCAGCTGTTTTCCTTTGATTTCTCTGCCCCCTCCTCCTAATACAAATGTCATGCTGTTATTCTTGCAATGGCTATTTTACATAACATTGATGCTGTCTTTTAATGATAAAATGAAAGTAATATCCAACAGAGACTACAATGATGAATGGGAAGTTGAATCCTAAATGTTATCTCTTTTTAATGCTGTGCATATTTCATAAAGACTCGTAGGACACAGATATCAATCTGTGTGTCCATTCAGCATTAGCTTCTTTGCTGGTGCAGGCTTTAAACTGCAATATGTTTAACAATAGTACACAGATCAGTTCAAGAAACTTCCAGGATGTAACAACTTATTAAAATACCGGGTGGAATTTTTGGTGCCTGTCTAGAACTTTAAGAATTGAATTGAATTGAATTTATTGTCATGTGTACCAAGGCACAGTGAAAAGCTTTGTCTTGTGAGCAATACAGGCAGGTCACATAGTTAAGTAGCATAGATAAGTAAATAATAGGTAAACACAAAAACAGAGGAACAGGTGAATATTAAGAGTTTGTGAGTCCATTCAGTATTTTAACAATAGTAGAATAGAAACTGTTACGAAACCGGCTGGTGCATGTGTTCAGGCTTCTGTACCTTCTCCCCAGTGGTAGAGGTTGTAGAAAAGCATTGCCAGGGTGAGATAGATCTTTGAGAATGCTGGCAGCATTAAAGAGGTGACAAGTAGGTTAGACCAGGAAAACCCAGTGGATGTGGTCTATCTAGACTTCCAAAAGGCCTTTGATAAGGTGCCACATGGGAGGCTGCTGAGTAAGGTGAGAGCCCATGGTGTTCGAGGTTGGATTGAGGATTGGCTGTCTGACAGAAGGCAGAGAGTTGGGATAAAAGGTTCTTTCTCGGAATGGCAGCCGGTGATGAGCGGTGTCCCGCAGGGTTCAGGGTTGGGGCCACAGCTGTTCACATTATATATTAATGATCTGGATGAAGGGACTGGGGGCATTCTAGCGAAGTTTGCCGATGATACAAAGTTAGGTGGACAGGCAGGTAGTACTGAGGAAGTGGGGAGACTACAGAAGGATCTAGACAGTTTGGAAGAGTGGTCCAGGAAATGGCTGATGGAATTCAACGTGAACAAATGTGAGGTCTTGCACTTTGCCAAAAAGAATAAAAGAATAGACTACTTTCTAAACGGTGAGAAAATTCGTAAAGCCAAAGTACAAAGGGATCTGGGAGTGCTAGTCGAGGATTCTCTAAAGGTCAACATGCAGGTTGAGTCCATGATTAAGAAAGCGAATGCAATGTTGTCACTTATCTCAAGAGGGTTGGAATATAAAAGCACTGTTGTGCTACTGAGACTTTATAAAGCTCTGGTTAGGCCTCATTTGGAGTATCGTGTCCAGCTTTGGTCCCCACACCTCAGGAAGGACATACTAGCACTGGAACGTGTCCAGCGGAGATTCACATGGATGATCCCTGGAATGGTTGGTCTAACATATGAGGAACGGCTGAGGATCCTGGGATTGTATTCATTGGAGTTTAGAAGATTAAGGGGAGACTTAATAGAGACGTACAAGCTAATACATAGCTTGGAAAGGGTGGACGCTAGGAAATTGTTTCCGTTAGGTGAGGAGACCAGGACCCGTGGACACAGCCTTAGAATTAGAGGGGGTAAATTCAGAACAGAAATGCGGATACATTTCTTCAGACAGTGAGGTGGGCCTGTGGAATTCATTGCCGCAGAGTGCAGTGGAGGCCGGGACGCTAAATGTCTTCAAGGCAGAGATTGATAGATTCTTGTTGTCTCGAGGAATTAAGGGCTACGGGGAGAATGCGGGTAAGTGGAGTTGAAATGCCCATCAGCCATGATTGAATGGCGGAGTGGACTCGATGGGCCGAATGGCCTTACTTCCACTCCTATGTCTTATGGTCTTATGGCCTTTCCTTGACAGCGGGCTTGTTAGATGGATTCTATAGATGGGAGGTTGATCTTAGTGATTGTCTGGGCTGAGTTCACCACTCTCTGTAACTGTCTCCAATCTTGAATTGTACAGTTGCCATACCAGGCGGTGATACATCCAGACAGAATGATCTCGATGGCGCACCTATAAAAGTTGGCAAGTGTATTCACTGTCATGCCAAATTTCCTCAGTGCCTGAGGAAGAAGAGATGTCATTGGGCCTTTGTAACCAGTGCATCCACATGAAGGTCCAAGAAAGCTTGTTGTGGATGACCGCTTCCTGGAGCTTGACACTCTCCACTCGTTCCACCTCTGAGCTATTAATGTGTAGGGGGGCATGAGTAACATCCCGTCGAAAGTCAGTAATGAGTTCCTTGGTTTTGTCGGCATTGAGAGCTAGGTTGTTCTCAGTGCACCATTTTTCCAGGTCTTCCACCTCCCATCTGTAGTCAGTTTTGTCACCATCTGACAACTATGGTGGTGTCATCAGCAAACTTGTAAATAGCATTAGTCTGATATTTGGATATGCAGTCGTGGGTATACAGTGAGTACAGTAGGGGACTTAGTATGCACCCCTGGGGGGGCTCCAGTGTTGAGTGTTAGTGAGGATGAAATATTGTCCCCAGTCTTCATTGATTGTGGCCTGTGGGTCAGGAAACTGAGGATCCAGTTGCAGAGAGTGGGGCTTAGTCTAAGATCACTAAGTTTAGTAATGAGTCTCAAGAGGATAATAGTGTTGAAGGCTGAACTGCAGTCAATGAGTAGGATTCTTATGTAGCTGTTCTTGATTAGATTAGATTAGATTAGGTTAGTTACAGTGTGGAAACAGGCCCTTCGGCCAACAAGTCCACACCGACCCACCGAAGCGCAACCCACCCATTATCCTACATTTACCCCTTTACCTAACACTACGGGCAATTTAGCATTGCCAATTCACCTGACCCGCACATCTTTGGAGTGTGGGAGGAAACCGGAGCACCCGGAGGAAACCCACGCAGACACGGGGGAGAATGTGCAAACTCCACACAGTCAGTCGCCTGAGTCGGGAATTGAACCCGGGTCTCTGGCGCTGTGAGGCAGCAGTGCTAACCATTATGCCACCGTGCCGCCCATTGGTGTCAAGATGTTCTAGGGAGGAGTGAAGGGCAAGCGATATGGCATCTGATGTGGATCTGTTGGTCTGATAGGCAAATTGGAGTGGGTCAAGAGTTGTGGGGAGGCTAGAATTGATTAATGCCATGACCAGCCTTTCAAAGTACTTCATGGCTACCGGTAATCTTTGAGACATGCTGCATGAGCCTTCTTAGGCACAAGGATGATGTTAGCCCTCTGGAAACAGGCAGGGACAGTGGCCTGCTGAAAGGAGAGGTTGAAGATATCCGAGAAGAACATTGCCAGTTTATCTGTGCATGCTCTGAGTGCACAGCCTGGTACTCTGTCTGGTCCCAATGCTTTCCTTGGATTTACATGAAGCAAAACTGATTTGACCTCTGATGCAGTGACTGTTGGGATAGGTTCGTCAGGACTTGTCGGAATAGGTGTTACCTCTCCACCGAAATTCTGCTCAAAGGGAGCATAGAAGGCATTGAGACCATCTGGAAGGGATATGTCATCGTCTGCTATCTTGCACTGTCTCTTTTTAGAACCCGCGATGTCATTCAGTCCTTGTCATAGTTGCCGGGTATCTCTCTGGGTTTCTAGTTTGGATTGGTATTGGTCCTTGGCTGTCTTAATGGCTCTGCAAAGGTCATACTTGGATTCCTTATATTTGTTTGGGTCTCCTGATCTGAAGGCCTCATGCCTGGTTTTTAGCGGTTTCTGTCGTTCCTGATTCATCCAGGGTTTCCTGTTGGGGAACACCTGGATTGACTTCCTCGGTTTGCAGTCCTCCATACACTTGCTGATAAAGTCTGTGACAGTGGTGGTGTACCCGCCAAGGTACCTGCAGACTGTTTGAACATGGCCAATCAGCCAATTCTAGACAGCACTGGAGTTGATCCTCTGCCTCCTCCGACCAGCACTGGACTTGAATCCGCAAGGGGGTCTCCTGCTTGAGCTTTTGCCCATAAGCCGGGAGAAGAAACATGACATTGTGGTCAGAGTTCCTTGAAATGAGGGCGGGGGATGGAGCGGTAAGCATCCTTCACAGTGGTGTAGCAGTGGTCTAAAATTTTCGGGCCCCTAGTGGGGCAGGTGCTGTTCTGGTGGTAGTTGGGCAACACCTTCCTTAGATTGGTTTGATTGAAGTTGCCAGTTACCATAAACAGGGCCTTGGGGTGTTCCATCTCCAGGGTGTTAGTGATGGAGTACAGCACATCCAGAGTTTCCTCAACCTTTGCTTGTGGTGGTATGTATGCAGCAGTTAGTACAGCAGTAGTAAATTCCTGTGTTTGATATAAGGGACAGCATTTGATGGTGAAGGAGGGTGATGATGAGAAGGGTGGATAGGGGAACTTAACTGGGTGGAACAAAATATCAGTTTCTCAGGAGCCTTGCTGCAAAAGAAATCACTCTACACTCCATCCATATACAATTCTATATGCCTACTCTGGTAGCTTAGTTGCATGGATGATGGGTTTCTTAAGTACATATCCAACATGTATGAGTTCAATACCCATTATCAGGTCACTGTGAAGGCCCTATCTTCTCAAACTTCACTTCTTTCCTGAGTTGGTGACTCTCAAGTTAAATGCACCACCGGCTGAGTCTCTCTCTGTCTCTGTACTTCTCTCTCTCTCTAATGCAAGAGCACTTTATGACTCTCTGGAACTATGGCAACTTTGACTTGGCTAAATACTGTGCTGTCACTGTTGAATATGGGAGTGGCTTAAGCCCAGAATGCAGTATAGTGTTGGAAAATCTGCTGAAAAAAAAATTGATGACCAGTGTAGGCACATTGGGCTGAAGGGCCATTTTCTGTGCTCTAAAACCTTTCTGACTCAATCCAGTGTGTTATAACAATCACATATTCATGGGTAGCGTGCTACCACTATTCTAAAAATTAATTCTACTATTTTAATTAAGTGAATTAAGATAAATTAGATTTGACAGCATACTGTGATCAGGTGGCAATATTTTAAAATTTGGACAATGGGTTGAAATTTTGCTGTTAAGTTTGCAAAATCTTTTTAGGAGGATCAGTTGTCTGTTTTGCATTAATGTATATGTCATGAATATTCATTTCCTCTTGAGCTTACTAGAATTATATTCAAGGGTGCAATCTTTATAATTAAAAATGGAAAAGGCATGTGTTTATAAGTCCGATTTTTATGTGATATGTACTGGTGGTGTTGACATTTTCCTTCAGTCTCAGGTGAGTACAAACTTCTTCAGTTATTTGGCTATTTCATAGTCTCTGCTCCCAGGCTTGTTACTGTTAGATGCTTAGAGTTCAAGGTGAAGCCTGACAGGGTCAATAAGACTGCCCAAGCAAGCTGGTTGACTCCAGCAAATCTGACTGAGGAAGGCATGGGGGCTAACCTCAAAGCTGTCTCAATAAATAAGGCCATCTTTTGTGGTTGTGTCCTTGTTCAGTGCAAGCTCTTGATGAAAAGCTATCAGATGTGCAACATACTCCATTCTGATGGTATGTGAGCTGCTGTGTGTTATATCTCCTTTTTTGTTTAAGTATGAACCATGGCAGAAAGAGAGGACTGTAGATGCTGGAGATCAGAGTCAAAAAGTGTGCTGCTGGAAAAGCATAGCCAGTCAGGCAGCATCCAAGGAGCAGGAGAGTCAACGTTTTGAGCATAAGCCCTTCAACGTGATTTAGAATAGCTTGTTCTATTGGCCTCTTCTGTGTAAGGTCAATTGAGCTCTCAAAGCAACAAAATTTTGAAAATACATTACTGTTCTGCTTATACTTTAAAATCAACAGCACTGATTTCTAGTCTTAGAAGAGATCTTTCACCAGAGCTGGAGACTACTATTAGGTCTTTTAGCTTTGAAATATCAATATTTTCTAATGTAGAAACATTATAGATCTGTAATTTTCCTTTGCATGCATTTCAATTTAATTGTGATTTTAAAAAGATAAAGAACAAATACGAAGGTGAATAGCTTATATTTAAATACGTCATATTAAACATGAATGCATGTTTCATGTTTAGGTTTCTAAATTCTTAGAAGAGCAGGGTCGGATTAGAACAAGTCAACATGGATTTAGTAAGGGGAGGTCGTGCCTGACAAACCTGTTGGAGTTCTTTGAAGAGGTGACAAGTAGGTTAGACCAGGGAAACCCAGTGGATGTTATCTACCTAGACTTCCAAAAGGCCTTTGATAAGGTGCCACACGGGAGGCTGCTGAGCAAGGTGAGGGCCCATGGTGTTCGAGGTGAGCTATTGGTATGGATTGAGGATTGGCTGTCTAACAGAAGGCAGAGAGTTGGGATAAAAGGTTCTTTTTCGGAATGGCAGCCGATGACAAGCGGTGTCCCGCACGGTTCAGTGTTGGGGCTGCAACTGTTCACATTATATATTAATGATCTGGATGAAGGGACTGGGGCATTCTAGCGAAGTTTGCCGATGATACAAAGTTAGGTGGACAGGCAGGTAGTACTGAGGAGGTGGGGAGGCTGCAGAAGGATCAGAAAGTTTGGAAGAATGGTCCAGGAAATGGCTGATGGAATTCAATGTGAGCAAATGCGAGGTCTTGCACTTTGGAAAAAAGAATACAAGCATGGACTACTTTCTACACGGTGAGAAAATTCGTAAAGCCAAAATACAGAGGGAACTGGGAGTGCTAGTTGAGGATTCTCTAAAGGTAAGCATGCAGGTTGAGTCCGTGATTAAGAAAGCGAATGAAATGTTGTCACTTATCTCAAGAGGGTTGGAATGTAAAAGCACTGTTGTGCTACTGAGACTTTATAAAGCTCTGGTTAGGCCCCATTTGGAGTACTGTGTCCTGTTTTGGTCCCCACACCTCAGGAAGGACATACTGGCACTGGAGCGTGTCCAGCAGAGATTCACACAGATGATCCCTGGAATGGTAGGTCTAACATATGAGGAACGGCTGAGGATCCTGGGATTGTATTCATTGGAGTTTAGAAGATTAAGGGGAGATCTAATAGAAACTTACAAGATAATACATGGCTTGGAGAGGGTGGACGTTAGGAAATTGTTTCCGTTAGGCGAGGAGACTAGGACCCATGGACACAGCCTTAGAATTAGAGGGGGTAAATTCAGAATAGAAATGTGGAGACATTTCTTCAGCCAGAGAGTGGTGGGCCTGTGGAATTCATTGCCACAGAGTGCAGTGGAGGCTGGGACGCTAAATGTCTTCAAGGCAGAAATTGATAAATTCTTGATGTCACAAGGAATTAAGGGCTACGGGGAGAATGCGGGTAAGTGGAGTTGAAATGCCCGTCAGCCATGATTGAATGGCGGAGTGGACTTGATGGGCTGAATGGCCTTACTTCCGCTCCTATGTCTTATGGTCTTATGGTCTTATGGTCTTTAGTCGTGAGTTCATGGAATGCCCTGCCCGTAGCAGTGGTGGACTCTCCCTCTTTATAGGCATTTAAACGGGCATTGGATAGGCATATGGAGGATAGTGGGCTAGTGTAGGTTAGGTGGGGTTGGATCGGCGCAACATCGAGGGCCAAAGGGCCTGTACTGCGCTGTATTGTTCTATGTTCTGTGTTCTATGTTCAATATTATTTAAAGGAATGTAGATACTCTGAAAGCATGTGGAGATATTGAAGATAATATATATTGTATTCAGGTTGGAGTTACATTGGTTATATTTTGATGTTTAGGTTTGAACATGACATTGTTATATATATCTGTGATCAAGTCATGTGCTGCTTGAGAAACAAACGGAATGCTGTTTGAGGCTGCTTTGTGTGTGAGGAACACACATTTATATATAAACAGTGTTAATTGATTGTAGCTTGTGTGGATATGGAGAGTTAGCGTAGTCACAGCAGAATAAGTATATACTTAATTCAGTGCAGTAATTTGTGAGTGTACATAGAGAATTTTGTTATGTAGCCATCACTGCAGTGTATAAGTACAGTAAAGGAACCCATTATTATCATAGTAGGGATAATGGTGCAGATTTTATGATCTTATTATGGGAAGGCTGGAAAATACATTTCCTTCATGCAGATTCCCCTCTTAGTGGTTTACTTTGGGGTGGAACAGGAGGATGGACAGCAGGCAGATTTGGCCTTTCTTTAATACTCATTCACAGGATGAGGAAGTCACTGCCTAGCCAGCATTTATTGCCCATCTCTAATAGCCCTGAGGGTAGTTACGAGTCAACCAGATGGCTGTGGGTCTGGAGTCACATGTAGGCCAGACCAGGTAAGGATGGCAGTCGCCTGAAAGAAAATTTGTGAACCAGATGTTTTTTTTCCTGACAATCAACTTGGATTCATGGTCATCATTAGACCATTAATTTCAGATGTTTATTGGATTCACGTTCTATCATCTGCCATGTCAGGATTTGAACTTGGTCCCCAGGTCACTAACTGGGTCTCTGGATTAAATGTCCAGCAATAATACCACTACGCTATCACTTCCCCTTATTAGGCAATATCACAGTGGATGTTCTAGAGCATACTGCCGAATCAATAGGTTGGCTTCAGAAGATTATTCCTCAATATATCCATGCATTGTGAAGACAATGTCTGATAACATTCTAGAACTACTGTTCAATCTAACATCTGCATTACAGAGAATGTTTCCTATGTTAACTCTTTAGATAACCTAAACAGAGGTTGCTGGAAAACCTCAGCAGGTCTGGCAGCATCTGTGATGAGAAATCAAAGTTAATGTTTCTGGTCTGGTGCTCTTCCTGTTCTGACCTGAAACATTAACTTTGATTTCACTCCACAGATGCTGCCAGACTTGCTGAGCTTTGCCAGCAATCTGTTTTTGTTTCTGATTTACAGCATCTGCAGATCTTTAACTTTTTCTTTAGAGACCCTTTTTGTGGAGCTTATTGTATAAATGCAGAAACATGATTTGATATGTCCTTTAATTAACAACATGCTATTCTTCCAATATGTTGTCCTTTAGGTGACGAGAATCACTCAATTTTGATTCTTCCCAGATACATGGCTTTGGTATTGGCCCATGTTAACGAATCTGAATTAGTGAATGCTGTTTAGCATTGGCAATCCTAACTATTCAAGTGCTGATTCGTTGTCTCTCACTCTCTTAGGGATCATTCTTCTTCCTTCTGTGAACATTAGAAAACAAAATAAGGAAAACAATGAATTTCCTGTTGTTTACTTATAATTTCTTTTGGGCTCATGTAAGAATCTTCCCTGAGTATGGGCAGCAAAATAGTAAGATGGTTTGTTTGATTTTTAGACCTTTGTGTTTATTTAGCGCAGGCCATCTGTGACCCTTTTTAGAATTTCCTTTCCAAAACTATCTGCCTATTCATCTTCCTTCTCTTTCAGTTAGCTGGTTGGAACTCACTTCTTTGCTCAAATGTTTGGCTTTCTTCTTCTTTGCTTGGCATCCTTTTTCTTTACCGATAAAGCTTTGTGAAGTGCCTCTTGACGATTTTCTATTTTTATAGTACAATATAAATACAAATTGTTGTTTTCTGAACAGTCCCTGGTATAACCAAAATTCCCCAAATTTTTTCTCTTATCTTTTAGATAATCTTTAAGTTATGTAATACAGATGAACTAGTGGAAATACTTTTGGTAATTTATTTTATTAAAACCCCTTACAATCAGTCAAGGAAAAGGTATTTCCCCTACATTTTCCCATTCCTCATTTGATTGCAGCAGTCTTTTTTAAAAGAATGTGTTTGCTAATTCAGCAAGGTTTAATGTGCTCTAACAGTAAAAGGAACAACACTTCCGGTACTTTGATAAATCTTATTTCTAACATGATTGTGGTTAAATAGTTCTTCAAGTGCTTGTGAGGCAACCTCCCGTGCTGTGACTTTGGGTTCTACTAGGGCCAATTAGCTCCTGACCTCATTGGAATGTTGGCTTAAACATGCGCAAAAGAGCTGATTACCAGAGGTGAGGTGAGAAGGGTTATCCTTGGCATCAAGACAGCATTTGACTGAGTATGACATAAAACAGCCCCAGCAAAATTGGAGTTAATGGGAATTGGGGGTGGAGGGTGATCTCTTCACAAACTGATTGGAGTCATTCCCATCACAAGGGAAGTAATTACAAGGTCAGAAGAGTGCATGTTGCATACAATTCTGCATCATTCACTATTCAGTTAATACTGAAACAGTCCATGTCCAAATGTAACAAGACCTGGGACAACATTCAGCCTTGTGCTCATTTGTGGCACAAAATGTTACTTGCCATTTAAGTGTCACACAATGGCCATCTCCAACAAGAAAGAATGTGATCATCTTCTGAAACATTCAATGGCACCACCAACCTCGAATCCTCCACCATCAACACTCTGTGGGCTACCATTGACCATAAATTGTACCAACCATAAAAATATCATGGCTCCAACAGCAGCTGGAAATTCTGCAGCAAAAAACATCTTCCATCTTCCCAATACTCTGCCCAACAAGGCACAAGTTAGGAGTGTGATGGAAGACTCTCCACTTGCCCAAATGTATACAGCTGTAACAATGCTCAAGGAGCTTGACACCATCCAGGACAAATAAGCGTATTCACTACCTTGAACATTCACTCCCTTCTTACAGGTATACAAGAATAGGATAAACCATTCAGCTCCTAAATCTGTTTTGCCACTAATTTAGATCATGGCTGATCTGTCTTCCAACACATATTTACATGTAAAAGTAAAATATTGCAAATGCTGGAAATCTGAAGCACAGTAAATGCTAGAGAAACTCAACAAGTCTAGAAATATCTGTGGAGAGAGAAACAGTTAACATTTCAAGTCTAATATGATTCTTCTTCTGGTTCAGTTTCATCTTCGGGACTTCAAGACTAGGGGGCATATTTGTACCGTGAGAAGATAAAATTAGAAATAAAACATGAGGAACAATTTTTTTTACACAGAGTAGTTTACGTATAGAATGAATTTCCAGAGAAAGTGTTGAATGAGAGTACAGTTACAACGTTTAAAAGACATTTAGATAAGTACATAATTAAGAAATGTTTGCAGGGATATGGGCCAAGTGCAGGCAGGTAGGACTACTCTAGTTCAGGATTCCATGCTGTATGACTCTTTGAGTCTATGACCCTGGTCAAGATAGTGCAATTTCCATTGTCCTTTGTGTGAAGGAGTGCTTCTTGATGTTACTGTGAATAGTCTAATGTTATATCCCATGATTCAGGATTGAAGAAGTTAGTTCTGCTTAATCTATTAAATCCTTTAACAAACCCATAGAACCATAGACATGTTATGGCATAGAAAGAGGTCATTCAGCCCATCATGAATACAGCCCATTCCATCATGCAAATCAGCTTTTTATCTATTGACTCTATCTGTTTTTTCCCTCTGCCTTGGGAAAGCAACCAACATAAGCAAATACCTCTCCCCCCTGCCCCCATCCTGGTTATACTTTCTTCTGGCTTCTTCTGTCAGGCAGAAGACATAAAAGTTTGAATATACATATGAGCTGATTGAAGAACAACTTCTTTTATGTTGTTATCAGAGCTTTGAATGGACCTCTCAAACTTTAATGTTGATCTCTCTCTGTCTGCACCTTCTCTGCGCTTGTAATACTGCATTCTACATGGTGTTCTGATACCTGATGCACTTTGTATGGTATGATCTGCCGAGAAAGCACGTGAAACAACAGTTTTCACTGTATTGTGGTACATGTGACAACAATAAATCAAGTCAAAATCAAACTTTTCAAAGGCCATCTCTCGGGCATATTCAGCCTCTTCCTTTGGATCAAACCTTCCAGTCCCAGCAACATCCTAGTAAATCTTTTCTGTGCCCTCTCAAGTCTAACAAGGTCTTCCGAAAGAAGGCTATAGAAGGGTGACCAGGATTGTACACAGTATTCTAAAAATGGCCTTAACAATGTCCTGAATAGCTGCAACATGATGTCCCAACTGCTATACTCAAGGTTGTGAACAATTAAGGCAAATGTGCCACATGTCTTCTTCACCACCCTGTCTACATGTGACTCCACTTTCAAGGAACTATGCACCTGCACCCCTAGCTCTTTTCGTTCTACAACATTCCCCAGGGCCCAACCATTAACTATATAAGTCCTTCCCTGGTTTGCCTTTCCAAAATGCAACACCTTACATTTATCCAAATCAAATTCCATCTGATTACGATCCTGGTTGTTCTCGAGGATAATTTTTTTTACTGTCCACTACACCACCTATTTTGGTGTTATCTGCAAACTTATTACAGTATGTCTCCTATAATCACATCCAAGTCATTTTTATAAATAGCAAAAGGTAGTGGACTAGCACTGATTTGACTTTAAACCTGTACGTACTAAACTTTGTTGCTTTTATAGGGACTCTAACCCCAAGGGGCTTTAAACCCATACATACTAAATCAATACTTTATCCACTTACTATTACTAGGACACTTGCAGTATAATGACAACAATCAATTTAGTATTTCCAATTGCAGAACTTCGATATAAACAGGCGTCTGCTCACCTTTTTTTTAATGCGGCATTGCTTGTTGTTGTCATCAGACGTCAGTTATTCATTGTTTCTATTTTTCTCTCTTTTCCGTCACTTCTCTGTCTTCATTACGTCAGGCTCACCAAATTGTCGGACTTTGGCTCAATCTACTAACTTACTTTCTTCTATGTGTGAGCCAAGTCCCGCATGTTTTTTAAGTGAAGCCATAGGAGAAGATATTCGGTCTCACACTTTTAGTTTATTTTAGCAGTAAGTGGATAAAGCATACAGAGCTCTGGGTCTAGACCTTTCCATCCCTGACAAACTATACAGTGTGTCAGTTCAGAAAAATACCACACTCTTCTGTCCCTGACCAAGCCTTTTATATAATAAAAAATGTCATGCAATCACTGAGGTGGAATCATCTTCTGATTGGTTGTTGATCTGACTCCATTCTCCGCCTCCTTGCATTCCCGGATGTCCAACCCCATGTGACCTTATTTTGCCTGTGAAACGGAGTACAACGTGACCCTTGCACGCCTCCGGCGCGTGAAACAGTATCACGTGACCTCCCTGCACGCCTCCGGCGCATGAAACAAAGTATCACGTGACCTCCCTGCATGCCTCCGGCATGTGAAACAGAGCATCACGTGACTTTGTTTCGCAAAGGAGCGAAGCACCACGTGACCTTGTTCTGCGTGCGTGCATAACGGAGCATCCCCAAAGGCTTCCGAATGCCGAGTATATTTACACTCGCAGCCAGCCATCTATTTACAAGTAAGCCATATATTTACAGTTAGCAATGTGGGTTTCTCTCTCTCTCTCTCTCCTGCACTGACCTCACCATGTGCTTACTTTGTCTGTTCTTCCCCCTTTTAAAAGTTCTGTTGTTTTGACTTTTTTTCTCCCAAGTTCCAAAACAATGCAACAGCATATAGAACAGTAATTGCTGCTCCAGAATTTTGAGGGAATCACTTCCAACACCTAGAGTACCTCATTTACTTAAACAAAATCCACCATCCATGATTCAGTTAGCAACAACTCAAAAATAGTAAACATCTGCCATGAATATTGCTGTGCTTTTGAAAATTGGAATTTCAAAGTACTGATTTTTGAACATTGATCCAGAAACACTGCTCTTAAAGACAGAATTCAAATACAAAGTAGTCTTATTTTATTTGTGGTCTTAACACTTGAGACTCTTTGCCCTTTGTAGCTCTTTCAAGCAATTTCAACCATTCCAAGAGATTGCGGAAATGCCAGCGAAAAATGAATGAATATGTGACCCTGTTTGTAATCTGGGTAGTATTCCTGGGAGCAACGACTGAAAATCAACAAAATTCTGCAAGAAGCCATTTCGTTCATCTTACTGTGAATTGCATCATTTGGTTTACAGTTTGAATGGAAGAATAAGAGGGAAAAATGTTCAAATTTGCAATTATACAATGTCTCTCATGGCATTGGGATATTCCAAAACATTTTACGGCCAGTTGAATATTTTTAAAGTGTTATTACTATTTTACTGTCGGGAAACAAACTTGTGGTAACGGATAAGGTTCGGTTCCATACCTTATCTTGTTCGCACTTGTACAGCATGGAAACAGACCCTTCAGTCCAACCTATCCATGCCGACCAGATATCCCAACTCAATCTAGTCCCACCTGCCAGCACCAGGCCCACATCCTTCCAAACCCCTCCTAATCATATACCCATCTAAATGCCTCTTAAATGTTGCAATTGTACCAGCCTCCACCACTTCCTCTGGCAGCTCATTCCATACGGGTACCACCCTCTGTGTGAAATGCTGGATTTTAAAAATAGAATAATTACTCCATTCCCCCCATCTTAAAAAAAAGGTTTGAAATATCGCTTGTTCATAAGATGATGCATAGGGTTGCTTAATATTTCCTAATGCGTTCTGCTGGCTTAGCTAGTTTTCTCTTGAGACATTGGCAAAGATTTTCAGTTTGTACTTTGCTGTAAGGTGACAGCACTCGAATTTACAACGAGAAGACACATTAGCTGTTAATCCTTTCAGGCCGACAGTATCACCTGACTCAATTAAAGCTGCTGACTGGGCACCTCTAGGGAGGTTTCAAACTATCGACATAAAGGGACATACTTTGTCTTTGATCTGTTTACTTGTTATTTAAAATAAGATTTTCTTGCTTTAAAGTATTGTAATCCTGAGCACATTTAGCTTGTAAAATTATGGTCTGTTAACAGATCCAAGCAAATTCACTTTCACGGTGCGAGAAGAACCCACCGCATTCGGGTCACCTACCCGGACGCTGCTCCGTGTTTTGTGCAACATCCTCCTGACTGAGGGTGAGCCATCAGTGTTGCTGCTGTTGGCGTGCAAAATTGCTCCTGGGATGGGCAGCCACGCACCTAGATGGCTGTTTATTTTGTGATTTGACTATGATGATCAGTAACAGTATTTCCTTGTTGTGCAAGAATATTACTCAAATGTGGCTGCGACTGAAGAAAATAACAGGTGTGTTTTGGAAGAGCAGCTTCTGTCTCCGTTACAGGATTAAATAACAACTGGTGTTAAGTACCGCAGGAACTGAAGGTGCTTCAAAGACTGGTTAATCACAGGTTTAACCGTACTTGGTGAAGGGATGGTACAGTCCATTCAATAAAATTGGAGTCAAAGTCACTTAAAGTAAGTAATGAATTTATCAATTCTTTAGTTGTATTACTGACTGTGGGCCAGGACCTGCCTGTGTTCCTGACTCTGGGGCAGGAGCTACCTGTGATGATTTATAATGCAATTCATCATTACAATTCCTATTCAAGAGAGTCGAAAAACAATATAGAAATACATACTATAACTAAGTTATTTAAGCTTTTAGCTCAGATCTCTCTTGTAATTGAGATTAGACTGCTTTGCTTCAATGACAAGCTCCATCACAGTGATGTTAGCCTTGAACAAGGATGTCCAAGGGCACAGGACCTTGCCTCTTAGCTTGCACCCTTGTTGAAACATTCCAGTATGTAAACGTGTTCTGATTTCAGGGTATTGCTGTTAGTAGTATAAATCTCTTGAAGAAACCTTTGTGTCTCTGTCATAGAACAAAGTGTTGGGAATATGGATACTCATGCATTTAGGCCTTTATTAAGTTCAGAGATAAAACACCTTCTAAGCCATTTGTTGGGGGAGGAGTTTTAGGAATAGGTGGTCTGATTGAAACAAAAGATTTTTGAGGAGACTTGACAGGGTAGAAAATGTATTTTCCCTCTTGTGTGAACCTAGAGCTAGGGGACGCTGTCTCAAATTAAGCAGTTGTCCATTTAAGAAGGAGATGAGGAGACATTTCTCTAAAATTGTGAATCATGGAAATTCTTTACAGTAGCAAGCAGTCACGCAGAAGTAATTTAGTCAAAGTAAGAACTATCAGGGTTCAAGAGTCGAGGGTTATCGGAAATAAACAGGATCTTATTGATTTGGTGAGGTGTGAGGAGCCATAAACTCTACTCGGGTCCTATGTTGTCCTTATTGATTGTTTTTATGCATATGTTTCAGTACTTGTGACCAGAAAAATAGAGAAAAGGAGTAGCAAGATATCATTGGCTGCATGTACATTGCATTTAGATGTGATGACTGTGATGCTAAGATATACTGGAAACTTGACAGGTTCCACTCCTTGAATGTGCAGTTGATTTGTGGCTATGCTCAGTATTTCAGTGAATTCATGCTATTTCCAGAATAGATTTGCATTTGGTCTGTGCCAGACCATTTTTCCATCTGTGTTTGAGCCACTACATTGAATTGAATGCTGGCTACTAAGAGCTATCTGCTGGTTATCTGATCATACTGTAATGTGCAATCTAAACGCCTATGGGCACCTTGCACATAATTTGGGGAGCCGTGCTCCAAAACAAGATATCATTGAGTAGACCATTAGAGAGCTGACGGATTGCTTAAGGTCCTAGAGGACCCCTGCAGTAAGACCATAAACCATAACATGAGAAATATGATTAGGCAGTTTAGTCTCTTGCTTCACCATTCTTTAGGATCATTCTGTACATTCACTTTCCTGCCCTTTCCCCGTAGCCCTTGATTTCCATACTGATCAAGAATGTATCTACCAATACATGTCAGCCTTAAATATTCACAAGGACTCTGTCTCTACAGCTCTCTGTGGCAAGAAGGTTCAAAGACTCAACCCTCAGAGAAGAAATACCATCTCCTTGCAATCTTAAATTAGCGCTCCTTTATTCTTCGCAGGAGCAGGAAAATTAACATTTCAGGCAGAAGCCCTTCATTGGGAATAGAGTCATTCCTGATGAAGGGCTCCTGCCCGAAACGTCTATTTTCCTGCTCCTTGAATGCTGCCTGATCTGTGCTTTTCCAGCACCACTCTAATCTTCACTCTGATCTCCAGCATTTGCACTCCTCACTTTCACCCAATTCACCTAACCAGCACATCTTTGGATTGTGGGAGGAAACCTCTGTGTTGAACTTTTTGCGGTTTGTTTCAAGTCTTTCATTTTTGTGGACTGAAAATTTAGCTACAGTACTTTTTCTCCCTTCCTCCAAATCATTTAATATGTACTGGAAACAGTGACAGTCCCAGCACTGATCCCTGTGGAACTTCTGGTTGTAGGTTGCCAACCTGAAAAAGAACTCCTCCCCAGTTGCAGTTTCCAGCTATATAGCCAATTCTCTACCAACATCAATATACTATCTCCAATACCACAGATGCTTTTTGTTAGGTACCTTGAGAAATGCCTTCTGGGAGTCTAAGTACAACATTGGCTCCTCTCTATTCATTTTGGTTGGGACTTCCTTGAGAATCTAATAAATTAGTCAGACATGATTTCCCTTTCATGAAGTCATGACTACTTTGCTTGATTAGATTATGATTTTTACAAATGTGTTAAAATTATTTCCTTAATTCATTTCAACATTTTTCCAACAATAGACATTAGGATAATCAGCCCATAATTAACATGCTTTTTGCCCCCTCTCTTTGTGAATAAGGGTGATACATTGGCAGTTTTCCAGTCCTTTAGTGCTTCTTCAGAATCTAAGGTCTTTTGGAAAATTTGCATCTTTGTTGCTATTCTCTGAGAATCCTTGGATGCAAGCAGTCAGGGCCATGGGATGAATCTGCCTTTAGCCCCATTAGGTCATCTAATACTCCTTCTCTAATAATGGTGATGGTGCTTAATTCCTTCCCATATTATTTAATATTAATGGGATGTTCAAAGTACCTTCCATAAAGGCATTGAGAGCATTGGTGGACATTGCATGCTCCCTCTCCATTGACACCTGGGCATGAACATAACTGCAGAAAAGGGACAGCTTTTATCACATAACCGAATGGCTTTCCCACCACCAAATCACTGGGGATTTTTGTTTGTTTTTAACTATTAACTGCCACCACTAAATCACCCGTATATTGGTTGTGCTTTACTTTTTTTCTTCTTTATCTCCAGAAGTGTTAGTACACACAACTGAATGGTTTTCCCACCCCCAAATCACCATGACATTTCTTTTTTGTTTTTGACCAGTAATCATCCATGCAGCCAATTGGAAGCTTACATGTAAAGCCTATGATGGGCAATGCAAGCCATCAAAAGTGAGGGTGGGTCTGCTTTTTTTTTTGGAAATCAACCTATTCAGGGATGTTCTTACGCATTTGGTGTAGGTGGGACTTGAACCCTGATGTTCTGACTCAGCAGTAAGAACACTATCACTGAGCCACAAGAGTTCTATGGATTTTGTTTTTAAAATTTGATCTATTTTTCCCTGATCTAAGATATTACTACACACTTCTGGAGCAGGTGGGACTTGAACCTGGATCTCTCAGTTGAGGGGTAGGGACACAATCACTGCACCATAAGAAGGCCCATATTAATTAGTTTATAAAGGGCTCAAATGATGACTTCATTTGAGCTGGCCATTACCTGTAATGAAGGGAACTCTTATTGAATGGGTTCCTCCTGGAAACTAATTAGTGACTGCCCTTGGGTGTTGCAGGGGGGTTAGCACAGTGATGTCAGGATTTTGCTTTTAAAACTTTCAACTGATCCAGTCTGCTTATATTTGTCCTAGGTGGTAACACTTGCGTGTTGATAGAGCTGCACTTAGGGAAATGAACAGACTACTATCACACTGCTGACACGTGCCTTTTGTACAGGCATACTTTAGGCACTCAGGAGCTGAGTTGCTTATTTCAGGATTCCTTATCTCAGACCTGCATGTGTGGTTACAGTACATAATGGCATATAGGTAGTTCTCCTATAATGTGTGTTCATTCAACGCAATTTGTTTGTAACGTGATTTATGAATTGCCTACTTTATTTTTGTAAGGCAAACTCTCGTTCGCTGTTATGGAATTCTCATCCCTGGCACTAAGTATTGTGGTGCACAGAGGACTGGACTCTGCCTTGGCATCACGTGATCAGTGAGCTAGTACGCTTTAGCATGATGAGGTTTGTGAAAGATATTTTGAAATATGTGTGCTATTGGACTTAGAAAAGCATTGCGAAAATGTATCTACAGCCTGAAGACATGAAGCTGGGAGCAATCTGTTAATTAAGGAAAACTTAGAGTTGAGATAAGAGTGAAATTTCACTGGAATTGACTAACAGAAAATGGACAGTTTTGAGAAGCAGTTTCAAACCTATCTTTGTTCTTCTTCTTCTCTCTCTTTGTTTAAAGAATATCTGCAGACTCGTGAATATGTTTCAGTGACCAATCACTATGGTAACCAACTGCAAAGAAATACCATTACAGAGGTTTGGACATGGTCAGTGTTAGGAAACTTTGCACAAAGTGGATGAGGGAAAGAAAGATGGGTGGCACATTTACTTTTTGGTGCATGCATGGTAATATCCTGAAGAGGTGAGGAGGCTGTGCAGAAGAGCTTCAGGATTAGTCAAGGTCAGATGTTAGCAAGAATGAGAGTGAGTGGGGAAGATACCTGTCAGGAACAATTTAAATCTTTTGGAAACATTAGAGACAGATGACACTGCCAGTCCGCGAGGTGGCCAGGTCTGTCAATCAAAAATTGGCGTGGAGGCAGAGCGGAACAATCAGACATCGCACAGAGCTGTGGTAATAGGGGACTCCATAGTGAGAGGAACTGACCGGGGTTTTTGTGGCAGCAGGCGGGACTTAAGGATGCTGTGTTGCCTTCCTGGTGCCAGGGTTAAAGACATCACAGAAAGAGTGCAGGAAATCCTCAAGGACGAAGGTGAAAAGCCAGAGGTGGTGGTACATGTCGGTACAAATGATGTCGGGAAGAAGAGGAGGAACATACTACAGCGGGACTTTGGAGAACGAGGAAGAAGGCTGAAAAGCAGGACGTCCAGTTCTGGTTTGCTTCCAGTTCCTCGGGCTGGTGAGGCCAGAAACAGGGAGATAATGGACTTGAACGTGTGGCCGGGGAACTGGTGCAGGAAGCAAGAATTTAAATTCTTGGATCACTGGGGTATATTTTGTGGTAAGCATAAATTATACAAGAGAGACGGTTTGCACCTTAATAGGTTGGGGACCAGCATTCTGGCAGGCAGGTTTGCTACTGCAACACAGCTGCGTTTAAACTAAGTAGCGGGGGGAGGGCAGTGTCATCTGTCTCTAATGTTTCCAAAAGATTTAAATTGTTCCTGACAGGTATCTTCCCCACTCACTCTCATTCTTGCTAACATCTGACCCTGACTAATCCTGGATGCTTAAGAAGGAAATTGAAGGGAAAGTTAGAACAAGGGAAGTCAAGAAAGACAACTGTGTCAATGAAGCAGAAAACTCAAAATGGGATCATGCTGTAAGGTTGAGTGAAATAGGAGTTGATGGGAAGGGTGAGGGCAGTAACAAATTAAAAATACTATATGTGAATACAAGAAGCATTAGAAATAAGATGGATGAGCTTGAGGCTCTTTTGGAAATTGGTAGATACGATATTGTGGGGATAACTGAGACATGGCTTCAAGGGGACAGGGCCTGGGAAATGAACATTCAAGGCTACACATGCTATCATAAGGACAGACTGACGGGCAGAGGGGGTGGGGTGGCCATGTTGGTAAGGGATGATATTCAGTCCTTTGCGCGGGAGGACCTAGAATCAGGGGATGTAGAGTCAGTATGGATAGAGCTGAGAAATTCTAAGGGTAAAAAGACCCTCTTGGGAGTTATCTACAGGCCCCCAAACAGTAGTCTGGATATCGGATGTAAGTTGAATCAGGAGCTGAAATTGGCCTGTCGCAAAGATGTTACTACAGTTGTTATGGGGGATTTCAACATGCAGGTAGACTGGGAGAGTCAGGATGGTATTGGACCTCAAGAAAGAGACTTTGTGAAATGCCTCTGAGATGGATTCTTAGAACAGCTGGTGCTGGAGCCTACCAGGGAGAAGGCAATTCTGGATCTGGTATTGTGCAACAAACCAGAATTGATCAAGGACCTCGAAGTGAAGGAGCCATTGGGAAATAGTGACTATAATACAATAAGCTTCAATCTGCAATTTGAGAGGGAGAGGGTACAATCGGAAGTGACAATATTTCTGTTGAATAAAGGGAACTATGGAGCTATGAGCGAGGAGCTGGCCAAAGTTCAATGGTGCAATACCTTAGCAGGGATGACAGTGGAGGAACAATGGCAGATATTTCTGTGTATAATGCAGAAGATGCAGGATCAGTTCATTCCAAAAAAGAAGAAAGATCCTCGGAGGAGGCATGGGTGGCCATGGCTGACGAGGGAAGTTAAGAAACATATAAAGTTAAAAGAGAAAAAGTATAACATAGCAAAGATAAGTGGGAAAATGGAGGACTGGGAAGTTTTTAAAGAATAACAGAGGATTACTAAGAAGGAAATTTGCAGAGAAAAAATGAGGTTCGGAGGTAAACTGGCCAAAAACAGAAAGGAGGATAGTAAAAGCTAGTTTAGGTATGTGAAAGGCAAAAAAAATGGTTAAGACTAAAATTGGGCCCTTGAAGTCAGAAGCAGGGGAATATATTACAGGGAACAAAGAAATGGCAGAAGAATTGAATTGGTACTTCAGATCTGTGTTCACTGGGGAAGACACAGGCAATCTCCCTGAGGTAACAGTGGCTGAAGGACCTGAACTGAAGGAAATTTATATTTGCCAGAAATTGGTGTTGGAGAGACTGTTAGGTCTGAAGGTTGATAAGTCCCCGGGGCCTGATGGTCTACATCCCAGGGTATTGAAGGAGGTGGCTCGGGAAATCGTGGATGCGTTGGTGATTATTTTCCAGAGTTCGATAGAATCGGGATCAGTTCCTGCAGGTTGGAGGATGGTTAATGTTGTACCACTTTTTAAGAAAGGTGGGAGAGGGAAAGCAGGAAATTATAGACCAGTTAGTCTGACCTCAGTGGTGGGAATGATGTAGGAGTCTATTGTAAAGGATGAAATTACGACACATCTGGATAGTAGTAACAGGATAGGTCAGAGTCAGCATGGAAATATGAAGGGGAAATCATGCTTGACTAATCTTCTTGAATTTTTTGAGGATGTAACTCTGAAGATGGATGAGGGAGATCCAGTAGATGTAGTGTACCTGAACTTTCAGAAAGCTTTTGATAAAGTCCCACATAGGAGGTTAGTGAGCAAAATTAGGACGCATGGTATTGGGGGCAAAGTACTAACTTGGATTGAAAGTTGGTTGGCTGACAGGAAACAAAGAGTACTGATAAACGGCTCCATTTCGGAATGGCAGGCAGTGACCAGTGGGGTACCGCAGTGATCAGTGCTGGGACAGCAGCTTTTTACAATATATATTAATGATATAGAAGATGGTATTAGTAATAACATTAGCAAATTTGCTGATGATACAAAGCTGGGTGGCAGGGTGAAATGTGAGGAGGATGTTAGGAGATTACAGGGTGACCTGGACAGGTTAAGTGAGTGGTCAGATGCATGGCAGATGCAGTTTAATGTGGATAAATGTATGGTTATCCACTTTGGTGGCAATAACAGGAAGGCAGATTACTACCTAAATGGAATCAAGTTAGGTAAAGGGGCAGTACAAAGAGATCTGGGTGTTGTTGTACACCAGTCAATGAAGGTAAGCATGCAGGTACAGCAAGTAGTGAAGAAAGCTAATAGCATGCTGGCCTTCATAACAAGAGGGATTGAGTATCGAAGCAAAGAGGTTCTTCTGCAGCTGTACAGGGCCCTGGTGAGACCACACCTGGAGTATTGTGTGCAGTTCTGGTCTCCAAATTTGAGGAAAGACATTCTGGCTATTGAGGGAGTGTAGCGTAGGTTCACGAGGTCAATTCCTGGAATGGCGGGATTACCTTACACTGAAAGACTGAAGCAACTGGGCTTGTATACCCTTGGGTTTAGAAGACTGAGAGGGGATATGATTGAGATATATAAGATTATTAAAGGATCGGACACTCTGGAGGCAGGAAACATGTTTCCGCTGATGGGTGAGTGCCGAACCAGAGGACACAGCTTAAAAATATGGGGTAGACCATTTGGGACAGAGATGAGGAGAAACTTCTTCACCCAGAGAGTGGTGGCTGTGTGGAATGCTCTGCCCAGAGGGCAGTGGAGGCCCAGTCTCTGGATTCATTTAAGAAAGAGTTGGATAGACCTCTCAAGGATAGTGGAATCAAGGGTTATGGAGATAAGGCAGGAACAGGATATTGATTGAGGATGATCAGCCATGATCATAATGAATGGGGGTACAGGCTCGAAGGGCAAAATGGCCTTCTCCTGCACCTATTGTCTATTATTATCTATTAAGATATTGCAGGAAATGGTGGGCACAGTAACAGAGTGTGAGGTATCAACAAGAAGATGGTGGCACTTTTTACTGGCAGAGTGGAAAAGGTAAATGATCTTCTTCCTATGTTCTGTGTGCTCCTTCATATGGTTGAGACTGCACCGGCCTGGATGGTAACCCTGATTCAGGTTGACATTCCTGATTAAGAGCCCATGCTCGAAACATCGACTGTCCTGCTCTCTGGATGCTGCCTGACCAGCTGTGCTTTTCCAGCACCACACTTTTTGACTTCTTCAGATTGGCATGGTTCCAGTAGAATGCTGCCCTCTGTTGGCCTGGGAGAAAAGGATGCCATGCCCATCAGCATTTAGATTAGATTAGATTCCCTACCGTGTGGAAACAGGCCCTTCGGCCCAGCCAGTTTACACTGACCCTCCGAAGAGTACCCACTCAGACCCATTTCCCTCTGACCAATGCACCTAACACTATGGGTAATTTAGCATGGCCAATTTTCCTGACCTGTCACATATACATAGTCGCCTGAAGCTGGAACCGAACCTGGTGCTGTGAGGCAGCAGTGCTAACCACTGAGCCACTGCTGCCCATGTCCATTTCCATGCCTCTACCACAAAAAGGGGCACCAATTTTCCATTGTCTGTCACATTCAGGGCCAATGTCCGGAACCACGCAGAAAAGCTCCGAAATGACAACTCTTATCTGGATGCCTAATATCTTTTTAAAGATTTTGCTGTACTGCAGATGTTGGCCACTTCTGGAATATCCAGGAAGTGGTGAGTTGTTTTGAGAATAACACATTGTATGATGGTGCTAGAATGTGTGAGAGGGGCACCAAAGGGTGGAGTAGGTGATAAATCAATCTGATTTTGTAAAGTAAGGTGATAGATGTACCCAAGCATCCTGATGTGAAACCTTCCAAAAAACTTGGCAATACTGACACTGAGCAAAAGGAATTAAGTTTCAGCCCTTGATCTATCCAGGGAGGTTTCATTCTGGCATCTGACTTGTGCAGTTTTACCATTGAATGGGATCAGAAGACTGGCTAGAATGTAATGTAATCAGCAGGTCAAGGTGCGAATTGTGAGTAATCAGTTGAAGAGTCTGATGAATTACACTATGCAGTACCATACAACAGGTCAAAATTTACTTAGACTGCTATCCTTTGTGTTGGACTAACTACTATTTTTTGTTTCAATTTTTACTGGTATTTCTGTTGGTTCATCCCTAAACCCTTTTTCCCTTAGGCCTCATTATGTCTATTTCGCGATTTTCTATAACATGGTGTCGCAAGAGTAAGCAAGTTTGATGTTATAGGAGAACTACCTGTACACATTTGAATATGATAAGCCCAGTAAATGTCTAGGTAATTGTAACCACTGGATATTGATGATGGAGATAGTGATGGTAATGCCATTGCATTTCAAGGGGAGAAGGTTAGTTTCTCTCCTGTTGGAAATGATTATTTGCTGGCACTTGCATGGTACACATTTTGTTTACCACTTAATTGTCCATTTTATTAATGTGTGCTCAGATATTCTATTTCAACGTCTGAAGTGAGATGAACAAAACTGAACACTGCAATCATCAGAAATGTCCCCACTTCTGACTTTGTGATTGAAGGAAGTGGAAGCAGTGGAAGATGGCTTTGCCTAGGACACTAACCTGAGGAACTCATGCAGACATGACCTAGAGCTGAGATTATTGCTCTGCAGCTTTCTTTTGTGCTAGGTACACTTCCAACCAGTGGAAAGATTTCCATCCATGCTTGGACAAAAGCCGTAATGAGTACCACTCAGTATATACTAAGTGGATCTGATGGAACTGAAATTGAGCATCAGTGAGCAGGCTATTGTTATCTAGGTTCTCCTTGTAGCACTGCAGATGACCTTTTTTGTCACTTTACTGATGATTGTGAGTAGACAGATGGGATGATAAGTGGCTGGCTGAATTTGCTCTGCTTTGCGAGGACAGAACATAACTGGTCGGTTTTCCTTGGTGGCAGGTAGATGGCAGTGGCGCAGCTGTATTGTAATAGCTTGGTTAATGATGTGGCGATTTCAGGAGGACAAGTCTTCAGTGCTGATGCTGGGGTGTTGTCAGTATTCACAGCTTTTGCTGTATCCAGTGACTTTGGTTGTTTAATATTACGTGGAACACATTGAATTGACTGAATCATTACAGGAAAAGAATAGTAAGTGATCATCCACTTGGCACTTGTATCTCAAAATAGTTGTCAATTGTTCAGTCTTGCCATTTACACTGATGTCCTGAGCTCTCCCATTGCTGAGGATATCGATATTTGTGGTCACTCTAATAATGGTTAGTTATTTAATTGTCCATCACCATTCATGATTCATTATTGCAGTGCTGCAGACTTTTTTGATTTTGATTCTATCTATCAAGATCAAATCAAAAGTCTGCAGCACTACAATAATGAATCATGAATGGTGATGGACAATTAAATAACTAACCATTATTAGAGTGACCACAAATATCCATATCCTCAGCAATGGGAGAGCTCAGGACATCAGTGTAAATGGCAAGACTGAACAATTGACAACTATTTTGAGATACAAGTGCCAAGTGGATGATCACTTACTATTCTTTTCCTGTAATGATTCAATGTGTTCCACGTAATATTAAACAACCAAAGTCGCTGGTTACAGCAAAAGCTGTGAATACTGACAACACCCCAGCATCAGCACTGAAGACTTGTCCTCCTGAAATCGCCACATCATTAACCAAGCTGTTACAATACAGCTACGCCACTGCCATCTACCTGCCACCATGGAAAACTGACCAGTAATGTTTGCTGTTTTGTAGCTTCATCAGGTTAATACCAATTATTTAGCTCTTTCTGATGTTAGTCTTGTCATGCTCTCCTGCACTCTTGTTGATGCTGTTCCCCTGACTTGAATAGAATAGTAGAGTGAAGAAGGTTCTGGTTAACATGAAGTTAGAGACTGTGACGGAGTACAATTCTTCTGTTGAAAGTGGATGCTCAGTTTTCAGTTGTTGTATGTGTTTGAAAACGATCCTATTTAGCACAGTGGTGGTTGTCACACAGCACAATTGAAATATTCTTTACATTGCAACAAAGGCTATCCAGTGGTCACTCCTTCTAAAACTATCATGGACAGATACATTGTGACAAGTAGATTGGTGAGAACAAGGCCAACTGTTGATTTTCCTCAATACATGTTGCAAGTTTGGTCTTGCAGATATGTTCTTCAGGACCTGGTTAGTAGTGGTAATGAGCCACTTTCAGTGTTGGCCATTGAAGGCCCCCACCCAGAACATACTCGATGTCTTTAGTTAAATTCCAATTGGAATTTAAATTAGAGCCCTGATTTTTCAGCTGAGGGAGGGCATCACATGGTAGTCAGGTTTTCTTGCTCATGTTTGACTTGATGGATCCACTTCTATTTGAAGGACTTCTGGGGTAATCTAAGGATATATCACTGTGCGCTACCACATCTGGTTGGTCTCACTTTTTCTAGTGGAGGACATATCCTGAATTGGTGATGGCAATGTCTGGGATATTGTAAACACTGGTTCAGTGAGTATAACTTGTCAGGTGATGGGACAGTTCTTGAAATTTTTCCTCCAGGTGTTAGGAAGGGGAACTATGTAGGGTCAGTTGGGCAGGGGTGTTGTTTCCTGTGCATAAGTCAATGCCATGTGGTCCTTTTAAAGGCTTATACTTTCTTTGATTTTTCTGTAGTAATTTAGTACAATTGAGTTTACTAGGCTACTTTGGAGAGGAGTCAAACATGCTATGAGGGACTGGAATCACAATTAGGTCAATCCAAATAATAATTGCAGATTTCCTACCGTGAAGGACATTTTTGAACCACTTGAGTTTGTAATAACAGTCACATAGATTCCTGATCACCATTACTAAAATTGATTCTAATGCCAAATTTATTAATTACTTGAGTTTAAGTACTACTGGTTGGTTTGTTGGGATTTGAATCCCACTCTGCAGAGCATTAACCTAGGCCTCTGAATTACTAATACACTACCATTGCTGCCATATTGCCATACTCATTGAAGCTCTTAAACATCCCTTTTGTGAAGGAAGCATTCATAAATCTCTTGACATAAAACCTGGAACAGTTGAAAATAGTAAGTGGAACAGTGATGTTTAAGATTTGTTACAGGAAGTCAGGTCTAATAATGAATGTGCAAGCATGTGTATGGAAAACAGATGGATGACGATCAGTGGACCCATTGTTTTTTACACGGAATAACACCTACACCCTGTCAAATGTCCAGAACGGATATGTAAATGGCAAGATAATTCCCGTACAGAAAAGTGTAAAGGGATCTATGGGTTCAGGTTCACAAATCTAGAAATAAAAGTTCATAATGCTGTAAAAAGTACAAACAAAACACTGGTGTTAGGAAGGAGGATGTGCTGAAAAGTTTTAAAAACATAAGGATAGATAAATCCCCTGGGCTAGATGGGATATACCCAAGGTTACTACAGAAAGTGAGGGAAGAGATTGCTGTGCCTTCGGTGGTGATCTTTGCATCATCTGTGTCCACTGGACTAGTGCCAGATGATTGGAGGGTGACAAATATTTATTTCCTTGTTCAAGAAAGGGAACAGGCATAATGGTGGGAATTATACAGCAGTCAGTCTTACGTGGGTAAAGTATTGGAGAGGATTATGAGAGACAGGACTTCTGATTTTTTGGAAATCCATAATTGTATTAGAGATAATCAGCATGGAATTATAAAGTGCAGGTCATGCCTCACAATCCTTACTAAATTCTTTGAGGATGTCACAAAAGACATTGAAGTAAAACAGTGGATGTGTTGTGTTTGGATTTTCATTTGTTTGTTAAGGTTCCCCAGGGTAGACTCTTTCAGAAAGTAAGGAAGCATGGGATACAGAATTGGCTAGCCCACAGAAGACAGCGTGGTGGTAGATGGAAAGTATTCAGCCTGGAGCTTGGTGACCAGGGGTGTTTCATAAGAATGAGTTCTGGGACCACTGTCCTTTGTGACTTTTATAACTGACTTGGATGAGGAAGTGGAAGGGTGGGTTAGTAAGTTTGTCGATGACACAAAGATTGGTGGAGTTGTGGATAGTGTGGAGGGCTGCTGTCTGTTGCAACAGGACATTGACAGGATGCAGAGCCGGGCTAAGAAGTGGCAACTGGAGTTCAACTTGGAAAAATGTGAAGGGATTCATTTTGGAAGGTTGAATTTGAATGTGGAATATAGGATTCTTGGCAGTGTAAAGTAATAGAGGGATTTTGGGCTCCATGTCCATAGATCCCTCAAAGTTGCCACCCAAGTTGCTTTGGGTTGTTAAGGCATATGGTGTGTTGGCTTTTATTAACAAGGTGATTGAGTTTAAGAGCTGTGAGCCTTTGTTGCAGTTCTACAGAGCACAGGTTAGACCACACTTGGAATATTGTGTTCAGTTCTGGTCGCCTCCTTTATAGGAAGGATGTGGAAGCTTTAGAGAGCCTGCCAAGGAGCTTTACCAGGATGCTGCCTGGTTTGGAGGGCATGTCCTATGAAAAAGGTTGAGTGAGCTAAGGCTTTTCTCATTGGAGCAAAGAAGGATGAGAGGTGACTTGAATTATGTGTACAAGATGTCGAGATCCATAGATAATGGATAACCAGAGACTTTTTTTCCTATGGTGGAAATTTCTATCATGAGGGGGCATACTTTTAAGGTGATTGGAGGAAGATTTAGGAGAGATGTCAGGCAAGGGTTCTTTAGAGTGGTGGGTGCATGGAATGCACTGCTAGCAGTGGTTGAAGAATCAGATACATTAGGGACATTTAAGCGACTCTTGGACAGGCACATGGAAGTTAGTACAATGGAGGATGTGTAGTCTGATCTTAGACTAGGACAGAAGGCAGACACAACGATGGCTGAAGGGCCTGTACTGTGCTGTACTGTTCTATGTTCATTGCCAAAGGGATAGAATTTGAAAGCAGTGAGGTTTTGTCAAATTTATCATCAATCTTTGCTCCAAGAGTGGTTGATAACCACTTCCTCACAGCGCCAGGGACCTGGATTTGATTCCCACCTCTGGCGATTGTCTGGGTGTTTGGAGTTTGTACATCCTCCCTGTGGCTGTGTGGGATTCCTCGCACAGGTCAGATGAATTGGTCATGCTAAATTGCCCATAGTGTTAGGTGCGTTAGTCAGTGAGAAATATAGGGTAGGGGAATAGGTCTGGGTGCGCTACTCCTTTGGAAGGTTGGTGTGGACTTGTTGGGCTGAACGGCTGTTTCCACATTGTTTTAGATTCCCTACAATGTTCTTTCATTCATATTAGGAAAATGATATTGATGATATCCTGCAGAAAGCTATTTTATATAAAAAAAAGTGAAACTTAACTTTGTACGCTTGAATAGCATTCTTTTCATACAGTTATATATTGCAAGAAAAGCATCTCTTAACCTGAAAAATTCAGTTTAAAACAGAAGTACTTTCAGACAGATATACAAAGCAGGTGATCATGGATCTACTGGCCCAGAGATAGGGACTCTATTATGGCATACTAGTTAATTTTAATCAAATTTTTTTATGGATGTAGAGTCATAGAATCATACACACCAGGTATCCTAAACTGAACTAGTCCCATTTGCTTGTGTATGGCCCATATCCCTCTTCAATGTTTGCTATTCATGTATCTGTCAAAATGTCTCTTAAGTGTTACAATTGTACCTGTGCCTAGTATTTCCTCTGGCGACTTATCCCATTCATGTACCACCCTCTGTGTGAAGAAGTTTCCCCTCCGGTATGTTTTAAATCTTTCTCCCTCCATCTTTAAACCTATGCCCTCTAATTTTGGAGTCCCCTATTCTTTGGAAAAAGACCTTAGCTCTTGACCTTCTCGATACCCCTTATAAACCTTTTGTAAGGTCACCACTCAGCCTCTGCGCTCCAGGGGAAAAGATTCAAATTCAAACTAACATTTTTTTATAAGTAGCATTTGAGTTTTGTCTATCTGAAAGGATTCAATGATTAATTAACTCAAGTTTTTCTGTTGCTATGGTGCTTTTGTTTCTAAAGGAAATACTGCATGTGTGTTTTCAGGGAGGTGAATTGGAACTTGCTTTCATTGGGAGAGTTTAGAAACTGTTATGACATGGGGGTGAACCCTTCTGTTAACTAAACCAGAAAAGCTCACCTCGTCTCGTAATCTGTTAAAATGTAAGTGACGGAGAACTCCCAAATTTCACTATTTAAAGAAAATAATATCAATTGATTCTTTAACTCTAAAAGTGAACATTAAACAACAACTATTCATAACTCTAAGCCCCCTTTCTCTTAACTGCTTGTTACCTACCTCCAACTCTATAACAATATACTGCTCCAATAAAACATTTATTAAAATTATATCAACTTAATTTCAAAACCATACAACAGCTGTCCTGTTTGGTGTCTTTCTTCTTTCGGCTTTCTTCCTGGGTTGTCATCTTTTGCTGTGAATATGTTTCATGTGAAAAGGTACCTTTTGATAGAGAGTGTTTTAATGTCTTGGGTCTCTGTCTGACTTTGAAAATGCCTGATGTTTTTATATCCCAACATTGGATCGTCTCATTGGTTCAAGTTGGCAAAAGAATAAATTCAAACTCAATTGGGTTTTAGTATCCCGAGGCATAATTTAGACTGGTTAAATTCAAATTGCTGTCAAAATAGCAACCAACTCTGGTATCCATTTCACAGCCAAATTTCCAGTACACTGAGTCTGCTATTTAGTCAGATGACACAGGTGCCTGTGAGCTCTGTGCAGAACAGCATTCACTCTTGCTTAAAGGTACAATACACGCCTTCAACTTCATAACACCTTCACCCCCAAAAAACGAACCATCATAATGAAAATATGGATTCTTTTTTTTTCTAATTCTTAATCCCATTACAATGCAATGCATAGGTCATTAATCTAAGTTCATATTAATTTTCTACATACTATCTGTTCAATCTTATCTATATTTTTATCCTTTAAATCCATGATAACACATCTGCGATCACATTTTTACAACCTGCAACATTTACAGTTTGTAAATTAAAATTCTGTAACATAAGACTCCAACAAAATAGTCTCATATTTTTGCCTTTAAATAGTTCCAAGAATGCAAGAGGATTGTGGTCCATGTACACTATGTTCATTACAAACATTAAAGTGTTATAAGGCTATACCAAACTTGGTAATTTCTTTTCAATTGTAGAGAATTTTCTCTGGTGGGCGTTGAGTTTCTTTGAAAAGTAGCCAATTGGCTGTTCAATTCCAACATCATCATCCTGTAGCAGTACAGCTCCAACTCCTATATAGCTAGTATCGATTGCAACTTTGAAGGGTCTCAAAGAAATTTGGTGTAGCTAAAACTGGTGCAGTGGTTAATACTGTTTTAAATTGTTAATTGCCTCCTGGCATTGTTTTGTCCACCGAACCTTTGTGTCGTTCTTCATTAAATCTGTTAATGGTGCCACCACGCTGCTGAAGTTTGGAACAAACCTCTGGTGGAATCCGCTTTATCCCAAAAATCGAAGCATCTCTTTCTGTGAGATTAATTGTGGAAATTCCTTAATTGATCTTCACCTTCGCATTCCTTGGTGTCAACCTTCCATGACTGATGTTATGTCCCAAGAATGTCACCTCTGCCTTTGTGAACTCTACTTTAAGTTTATTACCAGTTTTGCTTCTCATAATCATTCAAAGCGTTCTGCCAACTGTACCATGTGATCTTTCTATGACTCACTAAATATCACTACGTCATCCAGCCACACTCAGTTCGGGAATCTTTTGGAATGTGACTGGTGCGTTCTTCATTCCAAAAGGCATCACTTTGAATTTATATAGCCCATTTGGGGTTACAAATGCAGAAGCCTCTTTCACTTTCTCTGATAAAAATACCTTCCAATAACCACACAGTAAGTCCAACTTTGTGATTGTAACTGGTTTATACAACTTTCTCTCTACAGTCCTCCAATTTGGTATTGGGTATGAGTCTGATTTTGTTACGGCATTGACCTTCTGATGATCCACACAAAATCATTTAGTCCTGTTAGGTTTGGGAGCAAACATGAATGGCAAACTCCACTCACTGACTCCGATTTGGTGATATCTTTGTTGAGCATCACAGGCACTTACTTCTGGACCTGTGTGGTTTTGAAAGGATAAGTCACTAGATGTGTTGTTTTATCGGAACAGCATTCCCTACTTTCACCTCATGCACAATAGTATTAGTCCTCCCCATCTTATTCACCTCATACTGCTGCAATAAACCTTTCAACTGGGTTCATTGCTCCTGAGAGAGAGGGTTCACTAAACTATCCCACTCCTCAAGGACTAACTCATTATTTAACATATTTTGAGGCACATCAAACTCCACGATATCTGGATTTGGTTCCTCACTCTGCGTGGCAGTAACTAACACTTGTTTCTCTAGTTGTCTGTCTCTATTATAGTAAGGTTTCAAATTATTCACAAGACATATGCAATACACTTTTTCTTTCTATCTGGCATCTTTGCCAGATAGTTTACCTGACTCAACTTTCTCAATTTGATAGGGATCATAAAACATGGCTTTGAAGGGATCTCCTACCACTGATAACAATACTAATACATCATCCCCATGGGAAGACATCTAAATTGAGAGTTTTTATCGACCACCTGCTGCATTCTATGCTGTACCCTCTCCACGTGCTGTTTAGGTAGTTCACCTACCCGATTTAATCTCTCCTTTGCCTCAGATACACATAATCCAAGTGTGAGATCTCCAACTTTGGTCCTGTCAATTTTTCTTTAAATAATTTCAAAGGCCGTCTTACTTCATGTCAGAATATTTAACTGAAAGGGAGTAAATGGAGTAGATTCATTTGGGGTATCTCTAATGGCAAACAGTATAAACGGAATACCTTTATCCCAATCATTTGGGTAACCCTGACAGTACGTTCTTAACATAGTGTTCAGGGTCTGATGCCACCTTCCAAAGCTCCCTGGGTTTCAGGATGGTACACACTTAAGTTATCCATGACTTTCTTTAACAGCCTAGCAGGTTAGTGGTTGGCAAACAATAAATTCAAACCTGATTTGGGTTTTTATCCTGGGGCATAATTTAAACTGGTTAAATTTGAATTGTTGTCAAAACAGCAACAAACTTGGGTATCCATTTCACAGTCTAGATTAGAGTGGTGCTGGAAAAGCACAGCAGGTCAGGCAGCATCCAAGCAGCAGGAAAATCGACGTTTCAGGCAAAAGCCCTGACGAAGGCTGTTTTCCTGCTCCTCGGATACTGCCTGACTTGCTGTGCTTTTCCAGCACCACTCTAATCTAGACTTGATTTCCAGCATCTGCAGTCTTCACTTTTGCCTAGTATTCATTTCACAGCCAAATGTAGCGTATTTTCAATTTTCCAGTACACTGAGACTGCAATCTAGTCACATAACACAGGTGCTTGTAAGCTTTCAGTGCAGAACAGCATTCATTCTTAAAGATATAGTACACACCTTCAACTTTTTAACAGTGAACAAAATATACAGTTGTGCATTAAAATTAAATTTAGATTGATTTTTTTTTCAACTGAAAAAGCGGTTGAATGTTAAGTTTTGAACAATAAACATTTTAGTTTCAGATGGGGCACCTTGTGGAAGTCTTGCCTGAAGCTGCATGTATAAAACACTTGCTCCTGAGAAGGGGCGATTGTTTTTGTTTGTTTGTTGGTGAGTGTGGGACTGTGACGAAATAGAAAACCTCAGTGTAAGAAGTTTAGTTTAAAGGTTGCAGACTAGAATTGAAGCAGAAAAACTCTAAACTCATTTGTATGAAACCTTTAAGAAGAGCCAATCAGATTGTCAGGATGGGTCATTGAAGTCACAGTTAAGTTAAGCCTTTATAGATGTGAATTAGAAGTGAAATGACTATATTGCAACACAGGAGTTTTGGAGTTAATAGGATTGTAAATATTTTACTGTGTATTTTCTTTTTGTGCTTTGAAATCTTTAAATTTGTGTTATATGAAAATAGTGTTGGATTCTTTAGTTGGATACCTGGAAGTTGCTTACTTGGGGAGATGAAGTAAGTATTTGGAAAAAAAAAGAATGTTTATTGTTCCTTTTTCGTTTTGTGATTACATCATTTGCTGATTGCTGGAATCCTTGCGTAGAACTGTGGTTAATTTCTGAAGTGAGCCTTTCTGTTAAACTGATATTTCTTCACTGATATGGTTGTTGCTTGGAGATCTTCCAAAGTAGTTCTGGATTTAAAATTTAAAGTTTCATTTGTTTATACGTATTAGACTTAAAATCACTGATTTGTTATCATTCTGCTGACCATTGCAGTGTCAAAAGGGATACCTGAATTCCAATTAGTGTTTTTTAAAATTAAGCTTTCACTGTTTTCTGGCAGACTGAAGTAAATAAACAAGATTTGTAGCTTCTGAAAGTCATTTTTTTAGCATTTAAATTCAAATTAACCTTCTTTATACTTTTGTCACACTGGCATAGGCATTATTTGGATGTATAGTGTACTTCTGTGCCATAAAGTCTATGAAATGTTGTGATTGACATTATCTGTTGTTGTATAGGGCCGCAAAATCTTCTACGAGGAAGAAGATTCTGACGCAGTCAAACAACTTAATTCTGGCTGAGAGAAATAACACCTCTTGGAAATTCCTCTCTGACCCCTTTAGCTGCCTTTATCAAAATATATGTTACTCATCAATTATTATCGTCTCTTAATTTATAGTCTAATTTCTACAGTCTTGTCTCCACAACCTGTCCTCATAGTTTCAGACTTTTAATTATTGTACATGGTTCCTTTTCCTCCCCCTTACAATATTCTTGGACTTCATAAAGGAAAAAAACTCAAACAGTATCTGACTCAACCACAATTTTGTTTATTAAAATAAACCTCCTAATGGCTTGATACAAACCTTCTAAGCTAGATTAAATCACAAAACACTTTGATTAGTTTGTCTGATTTAACCTCCGCTCCTACCTAAAACACACAAACACCTACAACTTATTAGGAAAGAAACCTTCAGCACAAACGCAGTGGCAAAGCCTCACATCTCTGACCAAATCTTTCTTAATTTAGACTCAAACCCCCGGGATTTGGTGGTGTCCTTAGGTTTCCTTAACCTTTTCAGCTGATAACTAACAATCCTCTAAACGATCAGTCTTTCTGGTGAGAAATGTAGGTTTACTAGCCAGGTTGGGTCTTCCTAACTCTCCAGTGACTGTTCTGTTGAAGAATCACCAGACTCTGTGTTATCTTTCCTTTTTTCACACGGTGCTGCCAGACCTGTTGTGTTTCAGCAGTACTTTCCGCTTTTGTTTCAGACATTTCAGACATTTTCCTCTTGTTCAGGATGTCAGAGACTTAATCCTCCCTGGTGTAATTCTCTCACAGTCCATGATCAGTGAAACAATGCAATCCTTTTCCATGAATAAAACGGTCCAGACACCATGATCATTTCACAGCGATTCTAAATATCTCTCCTGCTATTTGGAGATGACATGGTAACAGCACCTGCTACCAAATGGACAAAGGCTTGAAATATCCACTTCTCTCCTAAGTGGGGACCCATCATAGTAACAAGCAGAAGGGTTCCAGTTCTAATGTATTATGTGATCAGTCTCCTGATTGAGGTAGGTAATGGCATTTCCCTGTACCATTGTCCCATGATAGCAGTCAGATGATAGAGAGGAATGATCACTCAACCCGAAACATTCACTATGATTTAACCTATTAGGCTTTTCCAGCAATTTCTGTTTTTGTTGCGGATGGCATTAAATCCCTCCTGCTGAGGCACTGTCTGAATTTAATTTTTCTTAGTTGTATGAAGAGTTGGTTTTATTTGCAGCATTGTTTCCGTGGGGTTTGAGGTTTGTTTTTATTTTAAAGTCCAGTTTGGAGGGGATTCTGATCCTACACTCTGGTATTAGTCTGAATTGTATTTCCTCCAAAGTTACTATATCCTGTCTGAGATCTGGTGCTTGTAACAAATTCAAAGTTCCATATGTGGCTCATTCAGTTTTATGTAACTGTGGCATAAATTCCATTTTGCATCCCAGACCCCTTGAAATGAAGGCTTAATGATTTATTAGTGTTTTCATGAACTTTTCGTCTCTGTCCACTAGCTCTTAATGATTTCAGGAAATGAACTCCGAATCTCTGTGCTTCTCCAAAGTTTTTAGCTCCTAATGATTTCAAACATTTTTTGACCCAGTTTTCTTATCTCCAAGCAGATAACCAGGCAGTTGTCTATGATTGCACAGATAACTTGAAATAGTACTTTCTGATATCTCATCTGGTTTGATGCTGTGCAACTCTGTAATCTATTTAACTGGGTTAGGGGTTTAGGGGTTTAGATAGGGTTGACCATGAGAACCTTTTTCCACGTATGGAGTCAGCTATTACGAGGGGGCATAGCTTTAAATTAAGGGGTGGTAGGTATAGGACAGATGTTAGGGGTAGATTCTTTACTCAGCGAGTTGTGAGTTCATGGAATGCCTTGCCAGTAGCAGTGGTGGACTCTCCCTCTTTATGGGCATTTAAACGGGCATTGGATAGGCATATGGAGGATAGTGGGCTAGTGTAGGTTAGGTGGGCTTGGATCGGTGCAACAACGAGGGCCAAAGGGCCTGTCCTGCGCTGTATTTTTTCTATGTTTCGATGTTTCTATCTCAAGTTCAATATGACTCTTATTCAGACTTGTGATGCTGCATTCATAGGAACTGATTGAACAGCCTTGAACTTGAATGCTGTACCTGGGAGAGTGACATCGAAGTATTGTTCTTCCTCTGAGTCAACTGATTAAGGGTTCACCTGCAGTGCCTTAAGCACAAAAAAGGGTTGACACGAATATAATACTGCGGGGTGACACACTGG
Organism: Chiloscyllium punctatum; assembly: GCF_047496795.1. NCBI lineage: Eukaryota > Metazoa > Chordata > Chondrichthyes > Orectolobiformes > Hemiscylliidae > Chiloscyllium > Chiloscyllium punctatum. Next base: position 15,160,064 of record NC_092753.1, read on the forward strand.
TGGTGGCGCTGTTGTTGGGCTGAGATGTCAAATTAACACCCTCCCTGGGCTTCAAGAAAAGATCTTATTACTGTGATTGTACAAGAGAAGGGGAAGTCTCTTGTCCTGGTTAACAATTAATTCTCAACTATTGCCACCAAAAACAGACTTTTCTCTGTGCAAAGTCATTATAAGCAGCAATGACTATTTACAAATAAAATTTAATTGACTGCAAAGTGTTTTGGAACTCCTTGAGGAAGCTGAAGGCACAATATAAGTCCAAGTTCTTGGAAATTGAACCAATGAGAGATGTAATTGGAAGCAGTACCTGGTAGAGAAACTTGTAGCTAAAAGTAGTAACTAGGATGGTTATTTAGGACAGAACGTAGCTTTTGCTGTATTCAACTCTAAAGTAACAGTTGTGTTTTACAGATGCGCATAACTGAAAGTATCTTTTGGGAAGGTCAAGTATAATTAAAAGCATGGCTCGAAGATAAGCTAAATGGAACAGTTAGATGAAAATTAGTTACAGTAATAACTGGGACAGATAGTTATGATTAAATGTAGCACCTAAAGAAGTTACCTATAATTGATTAACTGTATAAGGTCCTTTGGGGAAGAGTGACCATAATATGACTTTTTCATTAATATGGAGAGTGACATAGTTGATTATGAATCTAGATTTTTGAATCTCAAGAAAAGAAACGATATTAGTATGGGGCATGAGTTGACTATGATAAATTGGGGAATAGTGTGTAAAGGATGGTGGTGGATCGGCCAAGGCAAGCATTTAAAGAGTGCATGGAGGAACTGTAACAATTGTTGATTTCTGTCTGGCACAAAAATACAATGGGAAGATGGCCTGACCATGGCTAATCAGGAAAATTTAAGGATAGTATTAGATCCAAGGAAGGGACATAAAAATTGGCTTTAAAAAAACCCAGCAGACTTGAGGATTGGGAGCAGTGTAGATTTTAGCAAAGGAGGAAAATGGGATTGATTAAGAGGTGGATATGAGAATAAGCTTGCAGGGAACTTACAAACTGATTTGTTAATCTTTTTGTGCTTGCATAGATATTTATGAAGACAAATCTTACAAAAGTAAAATATGAGAGACTAATACTTTAGTTTTTACAAAGGAGGAGGTAAATGATGCCCCAAATATGTTGGGGAACACAGGATCCAGTGAGAGGGAGGAACTAAAGGGAATCAGTATTTGTAGGAAAATGGTCATAGAGTCATGGAGTCCTACAACACGGAGACAGGCCCTTTGGTCCAAACTGGTCCATGCTGACCAAAATGTCCATCCACGCTAACCCCATTTCCCTGCACTTGGCCCATGTCCTTCTAATCCTTTCTTATCCATATATTTGTCAAAATGCCTTTTTGAATGTTGTTAATGTACCCTCTCAGCCACTTCCACTGGTAGCTCATTCCATGCACCTACCACCCTCTGTGCAAAAACGTCCCTGAGGTTTCCTTTTATTCTTTCCCTCTAACCTTGAACTGATGCCCTCAAGTCCTTGATTTCTCCAACCTGGGAAAAAGACTGAGTGCATTCACACTATCCATGTCTCTCATGATCCCATACATCTCTATATGTTTCCCCTTCAGTCTCCTACACTTTAAAGAGAAAGGTCTTAGCTTGTCCGACCTCTCCCTGTATCTCAGAACATTGAATCCAGGCAACATTCTTGTAAATTTCTTCTGCACTCTTGCCAAGTTTAATAACATCCTTCCTCTAGTAAGGTGACAAAACCTGAACACCATAATCCAAGTGTGGTTTCACCAGCATCCTGTATAACTGCAACATAATTTTCCAACTTCTTTACTCAGTGCCCTGATTGTTGAAATCCGTCTGCCAAAAGCCACTTTCACTGCCCTGCCTATGCGTGGCTCCACTTTCAGAGAATTGCGAACCTGAACTCCAAGGACCCTCTGTTCCACTACACTCCTTAAAGGCCTTCCATTCACCATGAAACTCCTACCTTGATTTGGCTTTCCAAAATGTAAGACCTCACACTTATCTATATTAAACACCAGTTGCCAGTTCTTGGCCACTTCCACAGGTCTTGCTGCAATTTCTGATAACAGGTTTTGAAAAGATTTATAGCTTAGGTTGAGGTTCTGGATGTAGGTTTGCTCGCTGAGCTGGAAGGTTTGTTTTCAGATGTTTTGTCACCATACTGGGTAATGTCTTCAGTGAGCTTCCGTATGAAGCACTCAAGGTGTAGCCTGCTCCAGCTCAGTGAGCAAACCTACATCCATTTCTGATAACCTTGCTCACTGTCCATGATGCCACCTATTTTGGTATCATCAGCAAACTGACTAATCATACCTTGTACATTCTCAGCCAAATCATCAATTATAGATAACCAACAGCAATTGGCCCAGCACCGACTCCTGAGGCACTCCACTAATCACAGGCCTCCAGTCCAATAAGCATCCTTCTGCTATTACCCTCTGCTTCCTACTATCAAGTCAATTGTATATCCAGTTTACCAGGTCCCCCTGGATTCCATGCTATTTAAACTTCCAGTGCAGCCTGATGAAGGGCTCATACCCGAAATGTCGATTCCCCTCCTCGGATGCTGCCTGACCTGGTGTGCTTTTCTACACTTTTCGATTCTGATCTTCATCTGCTGTCCTCACCTTCTCCTAGTCTGACATTGGTGGATAAGTTGTTGGAGGTCATTCTGAAAGATAGGACTTAAATGCATTTGGAGAGGCAAGAACTGATCAAGAATAGTCAACATGGCTTTATGCGAGGGAAATTGTGTCCCACAAAACATGACTTGAGTTTTTCTGAGGAAGTAACCAAAAAGATTGGTGAGGGCAGAGCAGTAGACGTAGTTTACATTGGCTTTAGTAATGCCTTTAGCAAGGTTCTGCATGTTAGACAAATTTGTAAAGTTAGACCATGTGGGATTTGGGGAGAACTTGCCAATTAGATACAAAATTGGCTTGATGATAGGAGACTGAAGTGTTATGGATCAGACTAAACCCCCTCAAAGTATATTAAGAACATAGCCTAGACCCTAACATTTTGTAATTTTAAAGGTAAATGTAAGGTGTTGAGTTTCAGATGCAATTCGACTTGTCAAACTACCAGATTTGAAGCAAAACACGCTTTATCATACGTTGTAGTTAAAATACAACAAAAGGAAAAAAAACATTGGATGTACTGTCACTCTATTGGAAAACTTAACAGAATAATAGATTATTTTACACTAAACAGTAACCATTCCAATATAGCAACATCCCTTAAACACCGTCTCGGCAAAAGGCAAATTCAGAAAAAACCGTTTGTCTTACATGCAACTCTACAAACAGGAAGGGAGCACCCAGCTGTAGCCGAGAGGAAAAAAAAAACAACTGTTCATGACCCCAGTAGCAACTGCGGTTACTGAAAACTAAAAACCTAAAAATCCTGGTTCTGTGTGTGCTTGACCAGACCATGTCAGGCTGCTTCTCTTGTTCCAAAATAAAAAAACAAGGCATCTCAAACTGTTTACTCTAATAGCTCTGTAGACTGCTTGCATCTCTCTCTCAATCCTCCTTCACGCAGGGTCGAAAAGTGTGGCACTGGAAAAGCACAGCAGGTCAGGCAGCATCCAAGGAGTAGGAGAGTCGATGTTTTGGAATTCTTGATGAAGGGCTTATGCCCGAAACATTGATTCCCCTTGTCCTTGGATGTTGCCTGACCTGCTGTTCTTTTCTAGCGCCAAATTTTTAAATTCTGACTCTTCAGCATTTGCAGTCCTCACTTTCTCCTTTTTTTATATAAAAGAATATTGAAGTATAAGGATGCTGATGTCATGCTGTAATTATACAAAACCTTAGTTAGACCCCACTTGAAGTTCTGTGAGCAGACCTGGGCACCACATCTTAATGATATATTGGCCTTGGAGGGAGTACAACACAGATTTACAAGGATGATACCCAGACTTTAGAAAGTTAAGATACGAAGTGATTGAAGATTTCAATCTGTTAACAGGAAAAGACAGTCGTAAGAGTTGTACAGCACAGAAACAGACCCCTTCGATCCAGTTTGGTTACGGCGATCAGTTATCATAAACTGATCTACTCCCATTTACCAGTATTTGGCCCATATGCCTCCTAACCCTCCCTATTCGTGTCCCCATCTGATGCCTTTTAAATGTTTTAATTGTACCAGTCTCTACCTCCAACTCTGGCAGTTCTTCCATAAATGCACCACCCTCTTCATGAAAACATTGTCCTGTAGTTCCCTTTTAAATCTTCACCTTTTCACCACCGTAAACCTATGCCATCTAGTTGTGGACTCCCCTACCCTGGGGAAAAGATCTTGGCTATTCATCCTGTCCATGCCCACAAACTATCAATTTCCATGCGTTGGGGATTCTACAACTAGGGGATGTAGTCTGAGAATTAGGGCCAGACATAGGAACAGGAGTAGACCATTCAGCCCCTCAAGTTGTTCTACCATTCAGTGAGATCATGACAGTTTGGTGGCTGAACTCCGTTGGCCCATATCCCTTAAATTTTTGATCAACGAAGATATTATCTTTCTAAATTTAAAATTAACAATTGATCTAGTGTTTGCTGCCATTTGTGGAAGAAGGTTCCAAATATCTACCACCCTTTTGTAGAAGTGCTTCTTAACATCTCTCATGAATGATCTGGTCCTAATTCTGAGATCATGCTCCCTAATTCTAGAATCCCCAACCAATTGAAACCTTGTCTCTATTGCTGAATAGATGAAATCTATTTGTTTCTGTTTGTGTATATCTTAAAATATATAGTTTGCACATTTAGATAATCAGCTATTACTTTTGATTTCTTACCACTCTAGTTTGTTTGGATCTAAAATTTGCTGTTGCACTGCTACTATCAATTTCTCTGCTGCTTCTTGTCCCACATTGCTTGTCTTTGCCAAAATGCCCTACATTGCTCAATTGCCTTGACTTTCTTTTTAAACTTTTACCAGATCCTCATTCACTTTGTTCTGTTTATTCATCAAAGTTACATTTTACAAGTACTTTCAATCAGTTGCTAAAACTACTTCTTGTTTCCTCTTCTGAAATTTTGCCCAGCTTTGTCTGTCCCTTCATTGTGGCAGTGAATATGATGGTATAGTATAAATGACACTTTGCTAGTAGTTCAGAGGCTCAGATGGTGTGTCCAAGCATCTGGTTGCCTTAAATTCATGTCATAAAAATATGGAATTGAAAGCTAGTCTCAGTAATAATAACCCTAAAACTATTGTCTTTATTGCAAGAATACATCAAGTTTACATTCATCTTTGGAAAGAAATCTAACATCTTTGACTGGACCAGAATATGTGTGACTCAGACCATAGCAAAAGGGTTGGTTTTTAACTACCCTCTGAAATGGCCCAGCAAACCACTCAGTTCAAGGAAGATTGGGGTTGGACAACAATCCAGTATGTGCCAATAACATTTTATACAACCAGCCAGCTGCCTTTAAAAGGTAATCTATTCCTTTTAAAGAGAAGCTGTCCCAGAAGATGCTGCTGTTAATTTTTAAACTAGGAAGGTAGAACACCAGGTCAAAATAAGGCTTTAGGATCTCAGATTATATGGTGTAGGTGAACAGTAGGAGAGATGTCAGGGCCCTGCAGGGATGCCACCAGACCTTCAAATAGCAAATTTCCATTGGGACTGGGAGCAGGTAGTTTGGGAAGATGATTTCTGCCTCCATGACCAAGAACTTGGCAGCAGTGCAACAATAAATGTTATGTATATTTTTAATCAACCTATTCAGACACATCTCTGGAATAGATGCAACTTGAACCCCAGCTTCCTGACCACATTTAGGTAGTTGAGGTTAGTGAATGCATCTTCAAACGATATGTCCAACCAAAAGCTCCTTTGGGAATTTTCATGCCATTTAATGGACCACACCCTTATCAGTTACCCATCAGCATTACCTGCTATTTGAAATTTATGCCTAATGTTGCAGCAATCTTATCCTCATGCACTTTGCAAATCTCAAGCTCAATCCTTATGGTTTCCACTGACTTAGTCAGCTGTAACAGGCCCATCAAAAGCAGGCCAAAACAATCATTGACATTTTCTGTAGGACAAATTAGCACACAATAGAATGAAGTAGAACACAGCTGACTGAGGATAAGATTGCCAAAGTTTCCTGAGCCTGACAAAATTTTTATTTGCGTTATGGGGCCAACTGTGAGGCAGGCCGTGACACTAAGACCATAAGACATAGGAATGGAAGTAAAGCCATTTGGCCCATCATGTCCACTCCACCATTTAATCATGGCTGATGGACATTTCAATTCCACTTACCCTCGCTCTCCCTGTAGCCTTTAATTCCTTGTGAGATCAAGAATGTATCAATCTCTGTCTTGAAGGCATTTAACATCCCGGCCTCCACTGCGCTCAGTGGCAATGAATTCCACAGGCCCACCACTCTCTGGCTGAAGAAATGTCTCCTCATTTCTGTTCTAAATTGACCCCCTCTAATTCTAAGGCTGTGCTCACAGGTCCTAGTCTCCCCGCCTGAGGGAAACAACTTCCCAGTGTCTACCCTTTCTAAGCCATTCTTTTTCTTTTAAGTTTCTATTAGATCTCCCCCAACCTTCTAAACTCTAATGAATACAATCCCAGGATCCTCAGCTGTTCATCGTATGCTATGCCTACATTCCAGGCATCATCTGTGTGAATCTCTGCTGGACATGCTCCAGTGCCAGTGTGTCCTTTTTGAGGTGTGGGGCCCAAAATTGAACACAAATTTTGGGCCTAAATGGGACCTAACCAGAGCCTTATCAAGTCTCAGAAACACATCGCTGCTTTTATATTCCAACCCTCTTGAGATAAATGACAACATTACATTCACTTTCTTAATCGAGGACTCGATTAAATTAACATCTAGAAAATCCTGGACTAGCACTCCCAGATCCCTTTGTACTTTGGCTTTATGAATTTTCTCATCGTTTTGAAAATAGTCCTTTTTTTTCCCTTTTTTCCAAAGTGCAAGACCTCACATTTGCTCATGTTGAATTTCAGCAGCCATTTCGTGGAACACTCTCCTAAACTGTCTAAATCTTTCTGCAGCCTCCCACCTCCTCAGCACTACCTGCCTGTCTGCCTAACTTTGATTCATCGGCAGACTTCGCCAGAATGCCCCTAGTCCCTTCATCCAGATCATTAATATATTAAAGTGAACAGCTGTGGACCCAACACCAAACCCTGCGGGTCACCACTTGTCACCGGCTGCCATTCTGAAAAAGAACAATTTATCCCAACTCTCTGCCTTCTGTCAGACAGCCAATCCTCAATCCATGCCAGGAGCTCACCTCGAACACTGTGGGCCCTCACCTTACTCGGCAGCCTCCCGTGAGGCACCTTATCAAAGGCCTTTTGGAAGTCTAGATAGATAACATAAAGGATGGCAGTGTTTTCTTGTCTTCTATCCTCTTCTCAATTTTGAGTTGATTGTCTTCCTTCTAGCTGGCATGATGGGTGAGATACTAATGATATGTCCCAGGCTGTCTGACACACCCATCTCACCCAGATCTTACTCTTGCTGATTTCCAGCTTTGAGATACTCAGCTGTCACCTCATCTGTTGTATGTATATCTTGTCTTTCAGTGAGTTCACCTTTTAAGAACTCCTTATGCTGCATGTAAACCAAGTTGCAACACTTCCTGGCAGTTGGTTTGCTTTGGGTTTGCAAACTATACACAAAAAAATGCAAGTTGATTTGCTGCAATGTCTATTTTGTAACTTGTAGTTTGCTTTATTATTTTAAATGAGCTAAACTATAGAATTAATAAATCTCTGAAGATCAATATATTAGACCATTATCATTAACTTGACCTTTTTGAACAGTTTTGGAAACCATTGTGCTGGTGAGGCCTATTAGGCTTGAACAGTCAGAAAGCACGTTTATCTGTAAGTGATATATCTGGTCATGTATTAAATTGTGTTTAAAATTAATGAGACATCAATTTCTTTGTTTATTCCAGTAACAGAAAGTGTTGAGAAAGCAACTTGCTCAAAAGCAAACAATGAGCAGCTAGTTTAACTCACATTAGAAAAGCAGGTGATCAGGAAGTGTGCTGGATCGATAGCATGCACCAAGAAAATGTCCCACCTTCAGTTAATTTTGCAAGGCATATTGTCGAAAAAGTCATTGATTGAGACATTGCACTAGTACAAAGGATGATTATGCTACAAAGAGCTATGTACTGACCGCAACAGACAGACCACAAGGACTTCATAATATTCTGAAAACACCTGATCATGGAAGCTAAGCAGACTCAGGCCAGGTTAGTACTTGGATGGGAGACTGCCTGGGAATACCAGGTGCAGTAGGCTTGTAAGTGGCTGCACGATGCCTCAGTGGTTAGCATTGCTGCCTCACAGCCCCAGAGACCCGAGTTCGATCCCAGCCTCTGGTGACTCTCTGTTGACCATGCTAAATTGCCCATAGTGTTGAGGGATGTGTAGGTTTGGTGCATTAGTCAGGGATAAATGTAGAGTAATAGGGTAAGGGAATGGGTCTGGGTGGGTTACTCTTTGGACGGTCAGTGTGGACTTATTGGGCTAATGGCCTGTTTCCACACTGTAGGGATTCTATGACTACAATAAGGATTAAAATAATCAGGCTACAATAAATAACATCTGGTATTCCGAGATCAGCTTGTATATAAAGTGATTGACAAACTAGAGTTTATTTTACATATGACAGAGTGCTTCACACAGTCTCAAATAAAACATCAATGTCATTATGCCATCCAATATGTTTGCAAAAATTTGACTGATGTCCTCAAAACTGGTGATTAATCATTTAGTGAAAATTGGCTATTGGTAAGCACTAATATACTACTCCTGCAAATTCTAATAAACATGTATCAACAGATGTGAAATCTATGGTAAAACCGATGATTGTAAACTTTGAGCATATAATGGTGCATCCATTCTATATACAGAATCAGTAGTGCTGGATACAGGTGCAGTCATTCCACTTTTAAATGAAAAGTCGAGAGTGTGGTGCTGGAAAAGCACAGCAGGTCAGCCAGCATCTGAGGAACAGGAAAATTGTCCATTTTCCTGTTCTCTGATGCTGCCTGACCTGCTATGCTCTTCTAGACCACGCTCTTGACTCTAATCTCCAGCATCTGCAGTACTCACTTTTGCTCCCCTTTTAAATTAAGTCAACATTGTCCTACTAGACTACTAGGGCTGCTGTTTCATTAGAGAATGATACTGGTTTAACCTGAAAGTCAGCATTCCTCAAGTGAGGGAAGAGGTTGAGAATGAGTGTCCTTCATGGTAACCTCAGCTGGTATAGGAATTGAACCCACACTGTTGGTACACTTTGCATTGCATATCAGCCATCCACTGACTGACCATCTAGACATCGGAGATGTTTGACAACATAGTGGCTACAGAATCAGCAATTTGAGATCTACTTGTATGTTATGATTTTTGAGTCACAGTCTATAGAATCAGTCAGACATGAGACAACAGATCAAGCTCAGAAATGTTGCCTTTCAATTCAATTCACAGCTTAATATTGGAATATTCAGAATGTGCTATTTCAAGAGAGCTATAGCGCTGTACTTGAAGGAGAATGCAAGCCTATCAATTGACCCATTCATGTAAACGCAGTGTCCATTTCAAAGAGGAATTGATGAATGAGCTAGATGAAATGGACCAAGGTGGAGTCATTCGAAGAGTTCAGGAGAACATTGATTTGTGTTAGCTCAATAATATGCATCATAAAGAATGCAACACCCATTTCTTCCTCCTGCCCAAAATCCACAAACCCGACTGCCCCGGCCGACCCATTGTCTCAGCTTGCTCCTGCCCCACTGAACTCACCTCTGCTACCTCGACAATGTCCTGTCCCCCTTAGTCCAAGAACTCCCCACCTACATTTGGGACATCACCCACACCCCCCACCTCCTCCATGATTTTTGCTTCCCCTGCCCCCAACACCTTATCTTCACGATGGACATCCAGTCCATACACACTTCCATCCACCATCACGAAGGCCTCCAAGTCCTCCGCTTCTTCCTCTCCCGCCAACCCAACCAGTACCCTTCCACTGACACCCTCCTTCGACTGACTGAACTGGTCCTCACTCTTAACAACTTCCCCTTCCAATCCTTCCACTTCCTCCAAACCAAAGAAGTAGCCTTGGGCACACGCATGGGTCCCAGCTATGCCTGCCTCTTCGTCGGATATGTGGAACAGTCCATCTTCCGCAGCTACACTGGCACCGTCCCCCACCTTTTCCTCCGCTACATCGATGATTGTATTGGCGCTACCTCGTGCTCCCACGCGGAAGTTGAACAGTTCATCCACTTTACTAACACCTTCCACCCTGACCTCAAATTTACCTGGACCGTCTCAGACTTCTCCCTCCCCTTCCTAGACCTCTCCATTTCTATCTCGGGTGACCGACTCAACACAGACATTTACTACAAACCAACCAACTCCCATAGCTACCTAGATTACACCTCCTCCCACCCTGCCCCCTGTAAAAACGCCATCCCATATTCCCAATTCCTTCGCCTCCGCCGCATCTGCTCCCAGGAGGACCAATTCCACTACCGAACAGCCCAAATGGCCTCCTTCTTCAAAGACCCTGATTTCCCCTCTGACGTGGTTGACGATGCTCTCCACCGCATCTCCTCCACTTCCCACACCTCCGCCCTTGAACCCCACCCCTCCAGTCGCCATCAGGACAGAACCCCACTTGTCCTCAGCTTCCACCCTACCAACCTCCGGATACATCATATCATCCTGTCATTTCCGCCACCTCCAAACAGACCCCACCACCAGAGATATATTTCCCTCTCCACCCCTATCAGCGTTCCGGAGAGACCACTCCCTCTGCGACTCCCTCGTCAGGTCCACACCCCCCACCAAACCAACCTCCACTCCCGGCACCTTCCCCTGCAACCGCAAGAAGTGCAAAACTTGCACCCACACCTCCTCCCTCACCTCCCTCCAAGGCCCCAATGGATCCTTCCATATCCATTGCAAGTTCACCTGCACCTCCACACACATCATTTACTGTATCCGCTGTACCCGATGTGGTCTCTTCTACATTGGGGAGACAAGCCGCCTACTTGCGGAACGTTTCAGGGAACACATCTGGGACACCCGCACCAACCAACCCAACAGCCCTGTGGCTGAACACTTTAACTCCCCCTCCCACTCCGCCAAGGACATGCAGGTCCTTGGCCTCCTCCATTGCCAGACCCTGGCCACACGACGCCTGGAGGAAGAGCTCCTTATCTTCCGCTGAGGAACCCTCTAACCACACGGGATGAATGTAGATTTCTCCAGCTTCCTCATTTCCCCTCTTCCCCCCCCCCCCCCATCTTATCTAAGTCCCAACCCCCGGATTCAGCACTGCCCTCTTGACCTGCAATCGTCTTCCTGACCTCCCCGCCCACACCCCCTCTCCGGCCTAGCACCCTCACCCTCACCTCCTTCCACCTATCGCATTCCCAGCTCCTCCCCCACTTTTTATCTCAGCCCGCTTGGCACACCAGCCTCATTCCTGAAGATGGGCTTATGCCTGAAACGTTGATTATCCTGCTCCTCGGATGCTGCCTGACCTGCTGTGCTTTTCCAGCACCACACTTTTCAACTCTGACCTTTTTGAAACTATCTAGTCTCCTTAATCAATTGTTGCTATATGTTCTCAGTTTTGCTCAAACGTCATCACAACTGAAATAACTAATGAGAAAGGACTTTTTTCCTGTGGCAGAAGGGGCCAAGCACAGAAACAGCAGTCAAACTTGCAATTTTATGATGCATTGGATACCCTGGTGATAGACACCTCCATAGAAAAGTCTGGGAACATGCATACTACAAAAAACAAATTAATTGCATTTTCCACCAGCTCTGTGTGTAGCATTTTCCACCAGCTCTGTATTTGAATACTGAATGGGGAATATTTAGCTTTCGTTTTGGATTCATCTATTTTTATACCTTTTTTTGGTATATTTGTGATCAAGAATACTTGCACCATCAAGGTTGCACAATTGATAATGGTCTGAAATTATGACTGAAAGATTAGGTAGAAGACAAGTAATCAGATGGTCACATTGGATAAACTTAGGCTACCCAATTTGGTAAAAGGAGCAGTAGTACTCTTGATTTGATGAAGTATTACTGAAACTCATAGACTCGATTTGTTATTGTAGATTGTTAAACTTCTTTTTGGAAAGTAGGAGCATATTGTATGTGTAGCTTGGCTTTGAGAGTTCACCTATTAAAGACTCTTATCATGACTCAACATTGCAGAGAGTCTGCTTTGGTTTTAGAACGTAGAACAGTACAACATAGTACAGGCCCTTTGGCCCTCATTGTTGTGCTGACCTTTTATCCTAAGATCAAGCTAGCCTACATACCCTTCATTTTACTGTCATCCATGTGCCTATCCAAGAATCACTTCAATGTCCCTAATGGACCTGACTCTACTACCACTGCTGGCAGTGCATTCTACACACCCACCACTCTGTGTAAATAACCAAGCTCTGGCATCTCCCCTAAACCTTCCTCCAATCATCTTAAAATTATACCCCCTTGTGATAGCCATTTCTGCCCTGGGAAAATGTCTCTGATGATTCACTCTATCTTTGCCTCTCATCATGTTGTACACCTCTGTCAAGTCACCCTTCATCCTTCTTTGCCCCAATGAGAAAAGCCTGAGCTCCTTCAACCTTTCTTCATAACACATGCCCTCCAGTCCAGGCAGCACTCACCATGCGCGATGGATTGTGTCCATTTCGAGATTTTAACGTCGCTCGTCAACAGGTAAAATACCCCTATCCAGTGAAACCACAGCCAGAAGATCTAAAAGGGGACAGTAAAAGAAAATAAAATAATTAAAATGACATTATGAAGCAGAATTTCAGCGAGGCAAGGAATGAGCTGAAGTTATCAACCGATAGACAGAGTTACCACTCATCCCCTGTTGCGTGTAGCGTGCTCTTTAATTATTAACACCTAAGGTAAATGTCCTCTGCACCTTCTCTAAAGCTTCCACATCCTTCCTACTAATGAGGCAACCAGAACTGAACATAATATTCCAAGTGTGGTCTAACCAGGGCTCTATAGAGATGCTGCATAACCTTGCAGCTCGCAAACTCAATTCCCCCGCTAATGAAAGGCAATACATCATATGCCTTAACAACCCTAACAACTTTGGTGGCAGCTTTGAAGGATCTATGGACATGGACCCAAGATCCCTCTGTCCCTGCTACACTGCCAAGAATCCTACCTTTCACTCTGTATTCTGCATTCAAATTCGACCTGCCAAAGTGAATCACTTTACACTTTTCCAGGTTGAACTCCAACTGCCACTTTTCAGCACAGTTCTGCATCCTGTCAATGTCCTGTTGCAACCTACAACAGCTCTCCACACTATCATAACTCCACCAACCTTCGTGTCATCAGCAAACTTACTAATCCACTCTTCCACTTCCTCATCCAAGTCATTTATAAAAACCACAAAGAATAGAGGTTCCACAACTGATCCCTGTGGGACACCACTGGTCACCCAGCTCCAAGCTGAATACTTTCCATCTACTGCCACCCTCTGTTCTATGGGACAGCCAATTCTGTATTCAGACAGCCAAATTTCCCTGTATTCCATGTCTCTTTATGAATGAACCTACCATGGGGAACCTTATCAAAAACCGAACTAAAATCCATGTGCACCTCATTCACTGCTCTATCTTCATCGATGTCTTTTGTGACATCCTCAAAGAATTCAGTAAAGGTTGTGAGGCCTGACCCGCCCCTCTCAAAGCCATGCTGACTATCTCTAATCAAACTATGGTTTTCCAAGTAATTATAAATCCTGTCTCTTAGAATCCTCTCCAATAATTTGCCCACAGACTTAAGACTAACTGATCTGTAACTCCCAGGATTATCCCTATTCCCTTTCTTGAACAAGGGAATAACATTTGCCACCCTCCAATCAGTTGGCACTACTCCATTAGACAGTGAGGACACAAAGACCCTCAGTAGCACCCTCTTCCGTCACTTCCTGTAGTAACCTTGGATTACTATCCAGGGGATTTAGCTGTCCTTATGCTCAAACAGGTTGATGTTAAGTTTGAAAAACATATCAGCCTGTTTCACGTTGTCCTCACAAATGTCATGGTCCCTCTCAGTAGTGAATACTGAAGCAAAGTATTCATTAAGCACTTCCCCTACCACCTCCGACTCCAGGTACAAGTTCCCCCTATTATCTCTGATCGGCCCTACACTCACTCTGGTTCTCTCCTCTTGTTCCTCACAAGTGTAGAATGCCTCAGGGTTTTCCTTAATCCTACTTGCTAAAGCTTTTGCATGCCCTCTTCTCGTGCTCCTAAGTCCGTTCTTCAGTTTCTTCCTGGCTACCTTGCAACCCTCTGAAGCCCTGTCTGATCCTTGCCTCCTCAACCTCCTCAATCAGTTCCCAATTTAGGCGCCCCAGTTCCTGCCTAATAGCACTGAAAGTCCCCCTCCCCCAATTAAATATTTCCCCATAATCATCTGCTACTATTGCTCTCCATGACTATAGTGAACTTCAGGGAGTTGTGATCACTATCACCCAAATGGTCTCCCACCAAGAGATCTGACACCTGGCCTGGTTTGTTGCCAAGCAGCAAATCAAATATGACCTCCCCTCTAGTCAGGTGCATCTGACAAAAACTACATCCAACCGAATTGAACCAAGGAGGTTCCAGTCAATATTAGGGAAGTTAAATTCACCCATGATAACAACCCTGTTACTTCTGCACCTTCTCAAAATCTGCCTCCCAATCTGCTCCTCGGTGTTTGTGTTGCTATCGGGGAGGGGGGGGTGGTGGTGGTGGTGACTTCCACCCATATTGACTCAGTAGATGAACCCCCCCTTGACATCCTCCCTTTTTGTAGCTGTGATACAATTCCTGAAAAGCATTGCCACTCTCCCACCACTTTTACACTGACAGCAACTTCGCCCTATCAACTGTGTATCCCTCCTCACAGACTCCCTGCACGCTGTATCTGCCTATTCACCAGTTACCCCCATCTTCCAATCCCCCCCCCCCCGCCAAATTGTTTCAACCTTCCCGAAGTGCACTAACAAACCTCGGCCCAGGCTATTGATGTCTATCCAGTTCAGGTGCAACCCATCTTCCTTGTAGAGGTCCTGCCTTCCCCAGATGGTATCCCATGATCCACATATCTGAAGCCCTCCTGCCTATATTAGCCCTCCAGCCATGTGTTCATCAGCACTCGCTCTCTGTTTCTAGCCTTACTAGTCCGTAGTACAGGTCGCAATCTTGAGATTACTACTCTGCTCATTTTAGCTTCCAACCTAACTCCCTATGTTCTCTTTTGTTTCATTTTTGATTCTTTGACAACACAAGGTTGTGTGCACCTAGGTATTCAGTCTTTAATTCACTGATTGAGAACTTGGCCTTTTCAAAGTCTCTGAAAGCATGTAACTTTTCTTTTCAAACTGTGGACTTGCAGAGGAAAGTGAGTGGAATCCAGTTGGCTGTTCCTGGAAATTCTCAGGTACCTCTAACCAGGAGAGAGAGGTTCTTTACACACAGAAAAGTTTTTGATGCTTTTTCTTTGGAGGTGAATTCTGTTATTTGAAAATCAGTTGAGGATCTCACTGGAGCCTCAGGAGAATCCTGCTGGGTGTGTATATCCTGACAGTGGTTGTATTGGCTGGCCTGCTGGAGAGCCTCCTGTCACTGTGTATATTCATTCATAATGATTAGGAGGATTGGCCATGTAGGTCTGAGACCCTTCTCCAGCATTTAAGATGATCCAGGCTGATCAGTTTGTAATGTCAATCCTCCCCTCTCCTGCCTTGGCTAACATTTCACCTCCTTGTTTACCAACAATTATTCACCCTGCCTTAAAAATATTCCAAGCTGTTTCTACCATATTTGAAAGAATAATTCCAAAGACTTAATGATCATCTGAGAGAAAGTAATTTGCCTTGTGTTTGCATTTAATGGATAACCCCTTCTTTTTTAAATAAGAGCTAGTTCTAGATTTGTCTACAAGAAGTGTCCTCTCCACCCTGTTAAGCTCTCTCAGGATCTTGTATGTTTAAATTACTTGTTACTCTTCTGTGAGTACAAACCTAGCCTGTCCAATGTTACCTACTAAGATAACTTGACCATCCCAGATATGTAGGAGAAAGCGTATTCCTGATGAATCCATAGATTCATCACTCTTCGTTGAAGAAGTTTCTCCTTATCTCCGTTCTAGTGTTACTTTATTGTAACACTATGCCCTCAGGTCCTAGTCTCTCCTACCAATGGAAACTTCTTCCCATCATCTACTCTGTCCAGGTCATTCAGTATTCTGTATGTTTCAATTAGATTCCCCGCGTCATCCTTCTAAACTCCACTGAGTATAGACCCAGAGTCCTCAAACATTCCTCATATGTCAAAGACCTTCTTGAAGTCTATGGAGATAACATCCATTGGCTGTCCTTGGTCTAACCTGCTTATTACTTCCTGAAACAATTCTGGAAGAGTTGTCAGGCATGACCTCCCCTTTATGAAACCATGTTGCCCTATTTTACCATACACTTCCAAGTATACAGAAATCTCTTCCTTCACAAAGGATTCCAGGATCTTACCCACAACCAAGGCCAATTGATCTGTAATTTTCTGTCTTTCACCTTACTCCTTTTTTAAACCAAAGTGTCATGTTGGCAATTTTCCAGTCCTATGGGGCCCTTCCTGATTCTAGCGATTCCTGAAAGAGCACCATTAACACCTCCACTATCTGTTCAGCTATCTCTCTTGGAATTCTGGAGTGTTGTCATCTGGTCCAGGTGATTTATCCCCCTTCAGGTAATTCAGTTTTTCAAGCAGCTTCTCCTTGATGATGACCACCATACGGAGCTCTGCCCCCTCACTCTCTTGAATGTTTGGGATATTACTTGTGTCTTCCACCGTGAAGACTGATGCAAAGTGATTATTCAGTTCCTTAGTTCCTTGTTCCCCACTACTATCTCTCCAGCATCATTTTCCAGTTGCCTATTGTCCACTTTTGCCTGTATTTTGCTCTTTTTATATATCGAAAGAAATTCTTACAGCCTTCCTTTATATTACTGGCTAGCATACCTTCATATTTAATCTTCTCCTTCCTTATTTCTTTTTTTTTGTTGCCCTCTAATTGGTCTTTGTAAGCTTCCAATTCTCTGGTTTTCCACTGCCTTTTGCCACATTATATGCTTTCTCTTTTGCTTTTATGCTAACCCTGACTTCCTTAGTCAGCCATGGTTACCTCATCCTCCCTGTACCATGCTTCTTTTCCCTCGGGATGAATCTCTGTTATGTCTCCTGAATTACTCCCAGAAACCCCCGCCATTGCTGTTCCACTGTCTTTCCTGCTCGGCTCCTCTCCCAGTTGATCCTACCCAGCTCCTCCCTCATGTCTCTGTAGTCGCCTTTATTCAGCTGGAATACCATTACCACTGATTCTATCTTCCCCCTCTCAAATTGCAGAGTAAATTCAATCAAATTATGATCACTGCCTCCTAAGGGTTCCTTCACCTTAAGCTCCCTTATCAAGTCTGCCTCATTGCACAACACTAAATCCAGTAATGCCTGTTCCCTAATGGGCTCCATCCCAAGCTGCTCCAAAAGGCCATCTTGTAGAATTTTGGCAAATTTCTTTTCTTGCAATCCACTGCCAACCTGATTTTTTCCAGTCCACCTGTATATTGAAGACCCCCATGATCATTGTAACTTTGCCTTTCCTACACAGCTTTTCTATGTCCTGGTGTATCTTGCGCCCCAGCTCCTGATTACTGTTTGGAGGCTGAAACATTCCTCTAATTCTGTTTTTTATTGTGCTTCCTCAATTCTACCCACATAGATTCTACACCATCTGACCCTATTTGATGTCTTACTATTGATTTAATTTCATTTCTTACCAATAAGACAACTCCGCCCCCTCTGCTCACCTGCCTATCTTTTTGATAGGATGTGTATCCTTGAATATTCAGCACCCTATTGTGCTCCCTTGCAGCACATCTCCCTGATTTCTGTTAGCTAGCCAATCTTTATCCTTACTAACTTCAGTTATAGAAAAGATTGGAAACATCAATATTGTTTTCCTTGTGGAGGAGAAGGTTACGAAGATGTCTGATAGTTTAAAATCATGAGTGAACAAAACTGAATGGGTAGGGAGCAACTGTTACCACTTGTAAATGGGTTGAGAACTAGATGACACAGTTTTCAAGTGTTTTGCCAAGGAAGAAAATGCACATGAGTGAACAGTTTCACACAGTGTATAATTAAGGTATGACTGCACTGCCTGAAAGTGTGGTGGAAGCAGGATAATTTATGTCATGATTATTATTATTATTCAAATACAGATAATATGCAGGGTTATAGGGGGAAAGGCATGAGATTGGCATTAATGTAAAATGCTTGATTCCATTTCACAAAACCATGTTGACTCTGCTTGATTACATTGAAATCTTTTAAGCAATCTTCTCTAATATGTATAAAATAGCTTCTAACATTTTCCCCATGACAGATGTTAAACAAACTGGCCAGTCATATGCTGTTTTAAGTCTCCCTTCCATTTTGAGTAAAAGAGTTACATTTTTGACGAATGGAACTTTCTCCGAATCTTGGAATGTTGTAAAATTAAAGTGAATGCATCAACTATCTCACTAGCCATTTCCTTTAAGATCCTAGGATGAAGTCCATCAGGATCCAGGAGCTCATTAGCCCACAGGTCCAATAATTTGCTCAGTCCACTTTCCGAGTTATTGGGATTTTCTTGGTTTCCTGTCATCCATTTCCTGATTTATTTGCTGTTTCTGGGATGTTAAAAAGATTTAATGCAAAGTACACATTCAGTTCATCTGAAATTTCCTTATTTTTCATTATTAAATCCTCTGACTCCTTTCTATAGGACACTCATTGTTAACTTTTTAAAAAGAAAATCCACAGAAACACTTACAAATCTGTTTTCTATTTCTGGGTAGCTTTCTGTATTATTTTAGTTTTGATTTCCTTATACACCTTTTTCATCATCCTTGTGTTTTATTTATTCTGTTGAATCTTCCGACCTGCCACCTCTATTATGTAATTTTTCTTTTAAGTTGGTGAATAAGTACATGAGAAGATTTGAGTTCAGATTCCAGGTGAGCCCTTGTGTGCTGTCACTTGTTCATTAGAGGTGGATGGGATTGTGGATTTGAGTCCACAATCAAATTGACCACAAACTTCTTTAAATAGTGGAACAAGATAGAGGAGCTGAATCCTCCATTTCTGCTCCTAACTTGCATATTCATAAGTTGTGATCAAGGGACATGGTTCCAATGGGGAGGGCAGGGGTGTGGGACCGGGATGGGAAAGGCCATCATATTGACTATCAATTAGTCGGTACCTTGACTCCTTCTCCCTGTTGTCTTGTATACCGAGAGACACTACATGCCTGTTGAAGCCATTTTGTAGATAGGTCAGTTATAATGGTATTGAGTGGCAGAGCAGGCTTGAGAGACTCAGTGGCTTACTCCTGTTCATGCTTCTTATGATCTTATCATGACCTTAGGTCACCAACTCTTCTGCCCTCTGTAAGAAAGTGGCAACATTTTCTGTCATACAGGAGCACAATATCACACCTTCAGTGACACTTCATAAAACTTTCAGACGCATTGTAATAATGAAATAATTCCAAAGTACCTTAACTGTAGGTTGGGTGCATAGTCTCAAGTAACATTGCAATTGGGCTCATCTTGCAGCTGAGCATTAATTCTTTGTGAGAGATGAGCAATTGTGTACAATGCACCTGCATCTTCTCAACTTACAGAAACTTAAAGCACGTACACTAGATGCCAGCAAAATCAGTCTACTTAGCCTGGGACCTTGGATCCATTCGGTAACTTTTGACTTCCATAATGCTTTTCTAGTGGTGATATGGACCTGAATTTCACATTCTAAATGCCTATTTCAGACTCCATGTTAAGCTCAGGTTCTGTCTGCCCTCTCAGGTGGAAGTAAAAGATCCTATGAGACTATTCAAAGAACAGGAAATTCTGTCTGATGTTCTGGGTCAATACTTAGTTATCCCTTGACCAACATGATTTTGGTTTTATTGATATTTTTGGTATACTGAAATTGGTGGCCATAATTCCACAAAAAGACTTTATTAGTTCTAAAGCACTTTGGAGCTTTCTGATGTTGCAAAAAATGTTATGAAGAAATGTTAGGTCTGTCTTCATTCTATGCAGAAATATGGCATGACTGGAGAAAATGATGAAATAATTATCTTTAGAATGGGTAGCATATTCCCTGCACTCACTGAAAATGGGATGTTCAGACTAATTTGCATGCCATGGCAAAGTAGATTAAAATTCACAGCCTGACACTCAGATTTGTAGGTGCTGTACTGCCTCTGAGTAACTTGCATCCATTGTTGCAGACTTTAACACTATGAAGCAGACTTATCATCATCTTTTAAATTCCTCAGCATAAGGTCTGTGTTTAAATTTAGCCTGATATTATAAGGCAGGAAGGAAGCCTCCGCACAAAAGGCTTCCTTCAGCCTGTGATGTTTTCATTGTTTGTGTAATTGAATCTGTTCTTACTTTTAAGCAGAATAAACTGCAACTTCAGGTTTATGAGAGTGCTTGATATTGTTTCTGCAGACATTGGGAAGCTAGTAGTCAACTGTTTTATGGTAAGAAGGAATGAGTTGTTTTACGACATGTAATAGCACCGATAAGTTGAATAAATGCAAAGTTCTACTAGTTTGTCTGTTTGTAGTTGTAACTTACATTTCTGTAAGACTTTAGTGTCTGGTTAGATTTTCAGTCCGAGATGTCAGATACATGGCGTGTTTAGAAAGTTTAAGATTTTTTCTAGTTTATTTTCAGTAGCAACGCAATTGAGATATTTGCTAATAAATAATAATGAGCAATGTAACTGCACCATATTTAGCTTGGTGACTTAATATTTAGACTTTTCAAAGTCCTGGAGATCTTGTAATGCGTTTTGTATTAATTTTGAAATTGAGAATTGACGCAGTGACTGTTCTATTTAATAGTAGAACAACAATCTCGTTATGTGAATACTAAATATATGCTACGATACATGTAAGGTCTTAGTAAAATTGGAAGCAAAGGGCTGCAGATGCTGAGAATCTGAAGTGAAAGCATGACATGCTGAAAATACTCAGCACATCAGGCAACATTTGTGAAGGCAGAAATTGAGTTAACATTTTAGTTTGGGGAATTTTGATCGGAAACTGAAACATTAACTCTTTCTCTGTCAGCAGACATAATAGCTTGTAAAAAAAAATCCACTGGCTCTTTGCAGTATATCATGTTCTCTTTAGTGGTAGTAACTGACAAAAAGACACAAGATAATGGGGAATATTAGCACAGTGATGAATGATTGAGGTTGACTAGTGTGACTATATCGTTGAAAAGACAGTTGGATTAGTTTCTGCTAAAATGGACAGAATATCACAGCCGTAGAGTCATACAGATCAGGAAAAGTCCTTTGGCCATCACGTCTGCATCAACAAAAGCTACCACTAAAAGTACGCTAATCCCAATTTCCTTCACTAGTCCCATCCTTGAATGCTATGATATTTGAAGTGCTCATCCATTTTTAAAAAAGTTTTTGAAGGTTGTAAGGTTTCTAGCCTCCATGACATTTCCAGTGCTTTCCAGATTCCCACCACCCTTGGAGTGAAAAGGTTTTTTTCTTCGATCCCCTCTGAATCTTCTGCCCCTTACCCCAAAACTATGCCCCCTTGTAATTTACCACTCAAGAGGAGCAGCTGCTCCCTCCTCACCCTGCTCATACCCCTCATAATCTTTACACCACAATCATGTTCCCCCTCAGCCTTTGCTGCTCGAAAGAAAACAATCCAAGTTTATCTACACTCTCGATATATTGCTCCAACCCAGTCAACATGTTGATGAACCTCCTCTGTATCCTCTAGTGCATGTATCCTTCCTGTAGTGAGGTTACCAGAACTGTGTTCTGGATTAGTGGTGCTGGAAGAGCACAGCAGTTCAGGCAGCATCCAAGGAGCTTCGCCCTGAACTGCTGTGCTCTTCCAGCACCACTAATCCAGAATCTGGTTTCCAGCATCTGCAGTCCTTGTTTTTACCAGAACTGTGCACAGTACTTCAGCTATGGCCTAACCAATGCTCTGTCCAACTCCAACCTCCTTGCTTTTATATTCTATGCAACAAATGATGAAAGCGAGTGTCCCATATGTCATCGTAACTATCCTACTTACATGTTCTACCAACTTCAGGAATCTTTTGAATACTTACCCCAAGATCTGTCCATCTGAGCTACCCACTGTCCTGCCAATCATTCAGTACTCCCTCATCTTGTTGTTTCTTCTAAAGTGCGTGACCTCACAATTAGCAGGGTTAAACTGCCACTGCTCAGCCCACCTGACTAACCCATTGATATCTTCCTGTAACCTACAAAGTCGTCTTCACTATTAACCACCCTACCAATCTTGGTGTTGACTGCAAACTTGCTTAACATTTTCTCCCTCGTTTTCATCTGTGTCACTTACTTATATAGCAAACAATAAGGATCCCTATACTGAACCTTGAGGTACACCAGTGGACACCGGCTCCAGTCACTGGGAAGACTTCTGCCACTGACCTTTTTGTCATATTACTAAACCAGTTTCTGATTCATCTTGCCAGGTTTCCCTGAATTCCATGTTCTTAACCTTCTTAATCAGTCTCCCATGTGGTACATTGCCAAATGCTTCTCATTTGCATTTGCCTTGCAAATTGAGTACTTTTGCTAAACCTGTTTTTCTGTAACTTATGACTTTAGGATATTTGAATAACATTTGCACCTTCCAAGTAAGGCATACTTAACATGCTTCATAAGAATTGTGGTTCAGTTTCTTTAATAAAAAAACCTTTTGAAATGGTTGGACATGATGTGAATATTTGCTGTATTTCCTTACCTATGAAATCCGTCTCTTTTTTTCAAAGGTGCCAGAAATCACTTAACTACATTACAGCTGTAAGGAAATAATACTTTATTGAGTATTCCAACAGACATGTCATTCACTAAGTAAGTTTTTCAAAGCACACTGCTTTAATACTGCTCCAAGAGCAGCACCCTCAGTCCTGGAGGAACACTGTCCTGTTTTTACTGTATCAGTTTGTATATGCTAGAAATGACAAATAAAAAGCAACTCTACTCTATTTACACCAATATGTTGTGTCTTGGTTGCTGCTGGTCTTTTTTGGCATGAGCACACAATTTAAATTAAGGTTACTCTTGGAGATGCTACCTTCTACCAAAGGCCCAGGTGCCAGTGTTGGTGCACACCTAAGGCATTTTTTTGAGGAAGTGAAAGAAATCCTGATCAGTATATATGTCTTATTCACCATTACCAAAAGCAGTTAGCTTGTCATTCATTGGTGTGGTGTCTGTGAGTAGTGACTACGCTTCAAAAATATTTCAATATGAAACTTTTTGGGACATTTCAACATAATGACCTGCTATGTAAGTAAGCATGAGTAACCTCTTTAACTTCTAGATCTTTTGCACTCTGTTTCAAGTAATCTGTTTTTCCATAGCCATTTACTGTCTGCACGTGCTTCTGTTCTTGGTTTCTTGTGTGTCACCTTTCATCCTCCTACATCCTGAGTCCTTGCGTCTTTTCACACTACTCATGTTTACGTGCCAGATATCTCCCTTCTGACTCTCTTCTTCCTTGCATCCCTACTCAACCACTTAGCACCATCTCTTGCTCTTCACACCTCTGAACCGATCCTCTTCATTATGATGGAGCAAATTTATGCAGATACTGGAATCTGTACTGCAAACAATAAATGTTGGAGATCATAGTGGGTCAGGTAGCATCCATGGCGAGAGAGCAAGATGACTCAGAACATTGGCTTGCTGCTTCGCATTCATTTAAAAACTGCTCTTCTCTCACTGTGCAACTCTGCTGTCTTTTCTCTCCCAGTGATATTCCTATGAGTAACCCAAAATGTCATGTTAAGAAGACCCTAACATCATAAAAAATAGGAACAGAAGTAGGCTATTTATCCCTTGAACATGTTCTGTTATTCAATAGAACAATACAGCACAGAACAGGCCCTTCGGCCCACGATGTTGTGCCGAACTTCTATCCTAGATTAAGCACCCATCCATGTACCTATCCAAATGCCGCTTAAAGGTCGCCAATGAATCTGACTCTACCACTCCCACGGGCAGTGCATTCCATGCCCCCACCACTCTCTGGGTGAAGAACCCACCCCTGACATCTCCCCTATACCTTCCACCCTTCACCTTAAATTTATGTCCCCTTGTAACACTCTGTTGTACCCGGGGAAAAAGTTTCTGACTGTCTACTCTATCTATTCCTCTGATCATCTTATAAACCTCTATCAAGTCACCCCTCATCCTTCGCCGTTCCAACGAGAAAAGGCCGAGAACTCTCAACCTATCCTCGTATGACCTACTCTCCATTCCAGGCAACATCCTGGTAAATCTTCTCTGCACCCTCTCCAAAGCTTCCACATCTTTCCTAAAGTGAGGCGACCAGAACTGCACACAGTACTCCAAATGTGGCCTAACCAAAGTCCTGTACAGCTGCAACATCACCTCACGACTCTTGAATTCAATCCCTCTGCTAATGAACGATAATACTCCATAGGCCTTCTTACAAACTCTATCCACCTGAGTGGCAACCTTCAAAGATCAACATTCCTCATGTCTGTTTTCCTGCCTTTTTCCCTTAACCCTTGATTCCCCTACTGAATCAATCTGTCTCAGCCTTAAATATACACAAGGATTCTACCCCCTAGTCTTTGGCAAGGAGTTTCAAAGACTCTCAACGCTTGATAGCTGCAGGAAGACTTTCTTGTTCTGACACTCTAACCCTCCTGAAATAAGGACTTTTCTGATTACCTGTAGTATCTGTGTGCTAGCTTTGTGTTTCAAGTACATGCATCCCAAGTCCTTTTTTTTACATTGCAGATTTCTGCAGATTTTCTTCATTTAAATAATACTCTTCTTTTGTTCACCCTTCCAGAATGAAAACCTTCACATTTTCCTAAATTATATTCCAGTTGTCAACTTTTTTTGCCTACTCACTTAACCTATCAATATCCCTCTGTAAACTGTTGGCGTCCTCTTGCATCCTGTCTTGCCATCCAAGTTTGTGTCCATCTGCAAATTTGGCTTCAGTACATTTCTGATATTAGCACTGTCCCTGTGGAAACCCATTGGTCGTGGATTGCCAACCTGAAAAAGAAACCTTTTATTCCCACTTACTGTTTCCTGCCCATTGGCCAATGTTAGTTTTAATCCAGTAGCAAATTCATGGTGGAAAAGGATGGAATCCTGTAATTTTCTGAAGCCCCACTACCATTTATACTTATTTCTTTCATGGGATGTGGGTTTTACAGGCCAGATCAGCATCCCTAATTTCTCTTTACTTGGTGACTTGCTGGGCTCTTTCAGAGGGCAGTTAAGAGTTCATTTTG
The DNA here is from genome assembly GCF_047496795.1 of Chiloscyllium punctatum. Taxonomy (NCBI): domain Eukaryota; kingdom Metazoa; phylum Chordata; class Chondrichthyes; order Orectolobiformes; family Hemiscylliidae; genus Chiloscyllium; species Chiloscyllium punctatum. Next base: position 15,185,555 of record NC_092753.1, read on the forward strand.
AAAGTGAAGGAGAATTGGACACTTTTATTTTGCTGTCACAAGTTGAAAACTATGCAGAATCAGGGCAGTTAGCAGATGAAGATGTAACTGGCTAAAAGTAGAGGTTAAGAATTGAGTAGGAATTCAGAGTGGCAGTGTGGGAACTAGCATCCTAAAGGATTGGAGCTGGGACCACTGTTCATAATTTCTATTAATAGTGCAGGCTTTTAAATTAAAAACGCTATTTTTAAATTTGTGGACAATATCGATGGGATAGGCTCCAGTTAAATTATGCAGGGATCAAAGTCCTGATGAATTGCATAATGAGAGTTGTGGATGGGACTTTAAATTAAATAGTATGGGAGAATAAGTTCAATTGTATGGAAAATTTGGAGAAAAGTTAAGTGACGAGAGGGGCCAGTGATAGGACAGAGAGTATAGAATGGGTCAGAAATCTAACTTTAGGCATAGCAGCTATGAGAAGGGTGATGACCGAGACAGGACTGAAGGTCTTGTAGTTAAATGCATGCAGAATATGAATGAGCTTGTAATGCAGATTGAAATTGGCAGGTACAATGTTGTGGGTATCGTGGACATACCTTGTGGCTGCAAGGGGATCAGGGCTGGGGACTAAATATCCAAAGATACATGTCCTGTTGAAAGGACAGGCAGATGGGCAGAGAAATAGTAAGAAATGAAATTACAGGTAGTTCTTCTATAACGTAATGGTTGCGTTCTTGTGCAAACATGCATTATAAAAAAAAAATTGTGGTTTAGAAACAGCGCTTAGTGTTGCCGTTATAATCCTGTTACAGCTATGTTTTAAAAGTTCGCTCTTTAGAAACAGGGTCCCCAATTCGTTAATCGCATTACAGTGAATTAGCATTAACGAATCACGTGTGATAGCAGACTGTCCCATAAATCAATAGCAAGTAGTAATATAGAAGGCTTAGAATCTGTGTGTAGAGTTGAGGAACCATACAGGAAAAAAGACAGTAATGGGAGTTGTGTACAGGCCTCTTAGCAGTCATCATGGTTTTAAGAAGAAAATAAATGGGGTGATAGAAAAGACATATAAGAAAGGCACTATACAATACAATTACATAACATTTCAATGTAGTGGTTAAATCAGGTTGGTAGTGGACCTCAGGGAAAAAAATCTGTGGCATGTCTGAGATAATTTTGTGAAGCAGTTTGTGATTGAGACAATGAGAGAACAGGCAATTCTGGATTTGGTGACATGCAATTAAGGAGCTTAAAGTGAAGGAATGCCTCAGGGAGAGTAACCATAAAATGATAGCATTCACCCTGCAGTTTGAGAGGGGGAAGCTTGAATCAGATGTAATGGTATTACAATTGATGTTACTACAAAGAAATGAGGAATGAGCTGGCCACAGTTGATTAGAATGGAAGCCTAGCAGGGAAGATGGTGGAGCAGCAGTGGCAGGAGTTTCTGGAGGTAATTCGAAAGACACAGCAGAAATTCATCCCAAGGAAGAAGCAACATACTGAGGGGTGGATGAGACAACCATGGCTGATCAGGGACAGCCTAAAAGCAAAAGAGAAAACATATGATGTGGTGAAGATTAGAGGGAAGCCAGAGGATTGGGAAGCCTTAAAACCAGCATGGGGGAACTAAAAAAGTGCAAAGGTTGGGTGGGGGAGGGGAGGGGGGGTGCGAAGATGAAGTTTGAGAGTTAGCTAGTTAGTAATCCAAAATGAGATTTCAAGAGTGCTTTTTTTTGGATATCTAAAAGGTAAAGGAGAGGCCAGAGTTGGTGTGTTGAAAGTGAGGCTTGGTAAGTAGTGATGGGGAGCAAAGAAATGGCAGAGAAGCTAAATATGCATTTCATATCAGTTTTCACAGCAGCATAATAGAATTTCGAGAGAGTTGGGGGCAGAGGTGAGTGTATCGGCCATCAGTAAGGAGAAAGTCCTGGGGAAGCCGAAATGTTGAAGGTGAGTAAATCATCTGGACCAGATGGACTATACCTCCGCATTCTGAAGGAGATGGCTGAACAGAATATAGAGGCATTGGTGGTGATCTTTCAGGAATCACTGGAGTCAGGAATGGTCCCAGAGGACTGGAAAATGGCTAATGTAACACCCCTGTTTAAGAAGGGCAGGAGGCAAAAGACAGGAAACTATTGACTGGTTAGCCTGTCCTTGGTCATTGGTAAGAATTTAAAGTCCATTATTAAGGGTGAGATTGTAGACTACTTGGAAGTGCGTGGTAAACTAGGGCTGAGTCAGCACGGCTTCTTCAAGGAGGGGGGGATCTTAACTGACAAATCTGATAGAATTCTTTGGAGAAATAATGAGCAGGTTGGACAAAGAAGAGACAGATGGGTAATCTATTGATTATCTGCACTATCAATGGATTTCCAGGAGGCCTTTCTGAAGGTGCTACACAGGAGGTTGCTAAATAAGGTAAGAGGACGTGGTATTAGGGGCAAGGTGCTGGCATGGATTGAGGATTGGCTGACTGGGGAAAAAAAAGAGCAGGAATAAAGGGTCTTTTTAAAGTTGGCAGCCTAAATTAGAGGAGTTCTGCAGGGGTCCCTGTTGGACCACAACTATTCACGTTATGCATTAATGTTCTCAACAAAGAATCTGAGAGCATTGTTGCTAAGTTTGCACATGAAACAGATAAGTGGAGGGACAGGTAATATTGAGGAAGTGAGGAAGCTGCAGAAGCCCTTGGACAGGCTAGCAGAATGTGCAAAGAAATGCCAGGTGGAATACAATGTGAGAAAGAGTGAGGTTGTGTTGCAGCTTTCTGAACTGTTTCTCCTTTTAAATAATACTATTATTTTGTTCTCTCTTCCAAAATAAGGGACTTCACATTTTTCATATGGAACTATATTCCATTTGCTAAAGTTTTGCCCAGTTACTTAACCTATCAGTATCTCTCTGTGAACTTTGTATCCCTCTTGCACGTGCCTGGCTAGTTTTGTGTTGCCTGCAGATTTGGCTACAGCACATTCACTTTTTTAAAAGCTGCAAGAACTGCAGATGCTGGAAATCAGAAACAAAAACAGAAATTGCTGGAAAAGCTCAGAAGGTCTGGCAGCCTCTGTGGAGAGAAATCAGCGTTAACTTTCCAGTTCTAATGACTCTTCCTTTGAACTGATGGTAGCTAGGAAAATGTTAATTTTTATGCAGAAGATAGAGTGGGGGCAGGGTTCAGCAGTAAACAATGGGTGGAGATACAGCTGAAAAAGAGAGGACAGTTAAACAGACAAAGGGGTGGATAATACTGGATTAGTGGTGCTGGAAGAGCACAGCAGTTCAGGCAGCATCCAACGAGTCCTTCATCAGGAATGAGGGCTTTTGCCCGAAACGTCGATTTCGCTGCTCGTTGGATGCTGCCTGAACTGCTGTGCTCTTCCAGCACCACTAATCCAGTATTTGCTTTCCAGCATCTGCAGTTATTGCTTTTACCTAAAAGAGTGGATAATGACCTGGCTATGAGAATGAATAGATATTAATGGGAACTGTTAGTGGCCAACAATGGGTTGTGTGTAGTAGCAGACTATGTGACAACGAGGCCTGGTTGGGGTAAGGAAACGTGACCAGCTCAAGTCCTAAAGTTGTTGAGCCCCTCATTTATCGCTCCACCCTGGAGGCTCCCTGCCTCTATTCCTGATGAAGGGCTTTTGCCCAAAACGTTGATTTTCTTGCTCCTCGGATGCTGCCTGACCTGCTGTGCTTTTCCAGCACCACTCTGATCTGAACTCTGGTTTCCAGCATCTGTAGTCCTCACTTTTGCCTAGAACTCAACATTGAGCCCAGAAGGTTGCAGAATTCCCAAATGGAAAATGAGGTGCTTTTGTTCCAGCTTGTGCTGAGCTTTGCTGGAGCACTGCAGCAAGCCTGCGGCAGAGATGTCAGCCAGGGAACAAGGTGGTGTGTTGAAGTGGCAGCAATTGAAAGCTCAGGGTCTTTTTGTGTACAAAACATGGGTGTTCTGCAAAACAATCACTCAGTCTATGTTTTGTTCTCTTAATATAGAGGAGACCACACTGTGAGCCATGAATACAGTTAGACTAGATTGAGTGAAGTGTACGTTAAATGCTGCTTCACCTAAAGAGTGTGTTTGAACCCTTGGTTACTGAGGAGGGTAAAAGTAAACGGTCAGGTGTTACACTTCTGCAGTTGCAGGGAAAGGTACAGTCAGGCTGTGGGGGGATGTTGGGACTGAATAAGGAGTGGATCAGTGTGTCCCAGAGGAAACTGTCCGTGTGGAAGGCTGACAAGGAGTGGGAGGGCAATGTGTTTCTAGTGGGGGCATCCAGCTAGAGGGAGAGAGATAGCAGCTAAATAATCCTCTGCATGTGGATGCTGGTGGGATGGTAGGTGAGGACAAGGGGGAATCCTATTGCTGTTGTGGGAGAGAAGAGAGGAAGTGAGGACCCAAATGTTGGAGATGGGTTGGACCCGGCTGAGGGCCCAATCGGATAAGTGCTGGGGAATCTTTGGTTGAGGAAGAAGGTGGATGTTTTAGTGGACACATTGTCGAATAGTTGGAGGCCTTCACAGGAAGCAGGGTGTGAGGCTGTATAGTCAATGTGGGAGTCAGTGGATCTATAATGAATATTGCTGGCAAGCCCTATTCCTAGAAACAGAAACAGATGTTGAGGAAGGGGGGAGTCAGAGATGGATCAAGTGAAATTGAGAGCAGGTTGGAAATTGAAGGTGAAATTGATAAACTTTGCCACTTCTGGAGGACAGAGAAATGCAGTGCCAATATTATCATCGAGTTGTGGTTGGGGGCTGGAATAGGATTGGAATAAGGAGTTTTCCATGAACCCCACAAAGAGGCAGGAAAACTTGGGGCCCATGCAGGTACTCATGGCAACCCCTCTGACCTGAAGAAAGTGAGAGGAGTTCAAAGAGAAGATGTTCAAGGTGAGAATGAGCTCAGCTAGGCAGAGGGGAATGGTGGTGGATGGGGGTGGGAACATTCACTTTCTTCCTCCAAGTTATTAATACCCAGGTCTCCTGGCCCAGAGGTAGGGACACCACTGCTGCATTTGGGTATTTATGCATCCTTATCTACATCAATATAAATCACATGGGTCTTGTATCTAGATTGAAATGCTAATTATCCATTATTGTGATATATTTCCCATTGGAACTAAATGGACAGCTTAAAGCGCAACTATTTACAGTCTGGCATTTTCAACACTCTTAAGACTTTTGACATTTGGGTCTGAAATTTCAAGGAGGAAAAAGGACTCTTTACTTTAACCTGGGGTCAGAAAAGACCTCACACCCACCATTCTTTTCCGTTGCAATCTCCAGGCAAAGTCACCTGGTATCCAGCATGGGCAGATGTCAAGGTCCATGCTCAGATGAAATAAGAGAACATTTGAAGCATCTATCGCAGACTTACACAATTATTTTTAAAAATTCTAATTGATGAAAGTATACTTAAATAATTTCAAGTACTTAATCGCTGAGTCCTAATTTCCTTCAATCATTTGATCTCTTCCAGAAAAAACAAACTTTAAATTCATAATCTGACACCAAAGACAGCTAATGTCTTTATGACCACTTGGACGTATCAATCAAGCTGTGAATTTACAAGCTCCTCACTGTGTTCATTTCTGGAAGCAGTCAGGCAGAACCAATCCTGTAATAAGAACTTTTAGGTTTATATCAGCAAAAATTGATTGAAATTGCAAGTACTGACTTTTCTCCCCCTTAAATATGATTTTTTTTAAAAAGTACCAAAAAGTAGAATTTTTAATAGCGTGCTGTTCTGCAGAATTGATCTAGCTTTTAAGCAAATTCATAACTACTTTTATCAATCTCAGCAGGACCTGGATCTCTACAAGAATACCTTATCTCCAAAAAACTCTTTTAGGTATAGACCATTTTCTCAAATGTCGAAAGACCTAGAGTTTTGTTTTGGAAATCTTGATTTTGAAAATTGTTTAATGACGGTTGAACTTGTACATTTTCTGATGCCTTCATGAGCAACAGATTCATTAAATACTTCCTGTCTTAATTTTCCACTTGCCCCTCCTCTCCAAAAAGTTTTTTTGCAGGGTTGAGGATTCAGAGCTACAGCACCATTTGAGCATTTATGCTATTCTTCGTTATTTGTCATGGTAGATGTTGTAAAGTGTGAAATCTTGATGTTTCATTCTTTTAAGTCATACGGTTGAATTTACTACACTCTGAGAAGATTGTAACAAATGATCAGAAGTTGCAGTATAATGAAATACTTATATAATTAATTGTTCTGAGTAGAAGGAAAAACAGATTTTCTAAATTTCATCTGGAGTTAATACTTATTATTTTGTTTGATTTGACAGATGAAATCATGCAGCAAGACAGTCCTGTATATGCTGCTGACATCACTGAACAGCTGGCCAAACAATTTGCCATTCGGTCAGGTAAGAGTCATTGTTTACATCACCTATTGCCTCCTATGGTCCCATTGAGATATGTGGTACTAAATTCAGATTATATTTCCTTTCTTTGTTTGTTTGAGAATGGGAACGTCACTTGTAACTATTAAAATGCAGCAATATTAAGTTGATTATTAGGAAGTAATTGTTTTGGAAATTGTGCAGAAACCCAATTTATTACTCTAACTAAAATCAAAATCTGCATTCTGAGTCTTTGTTTTCAAGGAGCTAGAGTTGAAAATGGTGTCCACTAATCTGCCCCATTGACAGATACAAAATAGCTTTGAAGTACAAGAAAGAAATGGAATTTTGTTTAGGGAGCAGTAAAGATAAATATTTTTGTAAGAGGTGTTCTGTATTGCCTGCAAGAAGTCTATATCTGGTGATGGGTCCTTGAAATGTAGCTTAAACTTCTTTCAAAGTAATGGAAGTAATCCATGTCATCAATGGAGTTAATTTGTAAGTGAGTGCATATACAGGGATTCTAGATTGGCTGTAGGTGTTTTTCCTCGACACTTATTAACGTATTGAGAAAAATGTTCAATTTAAAAACATACACCTAAATGTACAGAATTGGTTGTTCTGTGTTTAATTGTTTGGGACTTTACAATGTTACATACAAACATACGAACTAGGAGCAGGTGTAATCTATTTAGCACCTCAATCCTCCTCCTCCATTCAAATAACCATGGCTGATCTGATTATAGTCTCCTATCCTGATGACCTTTCACCCCCTTGCTTAATAAGTATCAACTTCTACTTTAAAAATATTAAAGGAGTCTACTTCTGCCACCTTTACAGGATGAGTTCAAAACACCAGAATTCTTTTGAGGGTTTCAACATTGGTTTTAACATTTGTTTCTGTGGGTGACTGCTGATTTTTAAACATTGGCCCTAGTTCTAGATTCTCCAAAAGCATCTGCTCCATAACTGTCTTGTCAAGATTCCTCATTTCTATGTTTCATTACAATCACCTCTTACTCTTGTAAACTCCAGCCGATCCAAGCCTAATCTGTCCAACCTTTCCTCATAAGACATCCCTCTCATTCCCAGTATTAGTCATCTGATAAACCTTTTCTGAGCTGCCTCTAATACATTTACATCTTTCCTTAAATAAAATAATCAATATAGTACACACTACTCTCCATGTAGTCACACTCTACTTCTGTATTAATTTCCCTTTGTAACAAATGATAACATTCTGTTAGTTTCCCAATATTTGCTGTACCTGCAAACTACTAACTTATTGTGATTCATGCATGAGAACACCTGAATCCCTCTTCAGCTCAGCTGTGCAATCTCTCACTAATTAGATAATTTCTTCTTTTTTGTTCTTTCTGCCAAAATTGAAGATTTCACATTGGAGTGATAGAGATGTACAGCACAGAAACAGACCTTTCGGTCCAACTCATCCATGCTGACCAGTTATTCTAACCTAATCAAGTCCCATTTGCCAACACTTGGCCCATATCCCTCTAAACCCTTCCTATTCATATACCTATCCAGATGTCTTCCAAATGCAATACTTTTATCAGCCTCCACCATTTCCTCTGGCAGCTCATTCCATCCTCTGTGTGGAAAAAGTACCCCCTTCGGTTCCTTTTATATCTTTCCCCTCTGTAGTTCTGGAATTTGTCACCCAGAGAAAAGACATTCAACGAGGTTTTTCATGGGAGACTCGTTATCAAGGTTAGATCTCTTGTCTATTTATCCTATCCTTGCCCCTCGTGATTTTATAAATGTCTATAAGGTCACCCCTGAGCCTCCGATGCTCCAGGAAAAACATCCCCAGCTTATTCAGCTCCTCCCAATAGCTCAAATCCTCCAACATTGGCAACAGCCTTGTAAATCTTTTCTGAACCCTTTCAAGTTTCACAACATCCTTCCGATAGGAAAGAGACCAGAATTGCACACAATATTTCAAAAGTGGCCTAACTCCTATACTAAAGGAAAACATGCCAAATGCCACCTTCACTATCCTATCTACCTGTGACTGTACTTTCAAGGAACTATGAACCCGCACTCCAAGGTCTCTTTGTTCAGCAGCATTCCCCAGGACCTTACCATTAAGTGTATAAGTCCTGTACTGAGTTGCTTTTCCAAAATTGCAGCACTTCTCATTTATCTGAATTAAACTCCATCTGCCACACATCAGCCCTTGTCCATCTGATCAAGATCCCAATGTACTCTGCGGTAACCTTCTTCGCTGTCCACTACATCTCTAATTTTGGAGTCATCTGCCAACATATTCAAATCATTTATATAAATGACGAAAAGCAGTGGACTCATCACTAATCCTTGTGGCACACCACTGGTCACAGGCCTCCAGTCTGAAAAGTAAACCTTCACCACCTGCATTGGGCCAGTTCAGTATCCAAATGGCTAGTTCTCCCTGTATTCCATGAGTACTAATCTTGCTAACCAGTCTATCATAGGAACTTTGTCAAACACCTGACTGAAGTCCATATAGATCACATCCACCGCTCTGTCCTCATCAGTCCTCTTTGTTACTTTTTCAGGAAAACTCAATCAGGTTTGAGAGACATGATTTCCCATGAACAAAACCATGCTGACTATCCTTAATCAGTCCTTGGCTTTCCACATACATGCAAATCTTGTCCTTTAGGTTTCTCTCCAACAACTTGCTCACCGGTCTACAGTTCCCTGGCGTTTCCTTAACACCTTTCCTAATTAGTGGTACCACATTACCCAAACTCCAGTCTTCCGGTGCCTTGTCTGTGACTATCGATGATACAAATGTCTCAGCAAGGGACCCAGCAATCCACTTAGCTTCCCATCGAGTACTAGGGTATACCTGATCAGGTCCTGGGGATTTATTCACTTTTGTGCATTTAAAGACATACAGCACCACTCCTCTGTAATTATCCTTCATTATATTCCATTTGCCACACCCTTGCCCAAATATTTAACCTCTCCAAGGCCCCCTGTCTTGAGCAGGCTTTGTAGAGGTGACTTGTTTCCTCATACAAATTGCAACTCTTGGACTTCTTACAGTCCTTAGTTGGGTTCCCCTACTATTTACAGTTCCTGCAGAGAGTTACCTTGCTGTTAACTGCCACATGCTCTGACTGCCCACAGGTTCTGTACACTCTAGATTGCTTCAAGTATGCCAGGTAGGTTAGGCTCCCTCTGATTGCCAAGCTGGATGGTGAGTGAAGGATGTTTCCCAATTATTTCTGTTTTTGTTTCATATTTACAGCATCTGTGGTCCTACAACACAGAGACAGGGCCTTTTGTCCAAACTGGTCCATGCCGACCAAAATGGCCTACAACACTAACCCCACTTCCCTGCACTTTGCCCATATCCTTCATATCCATGTATTTGTCCAAATGCCTTTTAAATGTTGTTAATATACCCGCCTCAACCCTTCTTCTGGCAGCTTATTCCACATGCCTACCACACTCTGTGTAAAAAAAGAAAAGTTGTCCCTCAGATTTCCTTTTATTCTTTCCCCTTTAAGCTTAAACTAATGTCCTCCAGTCCATGATTCCCCAACCTTGGGAAAAGGACTGAGTGCATTCACCCTATCCATATCTCTCATGACCTTCTATATCTCTTTAAGCAACCCGCCCCCCCCACCCCCCCCCCCCCCCCCCCGTCCCAGTCTAGTTTGTCTAACCTGTCCCTATTATTCTGACCATTGAGTTCTGGCAACATCCTTGTAAATTTCTTCTGCATTCTTTCCATTTTAATAATATGCTTTAATAACTGCAAGGTTGCCAAAACTGAACTCAGTACTCACAAGTGCAGCCTCACCAATCTTCTGTACAACTGCAACATAACGTCCCAACTTCGATACTCAATGCCCTGACTGATGAAGGCCAGTGTGCCAAAAGCTGCCTTCGCTGCCCGACCTACGTGTGGCTCCACTTTCAGAGAATTGCGAACCTGAATGCCAAGGTCCCTCTGTTCCATTACACTCCTTAAGGCCCTTCCATTCACCATGAAACTCTTACTTTGATTTGGCTTTCTGAAATGCAAGACCTCACACTTATTTATATTAAACTCCATTTACCATTTCTCGGCCCAGTTCCCAAGATGATCAAGGTCCTGCTGCAATTTCTCTCTGTCCACAATACCACCTACTTTAGTGTCATCAGCAAACTTACTAATCATACCTTGTACATTCTCAACCAAATCACTTGATATGAATAACAAACAGCAGTGGGCCCAGCACCAACCCCTGAGGCTCTCCCCTAGTCACAGGCCTCCAGTCTGACAAACATCCTTCCACTATTACCCTCTGCTTCTGACCGTCAAGCCAATTGTGTACCCAATTTGTCAGCACGCCCTGGATTCCATGCTAACCTTCCAGAGCAGTTTACCATATGGAACCTCATAAAGGCCTCGCTGAAATCGATATAGACTACACCTACTGCCCTGTCCTCATCAAACATCCTGGTCACTTCATCAAGATGCAGCAAGGTGATATTGGTAAAAACTCAAAGAACTGTGGATGCTAGAAATCAGAAACACAAACAGACATGTCTGGAAAAACCCAGCAGATCTGGCAGCATCTGAGGAGAGAAATCAGTTAATGTTTCACATCCAGTGATTGTTCCTCAAAATATTCAGGTCACTCATATGTAATGGTCAACATTGGTGCCAGTGACAAAAGAAATAAGGTGGTTCAGTTCTGAAAGTAGAATTCTGGGAGTTGAGAAGGAAATCGAAAAGTAGGATCTCAAGTGCAGTAATCTCAACGTTACTCCCAGTGCCACATGCTAGCCTCCATAGGAACAGACGAATCAAGCAATTGAACATGTGGCTGGAGAACTGGTATGGGAAGGAAAACATCAGAATTCTAAGGCGTTGTGATCAGGTCTGCTGCAGATGGGACTTGTCCCATCTGAACAAGTTTGGGAAAGGTATGCTTGCAGGGTGATTTGCAAGTACTCTGGGGGCTGATTTTAAACCAACTTGTCGGGAGTGTTGGGAGTGTGAGGTGTAATTTGAAGGGAGTTAAATTGATAATAGGAAATAAAAAGCTGCAAGGGAGACTTGGAGAGGAGAAGTAAAGCCAAGAATTGAGTATGTCTCGAATGCAGAATGATGTCAAAAAGATAAAGTTAATGATGCTGTAACTGAATGCATTCATTTGAAATAAGATAGATGATTTTAAGGCACAAATAGAAATAAATAGTTATGATCTAATTGCCATTACAGAAACATGGTGACTAGGATTGAGAAATGAATGTTCAAGGGTAGTCGAGGTTTAAGAAGGCAAACAAGAAGGAAAAGAAGGTTGAATTGTGCTGATTATAAAGGATTGGATGAGTACAGTTGGAAGGGAGGGTGTCAGAAGAACAAAGGGCAGTAGACATTGGTTAGAGTTATAATAGGCCACTGAATCATAGGACTGGTGTAGGGTGGAAATTGGGAAATGAGAGAAGCTTGTAGCATGGACAATGCAGTTATTATGGGTGACATCCACCTGCATATAAACTAGGTAAATCAATTGAGCAGTAAAGCTGTGGAGCATGAATTTCTGGAGTATCTTCAGATGGTTTTCTAAGAGCAGCATGTTGAAGAGCTGACTGGAGGACAGGCTATTTTGAAGCAAATAAAAATGGAATGATAATTAATAATCTTGTAAAAGGAATGAGTGGTCTCAATATGGTAGAAGTTGCATTTTTTTAAGAAGTGAGGTAGTTCAATCTAAAAGGTTTTTAATTTTGAATAGGGAGAGTTATGAAAGCATGAGGTGCATGTTGTCTGAGGGAAGTGGGAGAATGGTTTAAAAGTATGACTGCACATCAGCAATGGATAGTCATTAAATAATTCTTATGTGGCTTAAACAACAATACAATCTTTCAAGCTGCAAAAACTCAAAAAATGTCAGTCAAACATGGCTGACAAAGAAAGTTAGCGAATGTATAACGTGGAAAGAAAAGACTTCTGATGTGGTCAAATAGTAATAAATATGAGTATTTTGAGAAGCTTTTCTGAAACAAAAAGAACTAAGGAACTAATAAAGAAAGGAAGCATAGAAATGAACATAATCAAGCAAACATTAAATTGACTGTAAAAACTTTTACAGTTAAGAAAAAATTTAGTTCAGGTGAATGAGTCCATTTGTAAGCAAGGTCAGAAAAGTTAATAATGGGAAATAGAAAAATGGCAGAGAAGGATGACAGGATCATCCCAACTGTGCAAGAAGCTGCAATTCTCCAAGTGCTGCAAGAAGTAGTGATGAAATGATGACATACCAAGCTAAGCAAGCTAAACAGTTGCTCATGATGCATGCCATCCCAGACAGACCATGGATGAACCTAGAAGTAGTTATTTTTCAAAAAGTTAGTCTTTCAATAACTCCAAAGAGCCGGTATCCCTTCACCAGGTCACCCTTTATTTACACATGCGTAGTACTTGACACTGGTCTGGTTTCCTCAGAGCCAGCTCTGAGTGAACAGAACCTCTGACACAGCTGTTAGTATGTCAGCCATAGCTCTTTCATTGAGGCTGTTCACAGCCAACTTCCAAGAATGGAAGCCTGTTCTTCTTATTGTAGCCTCTGTTTTTCGCACTGGGTCTGGTTGCTCTGACTCAGCCTCTGACACATGCAGTGTGTACTAGACCATAGTCCCTTACACCTGGAACATCTCAGAAGAAATTCATTCTTTTCAGGTGATGAACAAGTCAAGGCTGTGACATTTACCGTGTCTGTCTCAGATTCTTAGGTTTCTTCACTAGATGGCGGGGAAACCCATGGCTTCCGACAGCATTTCTGCCTATTCAGAGGGGCTGGTTATTTTTTGCTCCTGCTCCATTCGTTAATTTGCAGCTTTCATGTGGTCCATGCGCTTGTTCCGCACCACTTCACCTTTCTAAACTTTGTACATCACAGGACCTGACCTTGCGTCAACTGTGGCTCTTGGCCATTTCCATGGTTTCTGCACCAAACTTCATCCCCTGAAGTAAACTGCCTCTCTGACTTAGAGGAGTCTTGTGTCAGCATTATTGTTCCTAATCCCATTTCACCCTCATCTCAGGTCTAGGAAGATCAGATTTAACCTGATGTGGAGATTTCTCCTCATTGGCAAGTCTGGAGCTATCCTTGTAGTTGCAGGAGAGGTGGTCTGAAAAACTAACACAAACTAGGTCTCTAGTGAAGCCGTAGACTGTTCCTTTAAGCCTGTCTTCAAAGCTTGGACTGTTCTTTCTTCCAGATCATTGGATGATGGATGGTATGGAGCTGTCCTAATATGCCACATGCTGTTTGACTTTAGCAAATACTCTAATTCCCTGCTGCTGTTTGATGGTTTGTTGTATGACCAACAATTTTGGGAGTCTATGTAATGCAAAAGATGCTGACACCTTTTCTATTGTTGTCCCGATGTTTGATGAACGGACTCTATACACATCCAACCATTGAGTGAGTGTCCATAATATCTAAGAACATTAAGCCCATGAAAGGACTGGCATAGATGACATGTAACCGAGTCCAGAGTTTACCCGGCCATTCCCATGAATATGAGGAAGCTTCTAGCGGTAGTTTTTGTCCTTTGTTAGCACTCTGGATGCTGGACTCTGCCCCACCAACACAGCTTAGCTTCATCCAATCTGGCTACCAAACATAACTTGGAACATAGAACATTATAGCGCAGTACAGGCCCATTGGCCCTCGATGTTGCGCCAACCTGTGAAACCAATCTGAAGCCCATCTAACCTACACTATTCCATTATCATCCATATGATTACCCGATAGCCATTTGAATGCTCTTAAAGTTGGCGAGTCTACTACTGTTGCAGGCAGGGCATTCCACACCCTAAAGAAACGACCTCTAACATCTGTCGTATATCCATCACCCCTCAATTTAAAGCTATGTCCCCTCGTGCTAGCCATCACCATCTGTGGAAAAAGGCTCTGGCTGTCCACCCTATCTAATCCTATGATCATCTTGTATGTCTCAATTAAGTCACCTCTCAACCTTCTTCTAACAAAACCGGCCTCAAGTCCCTCAACCTTTCCTCATATGACCTTCCGTCCATACTAGATAATAGCCTGGTAAATCTCCTATGCACTACACCCAAAGCTTCCACATCCTTCCTATTATGGGGTGACCAGAACTGTATGCAATACTCCAGAGAAACTCAATTCTTCTACCAATAAAACCTAACACGCTTTACGCCTTCTTGTCAACCCTATCAACCTGGGTGGCAACTTTCAGGGATCTATGTACATAGATACTGAGATCTCTCTGCTCATCCGCACTACCAAGAGTCTTACCGTTAGTCCAGTACTCTGCATTCCTGTTGCTCCTTCCAAAATGAATCACCTCACATGTTTCCACATTAAACGCTATTTGGCACTTCTCAACCCGGCTCTGCAGCTTATCTATGTCCCTCTCTAATCTGCAACATCCTTCCGCACTGTCCACAACTCCACCGACTTGAGTGTCATCCACAAGTTTACTAACTCATCCTTCTACCCCCTTATCCAGGTCATTTATGAAAATGACAAACAGCATTTCTCCCAACATTTTCATTTTGGACACCCCTGGATGACCCTGGTGAAATTCAACTAGTATTTGATGGCGAACTTTCCTCTGGACAATCACTCTTGTTCCCTATAATAAAATACTGTCCTCGCTGCTGGAAGAGTCCACTCTGGTTTTAAATTTTCTGACACCCTTCCAACAAAGAGTCCCAATATCAGACTGTGGATACAAAACAATCCGGTCCTGGCAAAATTAAAACAGCTGTTGGTGATGGGGGAAAATAAAGGGGCCATCACAAACAGAATTGAAATCTTTTTGGATTGAGCAGGATGGGAACCAAAGTTCTATCCTTAATCTGTAAAGGTTACCCTGGTATTGGTTTTCAGTCTAGCTGAGGTCTTATGAAAACTTAATTCCAGATTGAATTTTGTTGAAGACTGGTTCTGTAATCACTGATACAGTCACACTGATATTAACCTCCATTAAAAGTGGGTGACCATTTAACCAGACATTTATTTTGATTGGTTCTGACTTGGGTTGCTAAGCAATTTAACTGTTCCAAGACAGATATAGTGCCTGTTTGAAGTCCAGTTGGACTTCAGCTAGTAGGTGCTTTTGCATGGTTACAACATTAATCCCACATACCAAATGGTCTCTCAGCATGTTATTAAGGGTTAAACCAAAGTCACATGCCTCAGCCTGTTCTCTTTAACCTAGTCAAAAATCCCAATATGTATTCTCCGGACTCTCGAACTGCCGAGTAAACTGCATGACATCTCAGAATTAGAGGAGGCTCATGGATGTAAATTCCTGAACCAAATCCATCAACTCTTCAAAGATTTTAGTATCTGTTGTCTCAGGGAAAAATAGACTCCTAATAACTGAAAGAGCTGCGTGTCCACGAGCTAGCAGGAGAATTGCTCATTGCTTTTTTTATCTATCCCAATGTCATAGAGTATTAGAGACATATAGCACAGAAACCGACCCTTTGGTCCAACTTATCCATGCTGCCCAGATTGCCTAAACTCATCTCGTCTCATTTGCCAGCAAATGGCTCATATCCCTCTAAACTCATCGTATACCCATTCAGATAACTCTTAAATGTTGGAATTGTACCAGACTCCATGACTTCCTCAGATAGCTCATTCCATCCTCTGCTTGGAAAAGTTGCTCCTTTAGGTGTCTTTTTAAATCTTTCCCCTCACCTTAACCTATGCCCTCTAGGTCTTGACTCCCTCATCCTAGGGAAAAGACCTTTTCTATTTACCCTCTCCATACCCTTCATGATTTTATAAATCTCTATACCCTTTGCCTCGAAAAAATAACTCGTGCATTCCACATACTGAGCCAATTCTTTGAGGGCAGGATTGAACAAGTCAATCTACCCAAATAACACCTTGATGCCAGAAATGCTTATCCCAATTCAAAGATGGCTGTTGCAAGCGAATTTCTTAGAGTTTATTTTTGTTTGTCTCATCACCACTGAACGAACTCCACAGAGACCTGTATCCCATCACCAACTCACCAGATATTTACATGTGCATAGTTCTTGACAGTGGGTCTGGCTTCCTCAGAGCCAGCTGTCAGAGTGAACAGGACCTCTGACACACCTGTTTATTTTTTTTTATTCATAGTTATACACAAAATACAATACAACAGTAACAATGCACAAGTGAAATAGGTACACTGCCATAAGGTGACTGGAATCATAGGAAAAGATACACTACATAGAACACATGCAGCATTTTCACACAAGTAGCTGCAAGTGGTCAGTGACAAGCAGTGCCCTTCACACTTGTTTTTTAAAAATTTCATTAAACAGTACAAAATACAGTTAACAATAAACAGAAAGCAGCAGTTCACACACAAAAAAAACACTCTATACAGGGGGAAGGGCAGCAAAGCCAAACCCCAAACTCCAAACCCCACCATTCAACCAGTTTTCAGGGAGATGAGGACAAAGCTCAAATCCAACTTCCATTCACCACAAAGATAACTGTAACAATTAAATAAAAAACAATGCATAGAGCATAGACCCAATATAGCTTTAAAAAGACACCTGACACCCATCCGCCCCACATAATGATTGCACCATCCTTGGCTAGCCTTCCTGTAGGACAGTTATCAGCCTTCTGGTCTCTGGCTGCCCTGCATACTGACTGACTGTCCCCAGGCCCACTTTCCTCCAGGCTGGTCATCAACCATCCAGCTTCAAGTCACCCCGTGTACTGACCAGACTACCCAGGCCACTTTCCTATGAGCTGGTTATTGGCTTTCCACCTCTGGCCGCCCTGTGTACTGACTGTTTCTCTCCCCAGCCCACTTTCCTCTGGGACGGTCGTCTGCGGCTGGCTCCCAGTCACCCCAGGTACTAACCAAACCAACCCTGACCTGCTTTCCTGCAGTCGAGCTGTTGGCCTTCCAACAGCCGGCTGCCCCATGCACTGACTGACCGTTTCTCTTGGCCAGCATTCCTAAGGACCGGCTATCCTGTGTACTGACTGGCCCTCACCCGGTTGGCCTTCCTACAGGCGGCTGTCGGCCACCTGGCTCAGCCTCCCCGTGTACTGACCGACCGGCCTGCCCTACACCTGTGAGGACGCTATAAGCTGCCTGGCCCTACACGCCTTGCATACTGACAAGCCCCTCCTGGCTGGTCATCGACCCTCTGGCTCCCAACCAGCCTGCGTACTGGCTGCTTGCCCCATGACCAGCTTTCCTACGGGCACGTTATTGGCTGCCTAATCCCCAGCCACCCCTTGTGCGACCCTCCAATTCCTGGCTGCTCCGTGTACTGACTAGACCACTCTGGCGTGCACTCAAACACAATTAATTACAAAACCCACATACATTAATAGAATTTACAAAATCCTCACAATACAGTTTCCAGTACCAAGGCAGAGTCCATGCCCAGAGGGAACACACCTGTTTAAATTTTTTATTTTTTGTCCCCCAGCACCCATGTTGTAAGTGCAAGTGTAAGACACAGTGAATGAACAGCAGGTGCATCAAACCTTCTTCCTGGTGGTGGAACATGAATAAAGGAAACACCTGAGTGGTCAGTGACAAGCAGTGCCCTTCACACCAGTTTGTTTTTGGGAGGAAGTGGTAAGGGGGAGAGGTGAAGCTGAAGTTTTGTCTTTTTTTTCTGTCTTTTTCTGTTTTTATTTCCTCTTTATTTTCCCCCACGCTACCGCCTAACAACGGTAGTGCTTACTTTTTCCCGGTATCCATGTTGTGTGTGTGTGTGTGCGCGCATGCGCGCAGGCGTAGGACACAGTGAAGAGCAAAAAGTGCGTGAACCTTTATGTTCCACCACCAGAAAGAAAGGAAACACCTGAGTAGCCAGTGACAAGCAGTGCTCTTTACACCTGTTTATTCTTGTCGGCTGGGGCACTCTGGACCAGATTAACCGCCTCAATCAGGGAACTCATTCTGTGAAGTCCACTTGGTTGACCCTCTTATCACTATAGTGTCATTACTATTTTGATTATTGGGGTTTATTTCAATGGATCTCAATGAGTTTGTGGAATGTCTGTAAGCAAATTTCACTCTTTTATGGTTTACTAATGTTGTGAAGAGTAGTGGTGGTCCTCAGTATAAGGCAAGTGCAGAAACTCAACTGGAATCACCACATAAATACACAGGCAACAAATCAGGTCAGAGGCTAAGAATATTGAAGTGAGTAACTCACTTCCCCAGTGCTTGTCCATCATCTACAATCAGGAGTGTGATGTATAATATTCCCCACTGCCTGGATGGGTGCAGCTTCAACTGCACTCAGGAAACCTGACACTATCCAGGACAAAGCAACCCACTTGACTTGGCACCACATCCACATACATTCACTTACTCCACCACTGATACTCAGTAGCAGTAGTGTGTACCATCTGTAAGATGCACTGCAGAAATTCGCCAGAGTCCCTTAGGTAACACCTTCCAAACCCACGACCACTTCCTTCGAGAAGGACAAGGGCAGCAGATACATGGGAACGCTACCACTGCAAGTTTCCCTCCAAGCTGATACTCACCATTCTGACTTGGACATATTGCTGTTCTTTGCATTGCTGAGTCTAAACTTTGGAAACCCCTCTCTAATGGCATTATGGGTCTACCTACAGCACATTGACTGCAGGTTTCAGGAAGGCAGCTTCCCACAATCTTCTCAAGTGCAATAAATGCTGACCTAGCCAGCAACAATCACATCCCATTAGTGAATAAAAAAGTAATTTGAGTGAAGAATTCATAAATAATTGGGAACTTTGGCACCACACATCATTTCCACACTATCCCTGTTCAAATGGAAATCACTAAAGGAATTGTAAAAATTGAACAGGTGCAGAGGGAGTGAATACAAGACAATCTTAGAGTGGAGAAACGTGCATGCAGATGGCATGGAAATAGCACAAACCGCTGATTCATGTCACCACATTCAACTGCTTTTCCAACAGCTCAGTGGTTAGCATTGCTGCCTCAAAGCACCAGGGATACAGGTTCGATTCCCGCCTCAGGCGACTGTCTGTGTGGAGTTTGCACATTCTCCCCATGTCTGCATGGGTTTCCTCCACAAAGATGTACATGTCAGGTGAGTTGGCCATGCTAAATTGCCCATGGTGTTAGGTGCATTAGTCAGGGGTAAATATATGGTAGGGGAATGGCTCTGGGTGGGTTATACTTTGGAAGGTTGTGGGCCGAAGGGCCTGTTTCCATACAGTGGTGAACCTAATCTAATTTAATCTAATCAAACTACAGAAGTCAGAAATAGAAGTGAATGGCAAATGCAAAGTCAAATGACAAAAAAGCTAAATTGTATCCTGCTAGAACTTGATTATCAGAGAACTATGGTGTGTAAACATTCAGTGCTTAACAAAAGTCCATTTGACTATTTAGAGTTTGTATAGAGAAGTTGTCACCTCAATGATAGTAAGCATGAAGGACCAGCTAAATCATTCCCAACTGCAGGTACACATGTACAACTAGAATAACTGCTCCTTTGCTGTAGCCAACTGACAAGAAAGCCATAGAGATGTACAGCATGTACAGAGGAACCTTGATTTTCCGAATGACTTGGGCGGGCAGTATTTTGTTTGGATAATTGATTATTCGGAGAGTCAATTTGACCTTAAACAAGGGAAACCATACTAATGTGATGCTGTGCTCTACTGGAGAGTTTGTTTAAGTCTATAACTTTGAGTCTGCTGTTTAAACAAATTAATCTTTGCATTCTGCAAATTGCAGGCTGAACTGAGAAGGATCATCACATAAATATGTGAAATCCCAGCATTAAACAAGGTCCTGAACAGCTTCTACAATCACTAACATTTATCAGTTTCCCTGAACTTAGTGTCATGAGAGAAAGACAGAAGCACCGTCTTGCACGTGTTTACTTTCTCTGCCTTTTTTTTCATGAACTGCCCAGTAAAGTGACCGGAATAAAGCACTTTTGCAAAGGGCTATGTAACTAACCCTTACATTTAAAAAAAAAATCCAGTCTTTGTTGCCGGAGATGCTTGTGTTTATTTGTTTTTGCCAGCGCTTTCACTTGTTCTTCAGTACAGGTAATCCAAATTCACTTACCTCTTTGATATAATGTTTTTATGGGACCTTGAAATCTTGTTCGAATAATCTGAAATTTGGATATTTGATACTTGGATAACCGAGGTTCCTCTGTATACAGGCCCTTTGGCCCAACTTGCCAATTTTTCACAATTAAGCTTCCTACCGTGGTAGAATGAATCTCAAACAGTGAGTCAGAATATGGAAAGGAGATAGAGATCTTGGTTACATGGTGCAATGATAACAACCTCTATCTCAATGTTGACAAAACTAAAGAACTGATCATTGACTTCAGAAAGGAGAAAAACACGCCTTCCCCCCCCCCCCCCCCCCCCCACATTAATGCAGCAGAGGTTTAGAGGGTTGAATGGTCAAAAGTCTCATTTGATTGATCGATCTGATTTATTGTCATGTATACCAAAGTACAATGAAAAGCTTTGTTTACAAGTAGTACAGGCAGATCATAGTAAGCAAGGACCGGTAGATCATAGAGTGAATAAAAACTTGGGACTGAGTGAGGCATACAGGTTATACCACACAGGATGTGTGAGGCAAGAACAACATTAACAAGATTAACATTATTTGAAGTTGGAGTGTCCATTCATCAGTCTAACTGTTCTTGAACCTGCTGGTGCATGTGTTTGTTTCTCTATCTTCTGCCTGATGGTAGAGGTTGTAGGAGAGCATTAATAAGGTGGGGTGGGTCTGTGATGATGTTGGCAGTCTTTGCGTGGCAACAAGAGGTGTAAATGGAGTCCATGGATCGGAGGTTGGCTTCCATGATGGTCTGGGCTGTGCATAATTTTTTAAAATCTCTTATGGTCCTAAGCAGAGCTGTTGCCTTACCAAGCTGTTATGCACCCAGACAGTATAGTTTCTACAGTGCATCTGTCAAAGTTGATGAGGGTCCTTATGGACATGCCACGTTTCCTAGACATCTGAGGAAGAAGAAATGTTGCTGTGCAACCTTGACCATTGCATCTACGTGGGAAGTCTAGGGCAGATTACAGTTATTGTTACTTCTAGAAACTTGACACTTTTAACCCTCTCAATCTCTACTGTATTGATGAAGAAAGGGGTGTGTTTTTCTCCTTCACCGCCGCTCCCTCACCACCAGACGCCTGGAGGAAGAACGCCTCATCTTCCGCCTCGGAACACATCAATCCCAGGGCATCAATGTAGACTTCAACAGTTTCCTCATTTCCCCTTCCCCCACCTCACCCTAGTTCTAAACTTCCAGCTCAGTAACTGTCCCCTTGACTTGCCCGGACTTGTCCTACCTGCCTATCTTCTTTTCCACCTATCCACTCCACCCTCTCCTGCTTGACCTATCACTTTCATCCCCTCCCCCACTCACCCATTGTACTCTATGCTACTTTCTCCCCACCCCCACCCTCCTCTAGCTTATCTCTCCATGCTTCATTATCACTGCCTTTATTCCTGATGAAGGGCTTTTGCCCGAAACGTCGATTTCGAAGCTACTTGGATGCTGCCTGAACTGCTGTGCTCTTCCAGCACCACTAATCCAGAATCTGGTTTCCAGCATCTGCAGTCATTGTTTTTACCACCTTAATGTGGATCATAACCAGTCTCTCAAAGCACTTCATGATTATGGAGGTCAGAGCCGCTGGGTGGTAGTTATTAAGGCACATTGCATGTGCTTTCTTAGGTCCTGGGATGATGATGGTCTTTCTTGAAGCAGATGAGGACTTCGGCTTGTTTGAGGGAGAGGTTGAAGATGTCTGCTGCTCCGCACAGGATTAGACTCTGTCTGGGCCTGTCGCTTTCCTTGGGTTCACTCTGAGGAAGGCTGATCTGGCATGAGCAGCAGTGATGGAGGGAACAGGTGTGCCTGGCGCTATCAGGGCAGGTGGCACCCTGGGCCAAGCATTCTGCTTGACCTGAACATAGAAAGTGTTGAGCGCATCTAGGAGGGATGTGTTTTTGTCTGCTATCTTGCTGTGCTTCATTTCATAACCCGTTATGTTGTTTAGGACTTCCCATAGACAGTGGATGTCTGGATGGTTGGTTTGGACCTTGAACTTGGTATTGCCTCTTCACATCTCTGATAGCTTTGCGGAGGTCATATGTGGATTTTCTGTATTGGTCTGGGTAATCCAATTTAAATGCTGAGTGCATGGTATTCAGTAAGGAGTAGATTTCCTTCTTTATCCAAGATTTCTGGTTGGGGAACACCCAGATTGGCTTTGGCACACAGTCATCCATGCATTTGCTAATGAAGTCAGTGATGTCCACGTTTTCACCTGAATACTTGAATACAGTCCAGTCCACTGATTCCAGCTAGTCCCTGAGATGATCTTCCATTGCCTCAGACCAACATTGTATTTCTTTCTGTGAAGGATCCTCCTGCTTTAGCTCCTGCTTGTAAGCTGGGAGGCAGGACACAGCGTTGTGATCTGATTTTCCAAACTGTGCTGGTGGGGGTAGAGCGGTAGGTGTGTTTGATGGTTGTGTTACACTGGTCCAGGATGTTGGGTCCTTTTGTGGGGCAGGAGATGTGTTAGTGGGACTTTGGCAGCACCTTCTTGAGTTTGGATCAGTTGAAATCACCGGCCGTGATGGGTAACGCCTTGGGGAATTTTGTCTCCAGAATGTAAATTTCATCCAGGGAATTCTTCGCATCCACATAGGGTTGTTTGTAGACTGCTATCAAGATGGCAGAGGTGAACTCATGTGGCAGATAGTCAGGACGGCATTTTACTGTAAGATATTCTGACTGTACATTTGCCTGCATTTGGTTCAGCAACCTTCATACCTATCCCATCCATGTACCTGTCTAATTATTACTTAGTGACAAAATTGTACTCACTTTCATCACTATCTGGACAGTTACCACTCTGTTTGGAAAAAAATGCCCCTTTTTGTATCTCTCCTCTCGCCCCTTAAACCTATGCAATCTGGTTTTAGACTCCCTTACCATGGGGAAAATCTGTTGGCTATCTACCTTATCTATGCCTCTCATGATTTTATAGACTGCTATAACATCACTCCTCATTCTCCTATGCTTCAGGGAAAAAAGTCCCAGGCTATCCAACTTCTCCTTATATCTCAAATCTTCCGGTCCAGATCGCATCCTAGTAAATCTTTTCTGCGCTCTTTTAATAATATCCTTTGTATAATAGGATGACAAGAACTGCATGCAGTATTCCAAATGTGGCCTAACCGATGTCTTGTACAGCTGCAACAAAATGCCCCAATTCCTATACTCAGTGCTCTGACCAATGAAGGCAAGCATGCTGAAAGCTTTCTTCATCACCTGCCTACCTGTGCCTCCACCTGCAAGGAGCTAAGAACTGTCCCCCTAGATCTCTTTGTTCTATAAAACTTCTCAGGGCCCTATCATTGACTTCTTCCAAGATCCAACCCTCCAAGTTGACACCATCCTCTTGAATTGTCCCACCTGTCCATCTTCCTTCCCATCTATCTGCTCCACCTTCCGCTCTGCCCTATCACCACCACCCCCTCACCCCCCCATCTGCAACTACCTCTCTCATTCCAAGCTACCTTCCTCCTAGCCCCACCCTCCTCCTATTTATTTCTCAGCCCCCAACTCCCCAAATTCCTGATGAAGGGCTAATGCTCGGAACATTGACTCTCCTGCTCCTTGGATGCTGCCTGACCTGTTCTGCTTTTCCAAGCGCCACACTGAAAAACAGCCCTCTAATTAATTGGCTAGCTCTCCCTGGATTGCATGAGATTTAACCTTACTCAACAACCAACCATGTGGTACCTTGTCAAAGGCCTTGGAGACAACATCTATCGCACTGCCCCCATCTACTTTCTTGGTCACCCCTTCAAGAACTCAGTCATTTTGGTGAGACATGATTTTCCATGCACACAGTCCACAAAGGTGTGGGACAGACTGGAATGAACAATAGTTTTTGTTCACGAATGATCATTTTTTCGTAGACCATGTATATTTGGCAACTTGCAGCTGCAAATAGTGGATGCAATTTATGTTTGTTCTTTGTGAAAAAGGGAGGGGGACACTATTTAAGGAAATGCATTTGTGTACTGCATACTATTACTTTACATCGTTATGTGACTTGTAGTTGCTTTCTGTTTAGAAAGAGAAGCCATTAAAACCTATACATGGAACGCCATGCTGTCTGAGAATTCCAGGGACCGTGATGTAATGGTGATATAGTTCCAAATCAGATGGGATGTAAATACAAATCTCTTTCCTTTGACAGGTTGCTTTGTATATTTCGATTGTAATTTGAACCTTTATAAAGACTTTTACGGGGGGAACATGATATGAGGCATTTTTTTCCACATCTAAAGATGCCAAGGAAATGGATACATGGTGTAGTTAGTGTTGATTATTTTGAAGATAACTGAAGGCTTTGAAAGCTCAACTTTCTGCTCGTGGCTTGTCCTTCACTTAGAACATAGAACATAGAACAATACAGCACAGAACAGGCCCTTCGGCCCACGATGTTGTGCCGAACTTCTATCCTAGATTAAGCACCCATCCATGTACCTATCTAAATGCCGCTTAAAGGTCGCCAATGAATCTGACTCTACCACTCCCACGGGCAGCGCATTCCATGCCCCCACCACTCTCTGGGTGAAGAACCCACCCCTGACATCTCCCCTATACCTTCCACCCTTCACCTTAAATTTATGTCCCCTTGTAACACTCTGTTGTACCCGGGGAAAAAGTTTCTGACTGTCTACTCTATCTATTCCTCTGATCATCTTATAAACCTCTATCAAGTCACCCCTCATCCTTCGCCGTTCCAACGAGAAAAGGCCGAGAACTCTCAACCTATCCTCGTACGACCTACTCTCCATTCCAGGCAACATCCTGGTAAATCTTCTCTGCACCCTCTCCAAAGCTTCCACATCTTTCCTAAAGTGAGGCGACCAGAACTGCACACAGTACTCCAAATGTGGCCTAACCAAAGTCCTGTACAGCTGCAACATCACCTCACGACTCTTGAATTCAATCCCTCTGCTAATGAACGATAATACTCCATAGGCCTTCTTACAAACTCTATCCACCTGAGTGGCAACCTTCAAAGATCTATGTACATAGACCCCAAGATCCCTCTGTTCCTCCACCTGACCAAGAACCCTACCATTAACCCTGTATTCCGCATTCTTATTTGTTCTTCCAAAATGGACAACTTCACACTTGGCAGGGTTGAACTCCATCTGCCACTCCTCAGCCCAGCTCTGCATCATATCTAAGTCCCTCTGCAGCCGACAACAGCCCTCCTCACTGTCCACAACTCCAGCTATCTTTGTATCATCTGCAAATTTACTGACCCACCCTTCGACTCCCTCATCTAAATCATTAATATGTCATTAATATGTATTTGAGGATAGGTTGAGAGTTCTCGGCCTTTTCTCGTTGGAACGGCGAAGGATGAGGGGTGACTTGATAGAGGTTTATAAGATGATCAGAGGAATAGATAGAGTAGACAGTCAGAAACTTTTTCCCCGGGTACAACAGAGTGTTACAAGGGGACATAAATGAAGCCACTTATGCTTCATTTTTTATATATACACATTTTGTGAATAGTAGCTTGACTGAAAAATGGTTATTTGAGTACCTTACCATTCTTATTATGTGGAGATTCTAAGGAGTACGTGTTTACAGCTAAAGATTGGGATTTGATGCCTTTAAAGGGGCTGATTTATCCTGCTTCCAAAAGCCCAATTTGACAAGAATGGGCAAGTTATAAGCTGAGTTCATACTATCTGTGTAAGTGACATGTCCTGCTAGAACAAGAACCCTGCACCAATCCCACACCCAACTAATGACACCAGGAATTGATTTAAAACTGGGAGAGGCTAACTTAATACTATTTCTAGATTCTGAAGCTTACAGGCATAGCAGTGCTGTTGAACTGCTGGCCTTTGTACAAGAACAACAACCATGATGTCTCTAACCTCAAAAACTTCAGCACTGCTTCTAAAATATCTGGACACAGGCACTCCATTATTGTAGATATTTGGGCATCACAAGAAAGATCAGTAGGAAATGTGGAGGTCCCAATCATGAATTTCTTATGTACTATATAGATTCTACTGCATGCTCTGCATGTTGGTGTTTCCTTGAAGAACTGTGGCAGTAAACACACCTCTCTACTTTATGCCTACAAGAAATGAGCATACGCTAGCTGCAAAGCAGATGATTGTTGACATCTTTAAATAAAGCTTAGCATAATAATTGATAACTGAAGCTTTAATCAGTGCTACGTTCATTGCTAGAATGTGGATGGACTGTAAAAGCATATGTCCATTTTTAAACTTTGTGCAATGAAAACCATGAATATTAGGTGAGGGGATCTGGTGTCAGATCTGCATGGTAACTAAGGGATACCTTAGTTGCCTTGGTTACTATCTATATTTATCTGCATGCAGATGCAGTCCCTTGAAGCAGTTTTAAATCGCATAGCAACTATACTGTGTCATTGGCTATTTGACGATTGCTTTAAAATCCATTAGTTTAAATGTGTATTTCATCCACTTTGTTTAACCAGTTATATTGAAAGTATTTTACCATTTATAATGTGTCAAGTATTTTATTTCTGTAAGTATGGCTAAGATGAAGGCCAGGATCCTCCTTATGATATTAAGACACATGGGAACCAAATTCTGCCTTCAGGTCAGTTAGAATTTTTTGGCTTCTCCCAGGTGATGACAAGTCTGTTGTTGGATATATATTGTACACCTCATGAAAACACTCTTGAACATGGTAGAGTCAATAGTTAATTGTTCTTTTAATGCCCATTTCTTTTTCATGCTTTGTCTGAAGGAGATTTGCCAGTAGTATGCAATTTGCTGGTGCAAACTTAGTTGCATAATTATTGACAGCACTGTTTGATGGATATGTAGAGCACATCAGTGCAAGAAGAGGAAAATTCTGTCCATTAAAATTAAGGAGATAGGGAAATTCAACACAAGTGCCATAATAATTGAATTACATTGAAGATCCTCCTTTGTATTCAGGTTATGAAGGCCCAGCATTAGTAGTGTAATGGGATTATTTATTTACATGAGGCCACCAGTGGGAATATCTCCTGTGTTGAGTGGCCCACCGGTGGGAATGCAACCAGGAATGGATGATAATGGAATAGTGTAGGATAGATGGTTTGACAGGTCGGCGTAACATCGAGTGCCAAAGTGCCTGTACTGCACTGTAACATTCTATGTTCTATGTGAATGAGATTCCCCACAACCTGGCCCTGATATAAGTGCACTAAAATTGTGGAAAATCATATGACCACAATGGCCAGTGTGACGTACTTTGCCAAATTGTGCGAAATTGTTATGGCCGTCATTGTTGACTTTTGTACAGATTGTGTCATTTATATTGACTGGCAGTAGCTAGATTAGTGGTTGTCATGGCTGGCAGATGTTTGTAGGCATTGAAGGGTGGTGGGTGGGAAAGCCTGGTGATAGTACACTGTCATTTTTCGGGTTTCTGGTGGCGACACTGGTGGTTATGACATTGCTGTTTGTGCCAAGGCTGGGGACAGAAGAGACTGGTGATGGTGATCTTGACTTTTGAGACTGACAGTTGCAGCACTTGTGAAGGATAGGCTGACAATAGTGACCTTGATTGTAGTATAAGTAATGCAGAGCCGGTAGTTAGTAGGCTGATGGTGTCCACGAGAGGAGAGAGTTGGAACGTGAGGCTGATGGCTCTGTTCCTGCCATGGCAAGACTTGTGATTGTGAGGTTAGTGAGAAAGGTTCGAGAATTTGTAGCTATTGTCAAATTGCCATAGTCTACCGGGCCATAGGGCCACTTTCTCATTAGAGAGAGGCGATTGGTGGTAATTTAACCTGAGGGGGCCACTACACCTCAGGTGAGGGGAGAGGTTGAGAAGGAGAATCCTCCACGATAATTTCAACTAGTGTAGGAATTGCATCCATGCAATTAGCATCATACTGCTTTGCAAACCAGCCATCCAACCAACTGCGCTTGTTGTACTAGAGGTTGCAAGCAAACATTTGTGACATTGGCAGATATGGATAGTTTGTAAACTTTGCTGATGGTGACACTAGCATTTCTGGTACTGGTGCTTATGAGGCAGGGAGGGGATGATTGGTGGTTGCACATTAGTAGGTCAAAGCTGCCAATGTTGTGGTGGTGGGTGACAGGCTGGTGGAGTGAGACTGGTGGTTACATACTGATAGATATGAGGCTGGCAAAGGTGATGTTGATGGTGCTGACATTGGAAATTTGGTACGACACAGATTAGTTGTTGTAATGCAGACACATACAATACTGGAGAGTATGGGACTGGCAGATGAAAGCATGGCATCTGCAACTCTGGCAGTTGCAGTGCTGACAGAGGTGAGACAAACTGACACAAGTCCTGATGGAATTTCAATTGGCTTCTGATAAAGGGACCTTAGCATCTGAACCATGAGTAGCCCGAAGAGGAAGTTAGAATAACAGGCTAAATTGGTGGATGCATAAGTCTGTGGTCAAGTTGGGGAGCAGCTGTTGCTGAAAGTAGTCAGTGTTCA
Organism: Chiloscyllium punctatum; assembly: GCF_047496795.1. NCBI lineage: Eukaryota > Metazoa > Chordata > Chondrichthyes > Orectolobiformes > Hemiscylliidae > Chiloscyllium > Chiloscyllium punctatum. The sequence continues at coordinate 15,214,488 of NC_092753.1, forward strand.
ATGGCTCAGTGAAGGCTTGAGTGGTTAGTTCTCATTGAAAATATAATGCCTGCGTCAGTTATCATCTTTTAAGTATCACAGACATTCTCATTTGTAATCACATAATTTGGTTCAGTTCCCATCTGTGCTGCAGCATTAGGATCCGTTCCCATGTGTAAATGCTGAATTTGGATCAGTTCCTGTTTGTATCCATAGCTTAAGGTTCAGTTCCTAGTGGTGACCAGAGCATCAGATTCAATTCCCATCTAACTACAGCTTCTGGCTCAGTTCTCATTCCTAATTATAACCTTGGGTTCAGTGCCCTGTGCAACTACAGCATTTGATTCAATACCACACTGACTACAGCTTCACGTTCCCTTCTCTGTGACTGCAGCATCGGGGTGCAGTTGGTGCCTGTGATTGCAGCCTATGCTTTGTTGGGGTACTACACAGTGTGCCTCTGTTTAAGGATGATGTTTTGCTTCGACCAGTGGTCATTGTGTTCCTGTAAGATTACTCCAAACTGGAAGATTTTTTTTGTGGCTCGACTGCTGTGAGGTTCAAGCAGGAAAAAAAGCTTAAACGTTGGATTGCTGGTGATCTCACTTTAAGTGCATCTCTGTGAGGTGGAGGTAAGAGGGTTTTGTCGAGAATCAGGTGGGTACCTAGGGTAGTTAGGATGGATGTGAATTGCAGGAGGGAGGATTTGAAGTGGAGGTGGTGTGAAATGAGGTGGAGGAGGCAATGAGCATGAGATGTACGAGGTGGAAGGGTTGGAATGTGAGGAGTGGTGTGATAGATGGGATGGGGAGTGGCATATGACATGGAGGAGGCAGGAGAGTGTGAGGTGGAGGATGGAGGAATGTGAGGTGAATATCATGGAAGAGGGGGAGGAGGCACATTGTTGAACAAAGTATGTGTAGAGGAAGATGAAGGAGAAATAAATTGACGACATTAAATACATGTATGCATTCAATCACAACATTATTTGTTTGCTAATGATTCTTCAAGGTTAACCTTTGGTTTGAGTAAAGGAGGATGTTGTGATAGGATGTGCAGTCATGATTAAGGGTACACATCTTAATCTGCTGTCAATCATTACCACTTCAGGGTGATATGATATAGATATAGTCTAGTTATAAGTCATAGGTACCAAATGTACATGTCAAATGTAGTTTTCCAGATAACATTTCTTTATATGTATGTAGTCTTAACTTAAAATTAGAACCCATCTTATTATGTCAGCAATCCCAGTGTCTGATTGGTACATTAACATTGAAGAAGAACAAAACAACAGTGTGATAATGATCAAATGTTCCATTTTATTGCCATTGGCTAAGGGTTAAATATGGCCAGAACACTGGAAATCTGTCCTGCATTTTGGAATAATAGTAATATGGAAACTTTTATAACAACTTGAGTGGGCAGCGATCTACTTTTACACAAAGGTTTTTTGACATTTTTTAGATTATTGTCTTGAATTGTCTTGAGGCTGTAGAACAGCAGTTATTTATTCATTGTTGTGTTCTTTGTTTCAGGAGGCCGAGGAGCTGATGGCTGTCCAATTATAACTTTTCCTGAATATTCAAATTTCACTGATATCCCTGAGGAGGAATTCCAAACTGTTATAAAATATTTAACTAGTATTCCCAGGTAAGACTAAACTAGTATCATTGAACAAATGTGGATGTAGCAATGAGCTTAATCTAGTTAGTGTGGGGGAATCTCTCCAGGTAGTTTCTGAAAAATATTTATTTCCCACACCCTTCAGCTCAAAGCTTGCATCATAACTTGCTGGAAATGCAAGTTGAAAATTCTGCAGCATGAACAATAGGTGTTTGTAACCTCTCTGAACAATGGGACCAATTTTCCCTGATGAATGAACCAATTCAATTGACAGAGGAAAGTAGGATCAATAAGAGTCAAATCAGGAATGGAAAAAAGGAGTAACAGAAAAGAGAAGTTAGTGATGATGTAAGAATTGAAAATTAGGAATTTCTTAAATCTCCAGCTGCAATTTACCACCTGGGGGAATGGATTTAATGCTATTAAAAAGAAGAAACTACTCTATATATATTTGAAGTGAAGGAGGTGGAGGAGGGAATGGACATGAGGTGTATGAGGTAGATGGGGTGGAACATGAGGTGGGCGGTCTGATAGATGAGGTGGAGACAGAGTAAATATTTCACGTCATTTGATCCTTCATTAATACTGGAAATGCTGAGAGAGTTAACAATTTTTAAGCAAGGAAGGGAGAAGAGGGAGATGAACTTGATTGTGTATTTTGAAGAAGTAATGAGGAGGATTATGAAGACCAAGCAGTGAACGTGATCTATGTGGACTTCAATGAGGCGTTTGACAAGGTTCCTCATGGTAGGCTGGTTAGCAAGGTTACATCACATGGAATGCAGGGAGAACTAGCCATTTGGATACAGAACTGGCTCAAAGGTAGAAGACAGAGGGTGGTGGTGGATGGTTGCTTTTTGAACTGGAGGCCTGTGACCAGTGGTGTGCCACATGACCCGGTGCTGGGTCCGCTACTTTTTGTAATTTATATAAGTGATTTGGATGTGAACATAAGAGGTTGTAGTTAGTAAGTTTGCAGATGACACCAAATTTGGAGGTATACTGGACAGTGAAGAAGAATATCTGAGTACAACAGGACCTTGATCAGATGGGCCAATGGGCCAAGGAGTGGCAGATGGAGTTTAATTTAAATAAATATGAGATGCTACATTTTAGAAAGATAAATCAGGGCAGGACTTATAAACTTAAATGGACTAATGGTATGTCCTGGGGAGTGTTGCTGAACCTTGGAGTGCATGTTTATAGTTCCTTCAAAATGGAGTTGCAGGTAAAAAAGGTGGTGAAGAAGGTATTTGGTACACTTGCTTTTATTTGTCAGAGCATTGAGTATAGGAGTTGGGAGGCCATGCTGTGGCTGTACAGGACACTGGTTCAGCCCGCATTTGGAATACTGTGTGCAATTCTGGTTGCCCTGCTATAGGAAGGATTTAGACTTTGTGGGCCTGGAGTCACATGTAGGCCAGACCAGGTAAATGTGATAGATTTCCTTCCATAAAGGACATTAGTGAAACCGTGGTTTTCATTGTCATCATTAGATTCTTAATTCCAAATTTTTTTATTGAACTCACATTTAACCATCTTCCATGGTTTAGGTAAATGGGCAAAGAGTTGGCAAATGGACTATAATGTGCACATATGTGAAATTATTTATTTTGGAAGGGTGAACAAAAGACCAGAACGTTATTTAAATGGTGTAAAGCTGCAAGACACCAGACTTGAGTATTTGTGCATGTGATATGGAAAGTTAGCACACAGGTTGGCCCTTATTTCAAGGAAGATAGTAAATACGAACCAGGAAGTCATACTACAACTGTACAAGGTGCTAGTGTGACCACATTTGGACTACTGTGACCTATTTTGGTCTCCTTTATTTAAGGAATGATATTATATCATTGGAGGCTGTTAACTAGGACGATCACTGGTATTGAGTAAAGACTAAACAGGTTGGAGCTCTACTTTTTGAAGTTTAGAAGAACCATGGGCGAGTCTAGGACTAGAGAGTATAAGTATGGAATTAAGGGGCACCAATTAAATAATGAAATGAGGAGGAATTTCTTCTCTCAGAAGTGAGAGTCTTTGGAACTCCTTGCCTCAGAACTCTATGGAGGGCAGAATCCTTGCATACATTTAAGGCTGGGATAGATTCTTGATCAGTCAGGGAATCAAGGGTTATGGGGAAAATTCATGAAAGTGGACATGAATGACATCAATGGCGGACCAACCTCGAGGGGCTGAACAGCCAACTTGTGTTCCCATTTCATTATGGTTGAATGGCAAACCAGCACTCTCAAATTGTTTTAATAGATATCGCTATGATTACAGAGCTACAATTAATTATTAAAGCCTTCCAGTGCACACAAAAGCCCATGTGTCCCTAATTCAAAAAATCAAACGAAAATAAATTATATTTAATAAAGCACAAGTCAACGTCATGGATTTGCTGGCTGTTTTATTTAAACTTTATGTGAAGAGGGAACTTTTTTTCTCTACTCAGTTGTTCAAGGATAAGACCATGCTATGAGGCAAAGCTTAAGTTAAAGTAAGGGGATTTTATTATAAGCAATTCTGCAGTGAGTGCCTCATGCCTACAGCTGCTGTAAACTAGTTTTGCACCCATTGAATACAGAAGCAGAATTTTGCAACAAAATAATCCAATGGGGGAATGATACCTCAGGTTTGTATTTTGAATCAGTGTTTATGGAATTAACATTATAAATATTTGCTTACTCGTTATGTACTGGGCTATCTCCTTTACATTCTGACTATAATTGGCTTGCAGCCACCTGCTGGCATAGTACAATTGGCTCTGTCTTACAAGGCCTGGGGTTTATAGTTTCCTTTGGTTCGTTGTATAACAACCATGATTGAATGATGCAGATAAGGGGAAACTGTTTCTAACTGATCAATGCCCCACATCCTATACCACCTCCATTTACAGTTATTGTGATGTGAACGATGAGGATATCCCTTCTTCTCACGTGAAATGCAACTGTTTCATTTTCTGAAGGAGTCAACCAACCTTATGTGAGGCATTTCTTGTGTTTCTCTGAAAACCATAATTTCCAGTTTCTTATAAACTTGTGGCTTTATCAACAGCTATAAATTTGTGATCATCTCCAATGGGTGATGTAAACTAGAATATGCTCTGCTCCTGTGGCTTTGGTCACTGTTGAATTTGGCAGCAATTAGTTCCTCACTAATGTTTGAAGTAATAGATTTGAAGCTAGAAATCATTCTTTCCTGAAATTTCTTACTTCAGCTTTCAAGATGGTGACATTGGATTTATTCTGCTTGTGGATAGGAGGCAAGACAAATGGTCCTCCGTGAAAGCATCGCTGCTGCGAATCACGGTGAGTTTCATTGCAGTCCGGACTTCAGTAGCCTTTAAGTCATACCTTTAGGACAGCTGCTGAATAATAAACATGAATAGAAAGCACAGTCACCTGTGACACAACAGCTATGTGGGACGGAGTCTGTGTGCTTGCTCATCCTTAGACAAGTACACTTTTGTGCTAAGGTGATCCAATGGTATGCATTGAGCTGACTTCAAGAGTCAGACCTTTCATGAGGAATATGAAGGTGATGCTGTTTTATTGCTCTCACTTTCTCAAATAAAGCATGTATCTGAAACTGAAAACAGTAACACAAATTCTCCCTGTCAGTAGGGCAGAACCATTTGTAAAGTAGTTACAATGACCTGATTCCTTTCCTTTTAATCTTATTGCATGCTGAACTCAAATATATGCTTTATTTGAAAAAGTGAGAGCTCTTTAGAGGGTCAGTGTGGACTTGGTGGGCCTAATGATCAGCTCCCACACTGTAGGGATTTTATGATTCTAAATAAAACTGAAACAGTATGTCAGCACCAGGTATTTTACCTGTTGACAACTGTTGCTATCTGTAATTCTGTCTCCATTTTCTGAATGAGCTTTTGGGGAATTATTTTGTTCACTGGAAGTGTTTTGAATCATTGGAACTCTCTCCTGCAAATGGCTGTGGATTCTTCAAAATTTAATATATTTAAAGCTGAGATGGATTTTGGTCTTGCAGGGAACTGGAGTTGGCAAGCCAAATACATGTAATCATTTGTATTAAATGGCATAGCAGGCTTGACAGACTGGCTTATTACTGCTCTTGTTTCTAATTGCTTGTGATTTCTGTTTCCCTGTAGGGATCATTCCCAGGAAATCTTCAATTGGTTCTTGTTCTTCGACCTTCAGGAATCTTTCAAAGAGCCATCTCTGACATTGTCTTGAGATTTAATCGAGATGACTTTAAGCTAAAAGTACCTGTAAGTTAGATTTCAAATAGATGTGATCTTTGGGAAGATGATTGCTTTTTTAGCCACTAAAAGATTGAACCAAAATATTACCAAAGGTTTCTGTGTAAACCAAATTTACAAAATGATGCCCAGTCAATCCTGCATAATGTTGTATAAGAGGAGTTAAAACTAAGCAGAGTCTTCAGGTAAAATAGGGTTAGAAGACATGACCAATTAAGTGTATGCAATTCAATGCCCAATTTAAAATCAGTGGAGCCAATATTAATCAGAAGGTGGGAATGGTGTTATGGATACTAGCAGTGAGTGCAGAACCTAGCCTCAGGATGTGGGAGTCCTGTTGATCCCATCTGATCAACTGATTGACTGACTGCTTGACCAGCAGATTGGAATAGTTGGTACCTGCAGGATGTTGAGGTTAGAATGATACCTAGTAGTCAGTAGGTTTAAGTTTAAGACTGGAGCTGGATGGCTTGCTGGACTGGTGCCAGGCACCCCTGCTGCTTCTGGAAAAGGAAGTGCTAAAAGGAACTGGTGTGACACCTTAGCTATTATATAAGTAATATACAATTATATAGAGAACAGAATGCACCTTGGCCTCAATATCTGCTCTGCAGAACAAACAATTCCCTCCCATTCTGAAACTGAATGTCATCGCAATTCAAAATTTTTTTCTGTCAAAACAGTTGGGTTTCAAAATAAAACAATCATGGTAAGTTGGCATCACTGGCAAAGCCAGCATTTTACTCCCATTCTTAATTGACTGTGTCAAGGTGTTGTTGAGTTGCTTTCTTGATCTTATGCAGTCCATTTGATGTAAGTGCCCCATGTTGCTATTAGGAAGGAAGTTTGACAATTTGACAGTGTAGGAGTAATGACTTACTGCAAGTCAGGACAGTATGTGACTTGGATGAGAACTAGCAATTGATTACATTTTCAAGCATCTGATGCCCTCTCTGTTTAAATGGTAAAGGTTGGGGTTTGGAAGGTACTGTCAAGGGAGGTTTGGTAAGCTGCTCACTGCCCTTTGTTACGTGGTATTGTATGTCAATGGCGGAGGAAGTGACTGTTTGAAATGTTGGGAGGGATATCAATCATATCCTGGATGATGATGAGCTTCTTGACTGTTTGTGGAACTGAACTTACCTAAAAAAAATTCCTTCACACTCTTGACTTGTGCCTTTTTAGATAGCAAACAGATTTTGGGGAGCCAGGTGGTGAGTTGCTTACTGCAGAATCTCCAGCCTTTGATCTGTAGCTGCAATATTTACAGGAATGAAAAATGTTTAGTGAAATTCCAATTTTTCAAAATCACTTTTTTCCCTACCCTTGCTAAGCTGTATGGAGCTGTCACTCAGTTCTTGTATGCTAAATCTACTGCCAATCTGACGAACTGTCCATGATTAGGAGCAGCAGAAACAATGCATTTCAAAGGGTGATTGGCACCATGAGGCATATGAGGCTTCATGGTCCATGAGGCTGGACACTAAATGGTATCAGACACAAAAAGATGACATAAACTTTACTGAGTCAGCAAGCTAATAAACTAAGCAGATAAAGCTTCTTAAATTAGCCTGAGCAGATGTCAGTAAATGTCACCAAATACCCAAATTAATTCTTGTCTGAAAATTACTTTGAAATAACTAGAGAAAAGGGAGAATTACATTATTAGTAATAATCTCCAAAAGATGTGCGTTACTAACTAATAATAAACTCATGCATTGGAGTGGATTTAATGGCTTATTGCCATGCAATTTTGGAATGTTAATCTGGCAGTCAGGAGGGAAGTGTGAAAGGAGCCAGTCAACTGGCTGCACAATATATGGCCAAACCTTTCCTTATAGTTGATTTGTGATTTTAACCAGGTTGTATAGAAAATATGCCAATTATGTTATGGAGGAAGTCCAGTTGAAAAGCACCTTGATCTAATCACTTGTCACACCTTACTGAAGCCATTTTAAGAACATCTCCTGGACACAGGAGGCCTGTTAGTTTACCAAGAAATAGTTAGAGATATGAGCAGGCCAAGAGTGAGGTCTTTTTTGTTCTTCCATACAAGAATGACTTACTCTGTTTTTGTTCAGCAGAATCCTTCTTGAATCAGGACATCAATAATAATCTTAATATTGTATAGCACTGATGTTTCATAATCTGAATCTTTACTTGTTTTTTTCACAATTTATTCAAATAATGTTGATCTTGTTTGAAGAACCTGTTCCAAATGTTTGTTTTCAAAAGGATCTTGTACCATGACAGTACAGTTTGAATTTTCTGTGATGATAGATCCCTGATAATATTTTTTGCATACTCAATATTAATATTGTTTTGTGCTGGCAACAGTGCCTGCATTAAAATTGTCAGGTGTGTTCAGAAGAAGCAGTAATAATGTGCTGTTGGTAAGCTCAAATACGTATAAATAGGCTTCATGGTTTATAATGGCAGACCTCAATTTCAAGGGTCTAGATATCTTTCAAAGCTTTTTTACTCCAGCTGTCCCACATTTGGGCAAGTTGGAGAAACTAGGTAGCAAAGACAGTATCAAAGAATGACTGGGAGGTTGAGAGCAGAGAATGGCATTAATGATTATAGGATAGAAGGTGGATTGGTAAGCTGCATGTGTTTGTGCAGGGAGGAGATTATTACAATGTGATTACGTGGAATGTGAAAAGTTTGGCTGAAATCTACTTCAGTCTATAAAATAGGATTTTGTTTAAATGAAATATTTTATAAACAGAATTTCATATCCAGAAGATTTAATGTATGTATTTTTTAATCACTGCCTTCTGCTGGAGTGGACTTCTAGCAGACTAAGCTGTAAAACAATGATGGGTTGATTTAAACCTGAGGTTGATGAACATAACATGGGCACAAGAGTAGGCCATTCAACTCCTTAAGCCTGTTCCACCATTCAATGAGATCATAACTGATCACTGGCCAAACTCCATATACCTGCCTTTGTCCCATATCTATTAGTATATAATGTGATTGTTTGGCCATTGTTATAAATACTACCGTGTCACCTATTTCATTAAGATTGACTGTTTATTCATTGTTTCAATACTGCAACTGTTTTGTCTGTTTCTATAAAGCGGAAAATGATCACTAATCTAAGTAAGTTGTAATACTGCATGTTTGGTAACAATTAAAATGCATAACAATTCTGTCCAATGTATGAAATAAGTTTTGAAAGGGAACAGCGAGAGTGAATTGCCACTGTATACACTATTGGTTTAGCATTTCACTGTAAGCAGAATTTGTAAAGTTATCCATATTGACAAATCCCTGGCAATTACATCAGTCAAAAAGGCAGGTGGGCGCCACCTGGTGGCTTTTGGGTTGATAATGTGATGCCTGATGACATCACATTGTCAACCCTAGTTCTGATGAAGAGTCATCTAGACTCTATGTTAGAACATAGAACAGTACAGCACAGTATAGTCCCTTCGGCCCCCGATGTTGTGCTTGCCTTTTCTCCTACTCTAACATCAGACTAACCTACACATCCTTTGTTGTACCATCTTCCATGTGCCTGTCCAAGAGTTGCTTAAATGTCCCTAATGTATCTGACTGTACTATCACTGCCTGCAGTGCATTCCACACACCCACCACACTCTGTGTAAAGCACCTACCTTTGACATCTCCCCTAAACCTTCCTCGAATTACCTTAAAATTATGCCCCCTCGTGATAGACATTTCTGCCATGGGAAAGCTTGCTCTCTGTCCATGGATGATGTTTGACCCACTGTGATCTCCAGCATCTGGCCTAGATGTGGTACCCACCTGGTGCTGCTTTGATTCAATTTCCATCTGACTGCTGATTACCCATATTCCTTTCTTGGGTCTCCTCATATTTGGCATTATAAATGGTTCCATGTTCTCAAGTGCAGATTTCCTTGCTTTCAAAATCTGTCATCACTCCTTCCTTAAAAAAGACCTGCCCTTAGCTCCCTGTAAACTACTGTCCCATCTTCTACTCCTGTTTCATCTCTAAGTCCTTGAACATTCTGTTGCCTTCAAGATCTGTGCCACCCGCTGGCACAGCATCCCCATTTGAATCATTCCAATCCAGTTAACCTGTTCCACAGAACCGAATATGCCCTTGTCAGATTTATAAACTGCCTTTCTGAGACGGTGACTTTGTTTTCTTGGCCATTGTTTCCTTCTACTGAAAACCTCATCACAACTTCCTCACATCTAGGCACAGCTATTCCAATTTGTTCATGGTTATGACCAGTCCATCCTCCATAATTTGTAAACCTTAGTGCATATAAACTTCTGCTTAATTCCACTCAACTATCAACCTATTCTTGCTGACCTCTTTAACCTTTGTTAAGCCCTGATCTCCCATTATCTTCAATTTAAAATTTTTATCCAAGTATTGAAATGTCCAAAGGATATCTTGTTGTTCAGTGGTAGTCTCCCTATCTCTAGTCTGGAAGACCAGAGTTTGAATCTCAAGCCAAGACTTGGTGGCCATGGAAGGAGTATTCATGATGTGATTCACCCATCTGTTAGTCAGAAAATTCATCTATCACCTCCCCACTATTTCACAAAAGAAAACTGAATTGTCTGTAGACTCAGCTTTGAAAATTATTTCCCAGAGTGAATGGATTTAATAGTTCCCATCTGAATGACAGAATCTGTATGTTACAGACCTGTTTCTGTTGTCTAAGTAGGTCTTGATCATCTCTGCAGCACAGGTCAGCAAGAAGCTTTAAATAACTGTTGCCTTGAGGAAAAGACCCTCCATCATTCCAGCAGAGTAGAACATAGAACATAGAACATAGAAAAGTACAGCACAGAACAGGCCCTTTGGCCCACGATGTTGTGCTGAGATTTAATCCTAACGTAAAATATAGTAACTTAACCGACGCACCCCTCACCGCACTGCTATCCATGTGCATGTCCAGCAGTCACTTAAATGTCCCCAATGACACTGCTTCCAACACCACAGCTGGCAACGCATTCTATGCATTCACAATCTCTGCGTAAAGAACCTACCTCTGACGTCTCCTTTGTACTTTCCTCTTAATATCTTCAAACTATGACTTCTCGTACCAATCAATCCTGCCCTAGGGAAAAGCCTCTGGCTATTGACTTTATCTGTTCCTCTCATTATTTTGTATACCTCGATCAGGTCTCCTCTCTTCCTCCTTCTCTCCAGTGAGAAAGGTCCGAGCTTATTCAATCTTTCTTCATGAGGCAAGCCCTCCAGTCCAGGCAGCATCCTGGTAAACCTTCTTTGCACCCTCTCCAAAGCCTCTATCTTTCCTGTAGTAGGGCGACCAGAACTGGACAAAGTTGTGGGTAGTAAACTTCGGGATTGTAGTGATAATGAACTCAAGGGAGAGAGTGCAAAAAAGGTTTTCAAGAATAGTTCCATGATTGAGAAACTTCAATAATGAAGATAGATTTAAAAGTTTGGGATAGTCTCCTTGAAATGGCAAAGGTGAAGAGGGAATTTGATAGAAATTTTCTCAATCATAAGAAACTTGACAGTTGATGGGGAGAAATTATCACTCACACAACAGAATTGAGAATGAGACGACACAGACCTAAAGTAATTTACAAAGGAAACAAATATATTGTGAGGCGGGGGGGGGGGGCGGGGGGGGGGGGGGGGTGGAGCGGGGGGAGAAGGAAGTTTTCACTCAGTAATTAGTTAAGGGTCTGGAATGCAGTGCCTGGAAATGTGATAGAGGTAGGTTCAATCAAGGCATTCAAGAGGGCATTTGGTAATTATTTGAATAAAGACAAGAGAATGGCTCAAAGTCATAATGCTCCTTTAGTGAGATTGTGCAGACATAATGGGAAAATCAACTCAATGATCTCTTGGACAAAGGAGGCAGGACAGAAGAGATGAGGCCTAGGGAAGCCTATTGCTAGTCTGTCATGTTAAGCTGCAGAAAGTAAACCGAAACTGTTAAATGTTCATGTTTAATTTAGGCATGAAATATTGAATAATGTTCTTTTGATTGCCCTATTGCGAATGTTATTCCCCCAAAATGATAAATCTTTGACTATTTGGAAGCAAAGCATTCCTTTGCCATAAGCAGCAGCAGCAGAAGCTGTCAATTTCATGAGCAAATCTCATATTTCACTGTTTGCATAAGTTATGTAAGACCTCTACAATTTTCTACATTGTCTATTCAGTATTCCTATCATTTTCCTGAAATATGTTTTTACACTCTTGCTGCACAGTGCTTGTTGAGTGCTAGGTGATTGAGAGGCATATCCAAAGGAGATTTTGAAAGAGAAGTGAAAGTCATCACGGTTGCCATACTCCAGCATAAAGGTGCCTACAAGAAGGGTCAGAAGAAAAGTACATCAGGATCATGGTCTTGCAACAAAGCTCTATTTTACACCACTCCTGACAGCACACTGATACTGCTAAGTGATATTTGGGTTGATAATCAGCATGAGTGTAGACCTAGTAGTCTCAATTAATAATTGACCACTCCCAGAGTAATGGTGTTCTTAAGGTGATCTTACAAGGAATCTGTGGATTCCTATGGACAGCTGTGGCTGCCAATCCAGACCCAGAAGTGCCCCAAGAACAGACTCCTGATGTCTCTTTTACTGCAGACATCCCTTAGTTACAACATTTGCTACATGGACTGGTTTGTGTTACAGATAGAAGTAATAGAACTCCTCTATCAAGATTTTGATTATTTGCAAGAAAAGCATTTTCACATTTATGTCTGTCGGTTATTTATCTCTTCTAAACACTGGGCTCCAGTGAGTTGTAGCTGGTTTCTCTGCTTCCACTCCTTAAACCTCTGCTACACATGTTACTCTGAGAATTACCTTTTCTTTCTCTGACTACTTACATACCCATGTGATTGCATTTGAGTTCACCAATAAGTATGATTTCAGACGGGAGTTGATCAGCTTGGAACAGGAGATTTTGATTTTGAGCTGACTTTTACACTAGTAGCAATGTTTAGATGATAAGATATCTTCTTTGTCTACTGATGTTCTGATATTAACTTTGACAATAGAAAGAAGTGGGAAGTCGAGGAATCTTCTGCTATATTTGTATAGAGTAACAAATATGATCTGAAAGGCTTGCACTTCTGGGCTATTGTGTTCATATGCCAGCTAGGAACTCTTGCCTTTGTGGTGCATGACTTACAATTTAGGGCACATTGTTAACACGTGCTCATGGTAATTGCAGATTTGTACTCCGCTGCAAACCTAAAAATGACATGTATAACTGTAATATTATTGTGATCTTTCATTCATAATACCAATGAACATAAGCATGATGCAATTTAAACATAATTCTTTTTAAAAATGACATCATTTTCAAAACCAGATTTATCAATTGGTAAATTTCAGGGATAGCAGTAAACAAATTTTAGATTAGCCAATATACTTAATTTAATTTAGTCACTTGTTATTTCAGAAAACATCCAATGCTACTGTTTCATTTGTCTCATTAAGATTAACTATTTATTCATTGTTACAATGCTACAACTGTTTTGTCTGTATTCTGTAAAGTGGGAAATGATCACTAAGCTAAATAAGTTATAATACTGCATGTTTGGCATCAATTAAAGTGCGTACCAATTCTGTCCAATGTATGAAATAAGTTTACTATGGTCTAGCATATCACTGTAAGCAGAATTCGTAGTTCGCCATATTGACAAATTACTTTGGCAATTACATCTGTCAAAAAGGCAATTGGGCTCCACCTGGTGGCTTTTGGGTGAAAATGCATGCCATGCCTGATCACATCACATTATCAACCCTAGCTCTGTCGTCCAGTCATCTAGACGTGAAATGATAGCTTACTCTCTCCCCTTGGATGATGTTTGACCCACCGATCTCTAGCATTTGTGTTCAGTACAGGTTCCAGCATCTGCAGTAATTTCTTCCTACCTAAGTTTAGCCTAGATATGGTACTAACCTGGTGCTGCTATGATCCAATTTCCATCTGACTGCTGATTACCCTTATTCCTTTCCTGGGTCTTATCATGTCTAGCATTGTAAATGGTTTCATATCCTCAAGTGCAGATCTCCCCGCTTTCAAAATCTGTCATCACTCCTTCCTTAAAAACCTGTCCTTGGCTCCCTGTAAACCTTGATTCATTTTGATTAGGGAACTTTTTTTTTGTTGGATTCTCAGTATATTTATGAGGATCTTCTTTTGCAGATCATAATGCTGAATTCAGTAACAGAACTACATAGTCACATTGACAAAACACAACTAACCCAGGAACTTGGAGGTACCCTGGAATATTCCCATAGTCAGTGGTTGTATCATCGGACGGTAAGTGGCAAACAACTTTTACATGTACTCTCCGATCTCCTATCATATTACTTATGGGAAATTGGATAATACAATGGGCTACATTTTGTTGGAGTGGGGTGCTGTATGAAATAGCCCATTTATTAGTCTTGCTTGTGCACGTATAGGCTTTTGATCTTTTTGGAGGGCATAAGTTTGCATTCGTGTATGGTGATTATAGCTTGACCAAGAAATCTGGGAGCTTGGGTGAATGATGGAAGCAGTTTTTCTTCTTTAACCAGTGAGATTTATGCAGCATTGTAAAAGTAACATAGTTAATGAAGATGATGAATTAAAATGGGTGATGTCAGTTTGAAACCAGGTACAGAAAGACATCTGAGAGGTATGAGTGTTACAGGTTGTAGGGGGATTTGGAAAATACTGCAGAATTGGGCTGAGCAATGGCAAATGGAGTTCAGTGCAGCTAAATGTGAGGTGATGCCCTTTGGGAAGAATAACAGGAAGGCAGAGTACTGGGTCAATGGAAATACTCTTGGTAGTGTGGATGTGCAGAGGGATCTTGGAGTCCATGTGCATAGATCCCTGAAAGTTGCCACCCAGGTGGATAGTGCTGTTAAGAAGGCATAAGTGTGTTAGGTTTCATTCGTAGAGGGATTGAGTTCCGGAACCGCAATATCATGCTGCAACTATACAGAACGCTGGTGCAGCCACACTTGGAATATTGTGTACAGTTCTGGTCCCCATTTTTCGGGAAGGATGTGGAAGCATTGGAAAAGCTGTAGAGGAGATTTACCAGGATGTTGCCTGGTCTGGAGGGAAGGTCTTATGAGGAAAAGCTGAGAGACTTGAACCTGTTCTCATTGGCAAGAAGAAGGCTAAGAGGGGATTTGATAGAGACGTACAAGATGATCAGAGGATTAGATAGGATAGGCAGTGAAAGTTTTTTTTCCTAGGATGACGTCAGCGTATACAAGGGGGCATAACTACAAATTGAGGGATAATAGATTTAAGACCGATGTCAGAGGCAGGTTCTTTTATGCAGAGAACGGTAAGGGTGTGGAATGCACTACCTGCTAATGTAGTCAACTCCGCCACATTAGGGAGATTTAAACAATCCTTAGATAAGCATATGGATGATGATGGGATAGTGTAGGGGGACGAGCTGAGAATAGTTCACAGATCGGCGCAACATCGAGGGCTGAAGGGCCTGTTCTGTGCTGTATTGTTCTATGTAAAGAAAGATTGGATTAAGAGGAAAAGAGAAAGCAAAAATAAGATTGCCATTTTTTCAAGCCTATGGGTGGAATGTTGCAAATTAGCCAAACATTTGTAATTCATAAGGTATCGCTTTCTCATTGAAAGTTTCGCTAATTTGTCATGTGTCATCAACTTTTTTTTATGCAAGAACTGGCTCACTGTTCTGTATCAAGAGAAGGTTTATCAATGAGCCAAGTGTATATAATACAATTTAAGTTTGAAGCTTAGACACATCAGACAGACTGAATTGTTCTTCTCTTTGGGGAAAGTTGTATACATACTTGATGCAAAGAAATATTCAGAGTTATAAGGGCATGTGGGAAAATGCATTCCATTTTGGATTGATCTAGCATAGATCCAACTCAGATGCATTGGGTTAACTGGCCTCACTCTGTAGTTCTGTCATAATTGGTTGTATAGCTGCTATTTATCTTTACTGTATCAAATGATTCTCTTACCTTTTCAATTTTAAAGGTGTCTAAGAACAGTCAAGTTTGAAAGATTTCTGCATTTTATTTTAAACAATAAACAGTAGATATTCTTGCCTTGGTGCCAAGGATAGTCTAGTACAACTGAGTATTTCTCTACTTGAGAGGGTGAGTATGCACCAGGATATGGAAATCATATTGAGTTTGAAATCTAATGGAGAATGGCAGCCTGTATACCAGAATTACACTGGAAAGGTGGCTTGATAGTTGAAAAACGATGGTAGTATTTAATACCCCCATCCATGTTGAGTTTGGTGGTAGAAGGACATTTAAATAGGTAGGCTGGTGGTGGATGGGGACCAGGTTGCCTTTCCATTCCATGTTGGGAAGGGCCATGGATGGCTTTGCCATCCGACCATCAATTGAATGTGAAATTAATACACCCTTAATGATTTCAGCCTGCTTGTGCTATAGCCTAGTAGAAGTCAGAGAAGCTTGCTACGCATTGATGGTGTCAAAACAACTCACAGGGTTACCTGTGTGTCCTTCATTCAAAGAGCTGCAATACTTAATTGAGAGACTTGGGATGGGGAAGAGGTGCCTGCTGAGAGCTAGTCCCACACCCACCTCTCCTGCAACTCCACCTTGAAATCTCCTTACTGTCACTCAAATATTTATATCCACTGTCATGGGTGGTAGCATTCATTGCATCCGTAGTACCACTGCTATTTCTTTGAACTGCCAATCTCTTTTATTTCTTCACTTTCCCATTGTTTGATTAAAGTTAACATGATCAGTTGTTTGGAAGCTGTCCAACATATGATCCCATATTGATCAATGACCAATGTTATGCTGTGCTGGGCATTAGGGAAAAAGTAGTACTCTTTCAGACATGATTCTAAATTGGTATGGCACTAAGAATGGTAGCCTCTATAACTTTATTCTTGTAGCTGCAATTATTATGACAGCCAGTCATACAGGTGATGATGTAAAGAAGCAATAGTTTTATGATTGTAGGACTGTATTTCTAATGAGGTGTCACCTATGCATCTTGAGAAGCTTTAATTTTCTGTTTTCCCTTCCACTGTGTGTACTATGAAAGGTTATTGCTTGACATAGTGCACAGCAAAGCTGGCCTAAATATGGCATGAGTGGTACAAGTCTAGGAAGGTCCTGGGAGTGGCGAGTACTTCCGTCAGTAGTGAGCTCACAATGGTGTGAGCGCAGCACTTGTAGGGGTGTGGTGCACGCATAATGATTTGGAGAAATGCATTAGATAACTGGCTTGAGTTCATGGAGAGAAACCCTCCTTGAAATATTCAGAAATTTACACAGCCAATTTTTCGTAAAATTCAGCCCTAAGTATCCAATCGTCTCTAATGGAGAGAGGTACCCATGGTGCTTTGTGAGTGAGGCTAATTATGTTGCCTTACATTAGGAACCAAAACTGATGTACAACATCTTTGCTTATTTTCATTATATGAAAAAAGTGACCTTAAATAAGTAATTGCTGAAATACAAAGTTTTTTGTACGATGATGACTAAACGAAGTATGTTTAGTTTCCTCCAATCTTCTTTCTGCCTGAAAATCTTACTTATTATGGAGCAGCATGGTGGCTCAATGGTTAGCACCATTGCCTCGCAATGCCAGAGACCCAAGTTAAATTCCACCCTCTGGCAACTGTCTGTGTGGAGTTTGCATATTCTCCCTGTTTATGCGTGTTTCATTTGGGTTCTCTGGTTTCCTCCCACAGTCTAAGGATGTGCAGGTTAGATGGGCTAGCTGTGCTAAATTTCCCATGTTCGTGCTAGGTGGATTGGCTATGGGAAATGATAGCCCAGGGTTAAATGATAGGGTAGAGGAGTGAGTATGGGTAGGATGTTCTTCGAAAGGTTGGTGTGGATGGGCCGAATGGCCTGCTTCCACATTGTAGGGATTGTATGATTATATTACATATATTACAGAAGGAAGCCACATGATCCATCATGCTTGTGTAAATTTTAGCCCCGTAGACTGGTGTAGCAATTTTACAAGTCCTGCTGCCCATTAATACTTCATCCAAATAACTTCATTTGGTTGTCGTATTTATTGGCAAGCAATTTGACACTGAGCAACAGATATTCTGCATTTGGGTCAGTTTCAGATATTCTCCACTTTCCAATTTGCAGAGTTCAATTCTATTGCCTTTCTCGTCATCCCAGATTAGATGAATAAGCTCAACAGAGATAATTAATTGAGCATTCAACATTTTGGCCCTCGTAGCAGCTGAGGGTTGACAGAAAGTTATCTAAAGGATAGTGAGCAGTATGCTTTATTCTATTCATTCAGGACATGGGCATCGCTGGCTGAACCATTATTTATTGTCAGTCCCTAGATGCCTTGAGAAGGTGGTGGTTAGCTGTATCCTTGAACCACTGCAGTCTGATTGCTATATGTACATCCCCAAAGGTTTTAGGAAGGGAGTTTCAGGATTTTGATCCAGTGACAATGATGGAATAGTGATTATTTTCAAATCTGGATGGTCAGTGGCTTGGAGAGGAACTTGGGTGGTATTTCCATGTATTTGCTGCCCTTGCCCTTGTTTTTTTTTAAAAGGAGCTGTCCTTGGAGGAGACTTGGTGAATTTCTGCAGTTCTTTTTATAGATAGACACACTGCTACTACAGTGTGTCAGTGGTGTAGGGACTGAGTATAGTGCCAGTAAAGTGGGTTGCTTTTTTCTGGATTACCATTTCAAGTGCTGTTGGAGATTATCAACCAAGCAAGTTGAGACTATTCTATCACATTCCTTACTTGTGCCTTGTATGTGGTGGACAGGCTTTGGGGAGTCAGCAGATTTGTTACTCCTGCAGTATTCCTAGCCTCTGACCTGCTGTTATAGCCCACAATATTTATATGGTTAGTCCAGTTCAGTTTCTACTCAATGGTAATCTCCAGGAAATTGATAGTGGGAGATTGAGCAATGGCAATGCCATTGAATGTCATGATTAAGTGCACTCTTCTTGGAGATAGCCATTGCCTGGCACTTATCTACCGTGAATGGTACTTATCACTTGTCAGCCCAGGCCTGCACAGTAGTTTATGGACTGCTTCAGTATTTGAGTTGTTACAAAAGGTGCTGAGCATCATGCAGTCATCAGTGAACATCTCCAACTCTAAACTCCTCATGGAGGAAATATCATTGATGAAGCAGCTTAAGATAGATAGGCCTGGAACTCCTGCAGTGGTAGCCTGGGACTGAGATAACTGACCTCCAACAATCTCAACCACCTTCCTTTATACAAGCTTTGACTCTATCCAATGAAATGGTTTCCCCTGGTTCCTATTGACTCCAGCTTTTTAGGGTTCCTTGATGCCACATTCCATCATTTGTGACCTCAATGTCAAGGACAGTCACCTGCATCTCACCATGTTTGGACCAAAGCTGTGATAAAGTCAGGAGTTGGCTTAGTAGAAACCAAACTGAGCCTCAGATAGCAGGTTATTGCTGAGCAGATGCTGCTTGGTAGTGGTGTTGATGATACCTTTCACTTATTGGTCAGTAATTGGCACGTTGAATTATCTTTTTTGTTATATATAGGATATACCTGGGCAATTTTCCATGTTGTTGAGTAGCTGCCAGTATTGGGATAGCTTAGTTCGAGGTATGGTAAGTTCAGGAGTACAAGTCTTCAGGACTATCAGCAAAATACTATCAAGGGCAAAAGCCTGTGCATACCCAGTGCCTTCAGTCTTTTCTTGATCATATGGAATGAATCAATCTAGATAAAGACTGGTATCTAATATGTTAGGAACCTCCAAGTGGCTGAGATGTATCATTCACTCAGCACTTCTGGCCGAAGATAGTCAATGCTTAGGCTTTATCTTTCATACAGCAATGGAACAAGTGGTTAATCAACAGCATGCATTAGCATGTTCTCGTCTCAACTGGCCACAAATCCATAAAACAATCAGCATCTCAAACATATGACCTATTTCTAATGTTTCATGCATTTTAATACTGATGCCCCAATTGTGAGTACTTTGAATGAAGGAATCCATTTAGTCTGAGTTATATATTTATTGTTGTTTATTTGAGACCTGAAGTTTTATTGGTTATTACAGATGTGTATTCTATATATTTTTTTTCTCTAGCCTGATTTGCTCTAATATATATTTACTGTATCCTGTATATTAGGGTATTGAAAGTTTTGCTGTCATGGCAAAAGAAACTGCACAAATGCTACAGGCCTTTGGAACAGAGTTGGCTGAAACTGATCTGCCGAATGATGTGACAACAACTTTGGGTCTTATAACAACACATACCCAAAAGCGAGATAGAATGAAGGTAATGTAGAGCATACAATGATGTGAGTGTATACATTTGGTAAAGGGACTGTTTAACCACACAGCATACTATAATGCATATGTGCAGCAAAAACATTAATTAAATTAAATACCGTAAAGGGATTATGTATTGTGATGAAGTGCAAAATATACTTTGAAGGGATTATATAATTGCAAATCTGTTCGGGTACTTATGATTTGCTATATGAATGAATACTTTCACAGTACAGTCCTAGCATATAAGGACACATGATCAAAACTCAAATTCATTAAAACCGAGAGGCGTGAGTTTTATTTAGACCTTCAATAACCTCATAATAGCCGTTAACAACAAAAACCTTTTCTCAGTGCCACCTTTACAAAAACTACAATGTACTGTACACTGTTTTTGTCGTCACTCCAGTGACTCTACAAGCATAAAAATTATAAAAGTTTCTGAAAGTTTTCCATGCGGTTACAATGCCCTTTGAAGCTGTAACATGAATTAAGTAATCACATTTTGTTCCGTGTAATCATGTTAACTGAGCACCCAAAAAGTACCTCTGACATATCACTATAGTGATGGAAGCAGCAAATAAATGCTTATTTTGCAGTTGGGAATAATTATGATTAACTTTTCAAATAGTTATTTTTCTCTGGTTTTATAAGGATCAGCATTATTCATGTCATCCTGGATATATGAGATTTATCATAGAAACTTCTGCGATATTCAGGAGTCATGCAAAAAATTATGAAATTAATGAAATATTAGTCACCTGAATGAAAATACAGTCGTATTATCTTTTTGATGGTATCTCAGAAGGGAACTAAACAAGCAAAATGTGGAATTGATTGTCAATTCTAATCCATCCTAATAACAATTGTTCTGACTAGGACACCAGCTACAACAACTATTGGCAAGAATTTACTTGCCTTATGTCTTGCATGTCCTCAGTGACTGAGTTTGTTTTTTTTCAAGGGTAATTGGCTACTCTATAATCTCATTGTTTTCTTATCGTCTTATTTGTTTCAATTGCCTTCGATTGAATTCTTTACTTGTAATGAAATTCAATTTTAGATGTCACCTGTTTGTGCCCATCTTGGACGAAAACTAAAGTGTAATTGAATAATCATAAATAGAATATCCCTTAATGTGCATGATGTTATCGCAGCTGTATTGATTATATGTGCAAGGTTGTAAATTTGCTCACTGAGCTGGTAGGTTTGTTCTCAGATGTTTCATCACCATGCTAGTTAACATCATCGAGTCCCCGTTGAAGCGCTGATGTTCTGTCATACTTTGTGTGTCTTGGTCTGTTTTTGTGGGTGTACGTTGAAGAGAGTTAAATGCAGCAGAACTACAAGACTCAGCATCAAGTGTTCTCAATAAGGCAACAATGTAACACTGGGTTGAACAACTCGATTAGTTCATTGCCTGGAGACAAAAAAAAAATTCAAATTCAGCCAATTGGTTTAAATTATACTCTGAAAAATATCAAATTCCAATCCAGTTAGAATTGAGTAGATTGACAATCTTAAAAGCCAATGACAATCTGATGCTTTGGGAGTATGAGACCGTAGAAAATTAAACAGGTGGGAGGAGAACTGCCAAGTCCTAGCATGTAACAGACTGCTTGAAAAACATATCTCTCTTAAAAGTACCTTTTCAATCAGTAACCTGTGACGCAGAGATTCCTAACAAGGAGAAAAGTAGACACAGGAAGATCCAAAGACAAGAACGTACAGGTGCCAGGTTTTGAGATAAGTGTTGTTTTGTAGTCTTAATTGGGAGTTTTATAACTCTAGTATTATAGAACGGAAGATAAAAGATAGGTTAGAGAAAGAAATTGTAAATACTGGTAAGTTAATTATTCTCTGTTAGACGTTAAGAAATAAGGTTGTTAATTTTTACTTAGTTCTTGGCCACTCAAAAGTTTTACAGAATACTGCATGGGATATATCTTTTCTGTGTTGCTCATTTTAAATTAAGTAGGAGAGTTTACCCCATGTTGTAACAGGTCTTGGTCTGTTAAGTTGGGTGATATTTTTTCCGGTTGGTAAATGGGGTCCAAGTCAACATGATTATTGATGGAGTTCTGATTTGAATGCCAGACCTCTAGGAATTCCCGTGCATGTCTCTGTTTAGCCTGTCCTAGGATGGGTGTGTTGTCCCAGTCAAAGTGGTGTCCTCTTTCATCTGTGTGTCAGGATTCTAATGATAGTCCAGTCATGTCTTTTGGTGGCTAGGTGGTGCTCGTGTGTCCTGGTGGCTGGTTTCCTACTGCTGTAGTCTATCTGATGTAGCGTTTGTTATAGTCCTTGCAGGACTGTATATGACATTCATTTTGCTGGTTGTTGGTACAAGGTCCTTTAGGTTCATCAAAGCTGTTTGTGTGTTGGTAGGTTCGTGGGCTACCATGATGTCAAGAGGTTGGAGTAGTCTGATCGTCATCTCCAAGCTGTCTTTGATGTATGGTAGTGTGGCTAGAGTCTCTGGGCACATTGTTTGGGTTTGTTGTTTAAGAATCGGTGCTTATCAAGTACCCATTGTTCTTGAATATGCTGTATAAGCATTTTTTCTTCTGCTTCTCATAGTTTCTGGATGCTGCCTTTTAAATAATGTCCTGAAGCAGCTCAGTTTGTTGGGATGATTGCTCCTGTAGTTGAGTATCTGGTTAGTATGTGTTGCTTTCCTGTAGACGCTGGTCTGCAGTTCTCCATTTGCTGGTTGTTCCACTGTGACATCTAGGAAGGGGACTCTTGTTGTTCTCCTCTTCTTTGGTGAAGTTTATGCCAGTAAGGATGTTGTTAATGATATTGTGGCTTTCCTCTAATTTGTTCCGTTTTGTGATGACAAAGGTGTCATCCGCAAAGCTTGGGTTGGATCATGGGGAGGGCTGTTTGTTCTGGTCTCTGCATAACTGCTTCTGCTAAGAATGCTGATATTGGTGATCCCATTGGTGTCCTGTTGATTTGCTTGTAGGTCTTGATATCACCCACCTTAACACACCCAAACACACAAATAGAAAGTGGGACAGAACACCAGAGCTTCAGTGGAGGCTCACTGATGATGTTATCTAGCATGGTGACAAAACGTTTAAAAACAGACCTACCAGCTCAGAGTGCAAACTTATAACCTGAACCTGAACCTCAAACTGAGCTATAAATCTTTCAAAAATCACTTATATATACACAAATGATAAAACATTAAGGTTCTCATATTGTTGAAAAAGAAAGACTTGCTATTGAGCCTTCTTATCTTGTGTGAAAGGGTGTAAGAACAGCTTTATCAACAACCACCTAAATAGGGCCTGAACCATTTGTTCCCCATTGACAATCTGGATCTAAGCTAATCAGTGATACATAAACCAAGACACCTTCCTTTGTGAGTGAATTTATTAATTATTCAGCCTTTTTATATTTTCTAATCAAGCTGTACAGAATATTATAATCCATCTCTGGAGCAGGTGGGACTTGAAACCCTGGTCTTCTCCTAAGAGGTAGAGACATTACCACTGCACAACAAGAACCCTTCACCATTCAGCCTTTTTTAAACATTATATCCAGCCGTCTTATCTTATACAATCCTTTTTTTACCCATCACCAAATCACCTTTCGGACTTTTCACCTATTATCTACTATCACTTAAATAACTTGTGTTTCCAATTAACCAAAATACGTGAAACTCTTCAACCTTGCTTTATTTTCCAATCAATCTGTTTAGAGTTGTTATGAGACTTGAACCCAGACCTTCTGGCTCAAACACTGCACTACAAGTGCTCCCTATTCAGTCTTACAGATTCTTCCATATACCAATCCAACCAAGCTTTTTTATTTGTTAATCCAGAAATGTTCTTACACAACTTCTGTTAACCACCACCACCACCACTAAATCATCTGTGTTTTCCAATTGAATAATTTACATTCAAAGCCCATTAAGGGCAGTGCAGACCGTTAAAGGTGAGGGACGGGGAGGGAGAGGGGGAATGCCTAAGTCAAGATGGAGTTGGAATGGGTCCTGCCCAGCTAATTAATTAACTGATTATTCCCAATAACTTGCTCTATTAATAGAGTTACTTCACAAAATAAAATCTTTGAAGACCTACAAACAAACCTTGAATCAAACTAATGAAAATTGATTTATTTCACATTGTTATTTTCCCTTTTGATATTACAGATCAGTGTAAAAAGTATATTTTTTTATTTCATAGTCTGTATTATACAATCAATATTCCATAAAACCTGTTGACCTGCTATGAGGATCTCTAGAAACTTCTTGGAGAAAATATGTTTTTTGATGAAACAGTAACATTTAGTGAGTTGCACAAACCCACTTTATTTTCAAAATCTCTAACGTTTCCTTTAACTAACAAGGTCCGTTCTCAAAACCTTTCTCATCAGCATCCTTTGCTCAATATACATTTTCCAGAAGAGAACAGTTGGCTACATAATGTTCTATGGGCCATCATTTCTCAGATTGCCTCATTGTCAGATTTTCTTTAGAATATTAAACAATTACGACTCTGTAACTATAACAGACTTTTTGTATTCAGTGCTACATTTCACTTTCCCTTTCCCTTTGCCACCTCTCTCTCATCTGTTTCTCCTGCTCTCTAACCCCAATTTCCTCCCACATACTTTCTCTCATCTCCCTCACCCCCCCCATCCTTTCCCCCTTCTCACCCATTCTTCCCCTTCTCTCACCCATTCCACCATCCCCTCTTCTCTCACTCATTTCCTTGTTACTGTCAACTGACTAAATCTAGTTGTCATGCTATGAAGTGCAAGATGAACACTTTTTTTTAATCCTTCTCCCATATTGAATAATGCTACAGAGGCCAGTATCCTGTCACCAAGTCATGCGTTATTTACACATGCAGAGTCCTTGATATTGATCCAGCTTCCTTCGAGCCAGCTCTTAGAGTGAACAGAACCTCTGATACTCCCTGTATATATCTGTCAGCCAGCATTTTCTGACTGGGGCTGTCACTCTGGTCCAAGAGAACTCTTATTCTGAGGTCCATTTTGGCTGACCTCCTTACAATCACTACACATCACTTGAAGTTAATGGCTACAAGATTGATGATGTCTATTCCTAAAGGAGTCTCACTGTAGGCCCTGATAGTGTCGTTTTTTTAAAACATTTGTCATGTGTATCACTGATCTCTTCTAAATGTTTCTTATTGTTCCTTACTGCTGAATCTTTCGGCAGGATTTTTAACCTGTGAGAAAGTGGATCAGTAAACAGTTCTAGATATTTTATAATTGACCTGTTTAGTGATGTTACTATACATCTTTTGAGCAAGTGAGATTTGGACTGGGTCTAGTAGCTCAGAGGTAGGGACACTGCCACTGTGCTATTTTTTTTCCTCATTTAAACTGCTATCTCCTGCTGCAGCTAACATCATTATTGTACTTTGTTTGGAGAAGTTAAAGGGATACAATAATGTTTGGATTGGGTAAGTTGTAAATCCATTGACATACTGAAAACAACTGGTTTGTCGTGTTCTGTGGCTAGTTCATATAAACCTTCATAGATATTTTGTTTGGCATTAGTGGTATTTCACTTGACAGTATGTGTGCGCTAATATCATGGTTTACCCTAGCTATTTTACAGGGACTTACCATTCTTTTTATTGATTTAATCTCATTGTTGTTGCCACATCAGAAACAGGTAGAAGTCTGTAATTCCTAACCTTATTTTGGTCCTTATTACATTTCAACCAATCCACTCGACACTGTGGATGTCCATCCATTATCGGATGCCACTAAAATATTTGTAACTGGGATGAAGCTCCTTTTAATTCCCTCTACCTAATTAGTATTACTATTTTCTTATTCTGAGCCTATGTGTGTAATTTTGAAAAGCTTATTATTCCATTTGGAATAATTTATTCAATTCTAATGTCCTTTACTCCCATATCCATGTCAAATCAATTTTAAACTTAACTAGTAAAGTGCTTCTTTATTGAAAAACATACTCATGTATTCAGTTTGTTTGGTGGAATTTGTGCATTTGCATTTGTGATTGTGGAAGATGGTTTTCATTGGAAGTATGGAAACAATAAGGTTAGTATTCTCTCCCTTCACCTTTTCTGGACCCTGATTGTATCCCTGCTATGATGTTCTACCATTTTATTTGAGATAGAAATAATTCATTCATTGCCACATTTCTCAAAGTTTCACATGAAAGTTGTATATCTTGGTACTGTAGATGAGCCAGTAGTCAGATAACCTAACACTGACTGAAAACTTCAATATTAACTTTGACATCAGTGTGAGAACTTAAATCAGAAACAAGTATTCAAACGGACTCCAAATGTCAGATTACTTTCTCTCAGTTAGAAAATATTAGAATCTTATAACTTAAATTAGAATTTTGATTTTACCCATCAGTTTTTAATTATTTTTAACTGTCTCTTCTCCAAAAGGACGATCTAAATCAGGCACGCAGACATGGCTCCACCCTCCTTTCCAGTATTCAGGAACCAGTTGACGTGAATCCAGATCATAAATTCAACACAGATGAGTTGGACAATCAGACCACTGTGGAGAGGTGAATTGTGGGGTACACATATAATGCTTTATAAAGACCAGTTCATTTGCATTAATTTCTAGAACATCACTTTTGTTTTTATCTTCTGATGTGGGAAATGCCTGAGAATAAGATCTCAAATAAGCCAAGACCAGGACCATTGCTTCTGTATCTTAGCCTTTTTTTGGAGAACTTGCATTCTGTCACAGGTATAATCACAATGTGCTGAAAAGCTGTTTCAACTTTAATATTGCCTGTTTCACAAGGCACTGTATTGAGCACATCTTGTATGGAATTGATTCTGCTACGAAATCTCCCAAACAATTACAGCTGATTGTTTTCTGATCCTGGAATAGAAATTGTTAGAACCACACAGTAGATTGGTCAGCCTCTGTAAAAAGAACACAGGCAAATGTATGAGTCAGCATTCTCTATAAGAACTGGGTTTGATCCAGGTTCTAACCCAAAAATAAAATTTGCTATTTTCTGCACAGGTGCTGTTCACTTCTGGGGCTTTTTCTTTTTGTTTCAGATTTCTTATTTGCACTTTTTAAAAACTTTTATTATTGAACAGAAGTGGGTCATTTGGCTCACCTGGTCCATACTGGTATTTATATTCCATATAAATACTTTCCTACCTTTTCTCATCTCGCCTTGTGCTCTCTGACCTTGAAATGTGCAGATCTTTTGGTGCACTTGTACTGTACCGCTGATAAAATGGCAGTGGTTGTGTCTAAGAATGACAGCAAAATTGTGAGGATCCCATTTTGATTGAAAGGAAAAGTGGTTTTAATACCCCCACAGCAGTGATCAGTGACATTTCTGTGATGAACCATTCACACATTGTGGTGAACTCTCTTGGGTTTCAATCATTAATAACATAATTGGAAAGCCAGTCATGATTTAAATAGAGATGGGTATTTCTGTCAAGTAGCAGCTTTTCAGCTTTGAATGTTCCTACTAATTTATGACTGAAATAACAAGTGAAAGTGGTGATAGGACAAAGTTAATTTAATTATGTTTCATGATGCAATTCAGCCCCCTTAGTTCTGTGGAAAGATTCACAAACTGGTATTTTAATGGTAATTTTCCATTACTCTTCTTTTAGATCGTGCAAGGTCTGGCTTTACCTTTTTTCTTTTCTGTTTGCAGGTTGCTTGCTCAATTGAATGAAACTGAAATAGCCTTTGATGAATTTTGGAGTAAGCACCAGCTGAAGCTCAAACAATGTCTCCAACTTCGACACTTTGAGCAAGATTTCCGAGAGGTGAGTGCTGAGTAATCCCCACCTGGCCTTTTAAATTGTACTTGCGACAGAACGATAATTCCATGTGTTACGATGTGGAAGCTGAACCTCTGTTAATTAAAACCAAGCATCCAGAAAAGCTTGCCTCGCCTTGTAATCTGTTAGAACCTGTGTGTGGGAGTGAAACAGAACTTCCAATTTTCACTATTTCAAGAAAAATAACAATTCATTTTCCTAACAGAAAACTAAACACAAACTATGAACAAATCCAAGCCTACTTTTTCTTAACTAATTACTATCTGATCCCAACTCTATAAAATACTGCGCCAACCAATAATTATTAAATATTACATTAACTTAATCTCACGTCCACATAGTATTTGTCGTCTTCACTGTCTTCAATCTACCATGTGCTGATCTATCTGGATCGCTTTACATTTTACTGCTTTTGCAGGAAAAGGTACCCTTTGATAGAGAGTGCCTCCTTAGTTTTTTGAGAGCAAGATATTAGATTGGTTGCTCTGACCAACTTTAGAAAGCACCCTGGTTTTATAGCCCCAACTTTGTACCCTCTCATTGGTCCAATGTTGTCAATATAGCAAATTCAAACTCAATTGTGTTAGAATGTCCTGGGCATAGTTTAAATTGATTGGTTCAAATTGAATTATTGTCAAAACAGCAACCAAAACTCAGGTATCCATTTAACAGCCAATTGTTACATGTATCTACTTTGGAACAGCCCATCTCTTAGCTATTCTGTTAGGCAGCTATGGCTGTACTTTAAATTTACTTTTAAAGATTCAGAAAACACTTTCTATCTTAAAGTGAACATACTCTTTTAACTTCTTAACATATGTACCAGACAACATATTTTTAAACATGAAATCGCTCAATGAATAATGACTGTTCAGAGTGCCCAGGGAAAGTGCTTGCAGTTCTTCAGATCAGCCCTTAATGTTCCCTCTTTAACACAACCACAATTGCTGTTACAAGTATAATTGCAGTGAATTAAAAACTTATTCCCGCTACCATGTGTTCTCTCTGTAGCCCAATGTAATATTTGGTTTGACAAATGTATCTGTTGAGATTATTTTCCTTATGTGAGTCACTAAAGAAACTCTGACATGTCACTGCTGGACTAGAGCATCAAACCATCCTTACTACCATTTTGATAATAGAATTCAAGCACATGTTTGGGATCGTTATGGCCTTTTGACAATTTAAGTTGACTGCTAGCATTTATTAAGATGATATGTGCAAGAGTTTACAGTATGTTGACAGCAGTGCTTCATTTACCAACCTTGCTACCTGCAGCCAGCTGATCAGGAGTAAACAGATTGTTGCTGAGGGTTTCTGATACTATTTAAAGTTTTACTTAGCTGTTGCTTTTCATTTGCTGTGGTTTTCCAGGTCTTTGAGATCTTCCAGGTCATCTTGTCAAATTGTTAACATCTATCAACATTTGTACTAGAATTTTGCTGAGGACTTCGCTTGAAGAAAGCGAGTGGTGTGTAACTTCACTTTATTGGAGACATTAAAGTCTCTGGGAGAAAGTGAATCCCTTGGTCATTTGACATGTTTCTAGGGACTACCTTTGTCTGGTGGAGAACATGAGCTCAAACACTGCAACAGCAGCTGCTGAAGATGAGAAGAACAAAAGGGTGAAGTGGATACCTCTACAACACACACACACACACACACACACACACACACACACACTGCCGTGTCCCCCCACCTCCACCGCTACCCTCCTCACACTCAGTGGATAAAATACAACCCTGTTCCACTGGGACCTGCAGTGTCAAGGCCAATGACCCTTTCTCCTCAGTGCTTAAGCCATCCTGAAATGTAATGCTGTGTCAACCAATGCAATCCACACCTTCAACATAAGCCACGGCATAGAGGCTACATACACTGCTGCATGATAGTTACTTATAATCAGTGCTTGAATGGTCAAATTCCATATTGAACATTCAAATCTTGTCAATTTTAGTGTCTCTAGGCAAATTTATGTCATGATAATCATTTACTCCCAAATTGCAAACAAAGATCAGTATTTACAAATGGCCAGTATAATTAGTATTATGCATATTTAGTTCACCCTTTCACCAAAATAAGCCTCCAAGTATTTTAAATGTTCACTCACTTGTAAACATATCATCTGGATGTTGCTAAAGGATGAATCTTTCAGGCCTTTGCCATGCATTTAGTTTATTGAATCAGAATTTTCCTCATCAGATGAGCATTGACAATTGGAATAGGTCAAGCTGTGCTGTCAGAATGTTAGTATATTGAGAATCTAGAAACGTAAGCATACTTGTGACAATGCTCACATGAAGACCTCACAGCAACAACAACTATTTACATTTATGCAATGTCTTTATGTAATAAAGTATCCCAAGGTAGTTTTTTGGAGCAATATTAAACTGCATTTGAGTTCAAAATGTGTAAGGATATATTGGGACAGATGGCCAAAACATTGTTCAAGTATAATTTACAAAGTCTGATTAAAGGAGGAAGGAGTTGAAGCTCCAGTTAGTAGGGCAGATGAAGATATTGTTACCAATGGTAGTGAAAACCAGTATTTTTGAAGACTTAAAGACGATGAACAACGGCTTGGGGAAACTGTACGGTTGCAAGATGCTTCAAAGGTTGGAAGAGTTTGAAGTCAAGAATGAGAATTTTAAAATTGAGGTATTGCAAAGCTCTGAACTAGTGAAAGTCAGGGAGCACAAGATTGATGGATGAATGGGCATTGGTGTGTGCTGTGATATGGGCAGTAGCATTTTAGATACCTTCAGGTTTATGGAAGGTGCAATATGGGAGGCCTAATTGAAAAGATGAGTTGAGGGTGGAAAAACGGGGTGCTTGAATATTTCTGCAAGATATGAGCTGTGATGGAGCAGATTTTATTGCTGATCTGGAGTTCTTGGATGTGTTATGCAGGTGGTTTCAGTTATAGAGAAGATAACTTCGGCCCGAGCATACTCGTTGTCAAAAAAAGTGAAGTTTACAAATGACCTTATATAGCTACACACAGTAGTTAAAGGAAAATGTGGAGTTGATGACAAGGAGTAACATTAACGACATTAGGACACAGTACAGTACAGACTCTTTGGCCCTCTGTTGTGCCGACCTTTTATTCTACTCTAAGATCAAACTAAACTTCATACCCCTCATTTTACTATCATCCATGTGTCTATCTAAGAGTCGCTTAAATGTGCCGAATATATCTGACTCCACTGCTAGCAGTGCATTCCACGTATCCACTACTCTCAGTGTAAAGAACCTACTTCTGACATCTCCCCTAAACCTTCATCCAATCACCTTAAAATGATGCCCACATGTGATTGCAGTTTCCACCCTGGGAAAAAGTTTCTGGCTATCCACTCTTATCTATGCCTCCCATCATCTTGTATACTGCTACCAAGTGACCTCTCATCCTTCTTTGCTCCAATAAGAAAAGCCCTAGCTCCCTCAACCTTTTTTCATAAGACATGCCTCCAGTCCAGGCAGCAGCCTGGTAAATGTCCTCTGCATCCTATCTAAAGCTTCCTTATCCTTCCTATAATGAAGCGACCAGAACTGAACACAATATTTCCAAGTGTGGTCTAACCTTGCGGCTTTTAAACTCAATCCCCTTCCTAATGAAAGCCAACACATCATATGCCTTCTTAACAGCCCTAACAACTTGGGTGGCAATTTTGAGGGATCTACAGACAAAACCCCCAAGATTCCTCTGTTCCTCCACACTGCCTTTAACGCAGTATCTGCATTCAAATTCGACCTTCCAAAATGAATCCCTTCAGTTTTCTAGGTTGAACTCCATCTGACACTTCTTAGCCCAGCCCTGCATCCTGTCAATGTCCTATTGCAACCTATAACAGCCCTCTACACTATCCACAATTCTGCCAACCTTCATGTCATCGGCAAACTGACCAACTCACCCTTTCACTTCCTCCTCAGAGTCATTTATAAAAATCACAAAGAGCAGAGGTCCCAGAACAGATTCCTGTGGAACATCAATGGTCACCAAGCTGTAGGCTGAATACTTTCCATCTACCATCACCCTCTGTCTTCTATGGACCAGCCAATTCTGTATCCAGACAGCCAAATTTCCCTGTATCCCATGCCTCCTTACTTTCTGAATGAGCCTATCATTCAGAACCTTATCAAACACAGTACTAAAAGCCATGTACATCATGTCCACTGCTCTACCTTCATCAATATGTACATCCTCAAAGAATTCAAGAAGGCTTGTGAGGCATGGCCTGCTCCTCAGAAAGCCATGCTGACTATTCTAATCAAACTGTGCTTTTCCAAATAATCATAAATCCTGTCTCTCAGAATACTCTCCAATAATTTGCCACCACCGATGTGAGATTGATTTGGTCTGTAATTCTCAGGGTTATCTCTGTTTCTTTTCTTGAACAAGGGAATAACATTTGCCACCTTCCAATCATCTGGTACTACTCCAATGGACAGTGTGGATGCAAAGATCATCACCAAAGGTGCAACAATCTCTTCCCTCGCTTCCTATAGTAACCTTTGGTATATCCTTCCTGGCTCTGGGCACTTATCTGTCCTTATGTTTTTCAAAGTTTGCAGCAGATCCTCCCCCTTAACATCAATCTGTTCAAGCGTATCGGCCTGTTTCATGCTGTCCTCACAAATGACAAAGTCCCTCTCTAGTGAATACTGAAGCAAAGTATTCATTCAGGATCTCCCCTACCACCTCCAATTCCAGGTACATGTTCCCTCCACTGTCCATGATCAGCCCCATCCTCACTCTGGCCATTCTCTTGTTCCTCACATAAGTGTAGAATGCTTTGAGGTTTTCCTTAATCCTACCCGCCAAGGCTTTTTCATGCCCTCCTCTACTGGTCCTAGGTCCATTCTTCAGTTCCTTCCTCGCTACTTTGCAACCCTCTAGAGCCCTGTCTGATCTTTGCTTTCTTAACCTTCAGTAAGCTTCATTTTTCCTCTTGACTAGATTAGATTCCCTACAGTGTGGAAACAGGTCCTTAGGCCCAACAAGTCCACATCGACCCTCCAAAGAGTAACCCATCCAGACCCATTTCCCTCTGTCTAATACACCTAACACTATGCACAATTTAGCATGGCCAAATCACCTAACATGCACATCTTTGGACTGTGGGAGGAAACCGGAGCACCCGGAGGAAACTCACACAGACACTGGAAGAAAACTCCACACGGACAAGGCTGGAATTGAACCTAGGTTCCTGGCACTGTGAGGCAGCAGTCAGACTAGATGTTCCACATCCAAGGTTCCTTCACCCTACCATCCTTTCCTTGCCTCGCTGGGATAACCTATCCAGCACTCACAGCAAGTGCTCCCTAACAGCCTCCTCATTTCTGTTGTGCATTTCCCTGAGAATATCTGTTTCCAATTTATGCTCCACAGTTCCTACCTAATAGCATTGCAATTCCCTCACCTTCAATTAAATACTTTCCCATACCATCTGCTCCTATCCCTCTTCATGACTATAGGAAATTGTGATCACTATCACCAAAATGCTCTCCCACCGAGAGATCTGACACCTGACCTGGTTTGTTGCCAAACACCAAATCCAATATGGCCTCCCCTCTAGTCAGCCTATCTACATAATGAGTCAGGAATCCTTGTTGGACACACCTGACGACAAAATCTGCTCCATCCAAACTATTTGCACTGAGAAGGTTCCAGTCAATATTAGGGAAGTTGACCAAGCGCAATCCAATATTCAGTTGGGGGAAACCTCTGCTTACTCAATGTTAGATGAGCAGCATAACACTGTGGCGATTGAGAGGGGTTAAGGTAGTGGTGCAGATGTTGTCACTGTACATCTCGAGCCAACTGAATGATGTTCCTGAGGAATAGCATGTTCATGAGAAATAGTTTGGGGCCAACAGTGGGTTCTTTGGGGACTCCAGTAGAACTGTAGAGATGGGAAGTGAATCTATTTTGTGTGATTTTCTGACCATGATAGATAAGAATCAACATAGGCATGAGTGGGCTCACTTGTCTGGATGACTGAGGAGAGACATTGAAATAAACTCTTTTCAGTTCTATGAAAGGCTGCAGATAGCTTGAAAAGGATGAGGAGGGGTTGTTTATCATAGTTACAAATTAAATTTTACATGACTTAGACAAAGATTAAAGGTGATTTTGATGCTGTGATAAGGGAAGGATGCATTGGAGTTGCAAAAAAAAACACATTTATGAGGCAACAGCATAAGAGAGGATGAGAGACAAGTAGGAGGTTTAAGATATGGTGGAGGTTTGCCAGGGCAGAGGAGTCAGGGATAGATTATTTGGGGTGGGAAGATGATGGCAGATCTGAACGGGTGGAATGCCACTTCAGCACTTCACCTCTTTAAAAAAAATGAATACCAAGTGTAATTTTTGTCTTGTATTCTGGCTTATGTGTTCTTATCTGACCGATATTTACTGCTCTCAAATTATCCAATTCAGCTGGGTATCACCCAAGATTAAGCTCTCGTGGTGTGCAGTGATGAAAAGAAATCTGGGGCTGTTTCAAGAGTTGGATAAAAGGAAATGACTGGCCAAATTTGATGAATAAGTCATAGATTGGGCATGCCCCATTTGATGACTGAAAATACCATGAGAAAGCTTTCAGCTATTGTTAATATAACTTTAAAAGTTAGATATCAATTTTCAACATAATGTGAAATGGGTTTGAAGTATCTGTAATTGGTGATATCAAATATCAAGCTGCAATAATAATTCAAACCAATGCCAGTTTTTGAAAACTTGTAGCATTTAATGTTTTATTTTTAAGGTCAAGGCTGTTTTGGATATTGTAACTGAACGACACAGCACTTTCACTGAATTTGGAAACAGCTCCTGCCATGTCGGCCACATTGTTAAAGACCTTTGTAACTTTGAAGATAAGTCTCAGGTAATTGCTGATAATCATTTAAATGTTGTGAAAATATTTAGAAATTGCTGTGTTCTTGGATCTTTTAAACAATCTTCCACATGGAGAATTTGGAACCTCTAAGCCTGTTTAGCCATGCACTGCAATCACTGTCATTGTTTGATAAGTGAATTGAAAGACATTAAAGGTGCAAATGGAAGGGGTGGCTGTTAGGGAGAAGTCAATATCATTTCAAAATCAAGTAACAGGACAAGGAGTAAATAAGCAGTCAGAAATCCTACTTCAGGTACAAAACATAATGATAGAACTATAAGCAGGGTATTGATTAAATTAGAAGGAAATAATAAAGAGGTGATTAAAGCACAGCATTTGAGGAACAGGTGGATGTTGATGGCCTGAATAAGAGTTCTGCAGAATCCTAGAATTCCTACAGTGTGGAAACAAGCCGTTTAGCCCAACAAGTCCACACCAACTCTCTGAAGATCATTCCACCCAGACTCTCCCTGCTACCCTGTAAAGCTGCATTTCCCATGGCGAATCTGCCTAATTTGCACGTCCCAGGCAATTTAGTATGGCTAATCTACCTAATCTGCACATCTTCAGACTGTGGGAGGAATCTGGAGCACCCAAGGAAACCTGTGCAAACATGGGAGAATGTGCAAACTCTACACAGTCGCCCGAGGCTGGAATTGAACCCAGGTCCTTGACCCTGTGCGGCAGCAGTGCTAACCACTGAAACACTATGCTGCCAGACAAATGCAATAGTTAATAAATTAATAAATATATAAATGAAGTGAGCTGTATATGGGTGGAACTGAGTGATAGTAAAGGATCTAAACCTGCAATAGGTGTGGATACACCCCCCGGTAAGAATCTGATGTGCTAGATTGTGCAAATACAGAAAATAATAGGCGGATATGTAACAAGACCAGAGTAGTGTTAATGCGTGATTTTAACTTAAATTGGAAGAGGAAGACAAGCATCCGTCAGAATTTCTGGAGTGTGTCTGAGATTTCTTACAGCGATGTTTTCTGGATGCAACAAGGGGACAGCAATATGGGATTTAGTAATGAGTAATGACCTGGATTTAATTAGTTAAAAATCACACAACACCAGGTTATAGTCCAACAGGTTTAATTGGAAGCACACTAGCTTCCAATTACACCTGTTGGACTATAACCTGGTGTTGTGTGATTTTTAACTTTTGTAAACCCCAGTCCAACACCGGCATCTCCAAATCATGGATTTAATTAGTAACCTAATTGTGCTTGAACATTTAACAGAATAGTTAACAGAACGTGATCATGCTCAATATAACACTTGAATGAATGAATGAATCAGCAGCTAGAGTCTTAAATTCAGGTAAGGAAGACTTTAATGAGATGAGGCAGAGACTATCCACAGTAAACTGTGAAAACTTGCTAATGGGTAAAACAACTGAAGGATAGTGAAGAATGTTTAAAGAAACATTTAACATCATACAAAGCCAGTTAATACCCCTGAGAGGGAAAAATTCCACCTTACATGCAAAACAGCCATGGACAGGTTATAAACAGGATATACTGAGTGAATCCTAAGAAGAATATAAAGGCAGTAGGAGTATACTTAAGAGGGAAATCAGGAGGGCAAAAAGGGGACATAAGATAGCTTCAGCAAATAAGGTTAATCCAAAGGGTTTTTACAAATACATTGAGGACGAACGGATAACTGGGGAATGAATAGGGCCCCTCAAAGATCAGCAAGGCGGCCTTTGTGTGGAGCCACAGGAGATGGGGAAGATACTAAATGAGTATTTTGCATCAGTGTTTACTGTGGAGGAGAGTGTAGTGCTGGAAAAGCACAGCAGGTCAGGCAGCATCTGAGGAGCAGGAGAATCGACATTTTGGGCATAAGTCCTTCATCAGGAATGAGGCTTGTGGACCAGGGGAGGCTGAGAGATAAATGGGAGGGGGGTGGGGTTGGGGGGGTTGGGGTGTTGGGGGGAGGGAAGATAGCCTCATTCCCCACCCCACCATATTATCCCAGTCCCTAGCCTCCAACTAGGCACCACCCTCTGACCTGTCCATTTGCCTTTCCCATCTATCTGCTCCACCCTCCTCTCTGACCTCGCACCTTCTCCCTCACCTTCATCTACCTAGCGCAATCCACATCCGACAGAAATTTATCTGTACCTCCACCAATGTCATCTTGCGGATTGTTTTAAGAACATCTCTGGGACACCTGCACCAACCAACACCACCGTCCTGAGGCTGAACACTTTAACTCCCCCTCCCATATTGTCAAGGACATGCAGGTCCTGGGCCGTCTCCATCGCCAAACCCTTACCACCAGGCGCCTGGAGGAAGAACACCTCATATTCCGCCTTGGGACCCTGCAGGATCAATGTGGATTTCAACAGTTTCCTCATTTCCCTCCCCCCACATTATCCCAGTCCCAAGCCTCCAACTCGGCACCGCCCTCCTGACCTGTCCATCACTTTTCTCATCTACCCACTCCACCCTCCTCTCTGACCTATCACCTTCTCCCTCACCTTCATCTAACTATCAAATTCTCAGCTATCCCTCCCCCCGCCCCACCCCCTCCCATTTATCTCTCAGCCTCCCAGCTCACAAGCCTCATTCCTGATAAAGGGCTTATGCCTGAAAAGTTGGTTCTCCTGCTTCTCGGATGCTGCCTGAGCTGCTGTGCTTTTCCAGCACCACACTCTTGATCTCAAGCATCTGCAGCCCTAACTTTCTCTTACGTGGAGAAGGACATGGAATGCATAGAATGTAAGGAGATGGTGACAGTTTGAAAAATGGCCATATTACAGAGGTGGAAGTGCTGGAAGTCTTGAAATGCGTAAAGGTGCATACATCCCCAGGACCTGATCAGGTGTACCCCAGAACTCTGTGGGAAGCTAGAGAAGTGATTGCTGGGCCCCTTGCTGAGATATTTGTATTGTTGATAGTCACAGTTGAGGTGCCGAAAGACTGGAGGTTGGCTAACATGGTACCACTATTAAAGAAAGGTGGTCAGGACAGGACGGGTAACTATAGACCGGTGAGCCTGACGTTGGTGGTGGGCAAGTTGTTGGAGGGAATCCTGAGGGACAGGATTTATACAGGATTTACATAAATTACACGTGTTTGGAAAGGTAAGGACTGATTAGGGATAATCAACATGGCTTTGTGCATGGGCAATCATGTCTCATGAACTTGATTTGAGTTTTTTGAAGAAGTAACAAACAGAATTGATGAGGGCAGAGCAGTGGACATGATCTATATGGACTTCAGTAAGGCCTTCAACAAGATTCCTGATGGGAGACTAGCGAGGTGAGACCTCATGAAATATAGGGAGAACTAGCCATTTGGATACAGAACTGGCTCAAAGGTAGAAGTCAGAGGGTGGTGGTGGAGGGTTGTTTTTCAGACTGGAGGCCTGTGACCAGTGGAGTGCCACAAGGATTGGTGCTGGTCCACTACTTTTTGTCATTTACATAAATTGTTTGGATGTGAGCATAAAAGGTCTAGTTAGTAAGTTTGCAGATGACACCAAAATTGGAAGTGTAATGGACAGTGAAGAAGGTTGCCTCAGAGTACAATGGGATCTTGATCAGATGGGCCAATGGGTTGAGGAGTGGCAGATGGAGCGTAACTTAGATAAATGCAAGGTGCTGCATTTTGGGAAAGCAAATCTTGGCAGGACCTTATCATTAAGGGTATAAGTCCTAGGGAGTGTTGCTGAACAAAGAGACCTTGGAGTTCTGGTTCATAGCTCCTTGAAAGTGGAGTTGCAGATAGATAGGATGGCGAAGAAGGTATGCTTTCCTTTATTGGTCAGAGTATTGAGTGTAGATTTGGGAGGTCATGTTGTCGCTATACAGAATGTTGATTAGGCCACTTTTGGAATATTGCCTGTAGTTCTGGTCTCCTTCCTATCAGAAGGATTATGTGAAACTTCAAAGGGTTCTGAAAAGATACAAGGATATTGCTGGTTGGGGAGGATTTGAGCTCTAGGGAGAGGTTGAATAGGCTGGGGTTCTTTTCCTAGAGTGTCAGAGGCTTATGGAGATTTATAAAATCATATGAAGGGAAGGATAGGATAAATAGACAAGGTCTTTTCCCTGGGTTGGGAGAGTCCAGAACTAGAGGGCATAGGTTTAGGGTGAGAGGGGAAAAATATAAAAGAGCCCTAAAGGGCAACATTTTGACGCAGAGAATGGTGAGTGTATGGAATGAGCTGCTGGAGGAAGTGGTGGAGGCTAGTATAATTACAATATTTAAAAGGTATCTGAAAGGATAAATAAATAGGAAGGGTTTGGAGGGATATGGGCCGGGTGCTGGCAAGATTGGGATATCTGGTCGGCATGGACAGGTGGACTGAAGGGTCTGTTTCTGTGCTGTACATCTCTGTGACTCTATGACAGTTAAGGAGTCAAGGGATAGCATAAAACTAAACAAAAGGGCTTACAAAAATGCAAAAAACAGCACAGATCTTGTTGAATGGAAAAGATACAAAGATTAGCCAAAGGTTAGAAAGCAGCTTGTAAGCATGACTAAAAGGGACTATGAAAGGAATCTTGACAAAATCATTAAGAGGAAATTTTAGAGTTACCTAAAGGGAAAGCAGTAGTCTGGAGCAATGTTGGCCCACTGAAGACTGAAGGTAGGGATACTGCCAATAACTATTGGGGGAAATGGCAGAA
The DNA here is from genome assembly GCF_047496795.1 of Chiloscyllium punctatum. Classification (NCBI taxonomy): domain Eukaryota; kingdom Metazoa; phylum Chordata; class Chondrichthyes; order Orectolobiformes; family Hemiscylliidae; genus Chiloscyllium; species Chiloscyllium punctatum. The sequence goes on from NC_092753.1 coordinate 15,253,947, forward strand.
GTGCTGACTGATTACTTTGCCTCAGTATTTACATTAGGAAAAGGAGGATATCACCAGAAGTTGCAAGGAAATTAATAGTGGGCTGCAGGCAGGGACTGAATAAATTTAAGGTCTATAAAACATTGGGAAAGAGGAAATTAATGGAATTAAAGAGTGACCAATTCCCAGGACCTGATGATTTCCATGTAATGGTGTTAAAGGATGTCAGGGAGCAGTTTGTAGACATCCTATCTATAATCTTTTAGAGTACCCTAGATATGGGTTTGGAAAATGCCACATAATACTCCATCTTTAAGAAGGATGGAAGAGGAAAACCAAAGAATTACAGACCATTGAGGCTAATATCTGTGGTAGGGACTTTATTGGAGTCTAGGATCAAGGATGGGATAACTGTACTTCTCAAAATCTTTAGTTAATCATGGACAACCATATGGATTCATGACAGGTAGGTTATACCTGATAAAACTCATTGACTTTTTCTTTGAAGAGGTGACTGAGATAGTGGATAGGGAATGGTCTAAGGGTGTTTATATGGATTTCCAGAACACGTTTAATGACGTACCACTTAAGAGATTGTTAACTAATGTAGAAGCCTTAGTTGGGGATTGAAGGTAAACTACTGACATGGCTGGGAAATTGGTTGAGTGGCAGGTGACAAAGTAGGGATAATGTGTCAATTCTTGAATGGCAGGATGTGATCAGTGATGTCCCTGAAGGATTTGTGTTAGTGCCTCAATTAATCACATTATTTCGTGTGAGGTTCTCTCTTTTGTATATAAAAAAAAAGATCAGGGTACTTTTGAGAAGCTATGAAGTTAAATAAAGTGAATGTCCAAAGAGACATGGGGGTTCAGGCACATGGATCTTTAAAATGCCATGAAGAGGTGCGGAAAATAAGCAAGTTAATGGAATGCTTGCCTTTATATCTCAAAGACTGAAGTATACGGACGCAGAATTTATACTGCAGTTATGCAAAACTCTGGTTAGATTCCACTTGAAGCACTGTGAGCAAATCTGGACATAGCACCTTTCGAAGGATAATTGGCCTTGGAGGGAGTACAACGTAAGTTTACAAGAATGATTACTTAACCCCTGAAGCCCAGTTATGAGGAGAGATTATATAAATTTGGCCAGTTTTCTCTCAACTTTAGAAGATTAAGGGATGATCTGATTGAAGTCTTCAGAATATTAATAGGGAAAGACATGGTAGATAAAGATAAACTACTTCCATTGGTTGGGGATTCCAGAATTAGGAAGGCATAGTCTGAGAATTAGGGTGAAGACTGTTGGTGATAAATGTTTGGAACTCTCTTCCACAAATGGTAGTTGAAGCTAGATTAGTTGTTAATTTTCAATCTGAGATAGATAACTTTTTGTTAAGCAAAAGTATAGATGGTTATGGGCCTAAGGCAGATATACGGAGTTAAGCTGAGTAGCCTACTTCTGTTCCTCTGTTCCTAACCAGATACACTATCTTACTCATGAGCACATCTCCGTCTTCCAACAAGTATTTACATCAAATTTTGGGCAAAGTTGAACTTAACAAGCCCAGGATAGTGATGTTTGTTCAAAAATCTAGTCAGGGGTTCTGAAAGCAGAAGGGATGGGAACCAGGCAGTTAATAGACAAGCGCCAGGAAAGGTCACCTCCAACAAGAGAGAATCTAATTATCTCCTGATGGCATTAATTGACATTGTTGCCTCAGCTCTGTCCTGTCAATATCCTGGACATGCCCATTGACCAGAAACAGAACTGGATCAACCATGTAAATACTGTGGCTACAGGACCAGGTCAGAAGCTGAAACTTTTGTAGTGCATAACTTACTAGCTGGTACTTTAAAATACTTCCCACCATCCACAAAGATTTAGAGTATTTATTTAAAGATTATCAAGGAGATATATACTCCAGAGCGCACAACAATAAGATTGCATTCTGTGAAATATATTAATGCTTATATTTTTAAAATATCCCAATGAACATATGCTAATTGCATCATGTTAAGGTGTTTCTGGCTTTAATTAAACAAAGCTCATTTATGTTTTTATGAATTGTAAATGCAGCTGGAAAGGAAAATGCCAACGTTATAGTATTTTGAAAGAAACCTCATGCTTGTGTTGTAACAGGAAGTATTAGAGAAAGCTGAAGCCTTGGCAGTTCAAGGGGATCACCTTATAGAGGACAATCACTACGCTGTGGATTCAATTCTTCCCAAATGCATCGAGCTGCGAGCTGTGTGTCACAACCTAGCGAATGGACTAAAAACCAAAAAGGAATTGCTTAATCAATCAATGGAGTTGCACAAGAGGCTGGAACAGGTAGAAATAATACTGAACTATATAAAAAGTTAGAAATCATATAGAATACTGGTATCTGTATTAAGTGTATTGTCTACAAGACAGTGGTTCAGGCATAGAACCTCATCCACTGAGTTTGCTTACAGTAAATGTCCTTTCTGAAAAGTTGATGCTTGTCACACTGTTGAGAAATGAAAGGAAATCAAACTGTGCATGTTATGACAAGACACGTATTTTGAAGAGAGAATCTGAGCAGAGAGAGATTTTTTGATTTAATCCAAACAGTTTTTTTTCCTTATATTTTCATGGAATGTAATTGTTGCTGGTATAGCAGCATTTGTTGTCCAACCCTCAAATTGAATGGTTTGCTATTTTTCCAGTCCCGGAATAACATTGGCAACGGTGAGTCAGTTGGCAAAATATGACGATTGGAAAAATGAGATTCTTGTTGTTGAACTACAGATTGGAATAGTGATATAAGAATCTCACTAATAAGTGGTAAGAGGTATATTTGCATGTATTAGCATTTCATTAATTCCTAATCTTGCCTGTTTTATGTGCAAAAACAGAGTTTGCTGGAAAAGCTCAGCAGATCTGGCAGCATCTATGAAGAGAAATCAGAGATAACATTTTGGATCTGGAGATCCTTCCTCAGAAATCCTTTGTGGAAGGGTCACTGGTCCTGAAACGTTAACTCTGATTTCTCTTCAGAGATGCTGCCAGGCCTGCTGAGATTTTACAGCAACTTCTGTTTTTGTTGCAATTGATGTTGATGCCTTATTGTGCCTGTACTGATTGCACACTCTCCTCTTCCCATAGGCAATGCAGTGGTGTGATTCTGGGATTTATTTGCTAGCCTCACAATCTGTTGATAAATGTCAGTCTCAGGATGGGGCAGAGGCAGCCCTGCAGGAAATTGAGAAGTATCTGGACACCGCATCAGGCCAGAAACTGGAGGATCTTAGTAACATCACTAACAAATATAAAGCTATACTTGGAGATGACCTCATGGTAATTATTTGAAAATATTGGAAATATTAATAATCCCATGACTCAAATTCCTTTGATGCAATTCCTTGCATTAAACTGAGCTTACATGCATCAAGTCTTTTCAGCACTGACCCCAATAAAGTTTATAAGGTGAAATGAATCATGCACCACCTCCTGTGCACAAAGCTGCTTATGCTTTTGGGAAGTGCATTAGCGAGATTGTCCGCAGAGTAGTGCATATCTTTCTGCCTTCTTCACTATGGGGAGTTACACTGCATTCAAATCCATTCACAGTAGATTTACTAGGCTGATTTCTGTGATTAAAGACCTATCTTGTAAGGCAAGTTTGGGCAGTGTGAGGCTGTGCTCATTGGAATGAGAGGTGATCTTATTGAAACATTTAAGATTCCAACAAGTCTTGACAGAGTTGCTGAGGGAATGCATCTTCATATGGGTGATATCTGGATTGAGTTAGAACAATTAAAATAAAAATCACCCATTTAAAGTGGAGATGAAGAGGAATTTATACTCTTAGGATCATTAGCCCTTGAACTTCTGTTCTACAGAGAGCAATGAAGATGAGTTATTCATTTATTCAAAACTGAGTCAGGCAATTCCTTGATCAAAAAGGGAGCCGATGGTTATTGAATGCAAGCAGGAAAGTTGATCAAAGTCCTATCAATCATGGCCTTGTTGAACGTCACAGTATATTTAAATAGCATGCTCCTGCTCTGATTTCTTGTGTTTGTTTTAAACTTTGGGACTGCTGTGGGGTGTTGAGATGGATTGAGGTGGTGGAAAATGCCCAGGCTCCCTCCTTGCATTTGACTCAATTACATTCCCTTTCAATACCTGAGTAAGGGCCAGTCTTAAAACAAAGTAAATTGTATCTTGTATTTCTTTATGTAACATGATAGTTCCTTGAAGTAGAGCCAACTGGTGTTCCCTATATGCATTTATTTTTCTTTCTCTGGTATAGCAGCTCACTGTGGATCACAGGAGTGGCAACTCACTGTACGATTGGTCCTTACTCACTTATACATTTCCCCTACCTCATCATTTGTCTTTGAGCAGTTAAAAGCTTCACTTGGTACAAGGCAATTAACAAACAGAGGGGCTCTGATGCATTTGGATCTCTGCTGAGTTTCAAGCGACTTCACCGAAATCCTTTTGAAAACAACCTGAAAACTGTCAGTAAATCCCGCCACTCAATCACTTAATTCCCCAAATCATCTCAAGGATTCCTGCTCTTAGATTAGTCCAAACAGCAGCTGAAGGAATTGAAATTGCCTGAAACAGTCGTAGCATTCAATAAAGACAAGGATGAACTGGCTCCTCTACTTTATCCCCTCAGCTGGTTGTAACAAGGTTAATTCAAACAGTATCCATTCCTTTGTAGACAGTGTTCTCCCTGACCAAACTTATGCATGCTTTGAAAGGAACCAAGTTAAACAGGCTTCCTTGATTTTAACAAAAGAGTGAGGTTGTGAATTACTAAACATGAGAAGAATTATTAGTACAATGCATATACACATATTTGTGGAATAAGAACTTAATCTTAGAAAAGAAGGAAACGTTTGGAAAAAACATAACAGATCTGAGGTGTTCATGAACTGGCAGTGTTCAGAGTGAGAGAATGTATTTTTTCTTTCTTTACTTGCATTGTAAAGGTGTGTTAATTTTCTTTATTCATTCAGGGGATATGGACTTCACTGGCTATGCCAGCCTTTGCCCATCCATAATTGTCCTAGAGAAGGTAGTTGTGAGCTGCCTTCTTGAACTGCTGTAGTCCATTTTGGGTAGGTGCATCCCCAGTGCTGTTGGGGAGGGAGTTCCAGGATGATGACCTTGCAACAGTGAAGGAACCGTGATATATTTGCAAGTCTGAAGTGTGTGACTTGGAGGGCAACTCCTTAGATGGTGGTGCTCCCATGTATCTGCTGTCTTTGTCCTTTTCATGAGTGTCATGTTGCTTCATTCATTTTGCAGGCTCGTGTTCTAAAAATCTTCCAAAAACAAGAGGAGATGGAAGAAATGTTTGAAAAGCGAAGTACAAGTCTTAAGAAGCTGGCTGCAAAACAAACCCGTCCAGTGCAACCAGTGGCTCCTCGTCCTGAAGGAATTCCAAGATCACCCATCTCCTACCCAAGCCCAGGTATTGTTAGACTTTTTCAAAAGTGAGAGTCATAGACTCATACACTGAAATAGACACTACAGCCCAATTTGTCCATGCTGACCGGGTTTCCTGAACAGAACTCGTTCTATTGGCCCATGTTTGACCCATATCTCTGTAAAACATTTCTATCCATGTACCTGTGCAAATGTCTTTAAATGTTGTAATTGTATTCATCCCTACCACTTCCTCTGGCAGCTTGTTCCATATACGCACCACCCTCTGTGTGAAAAAGTCGCCGCTCAGGTCCTTTTTAAATCTTGTCCCTCTCACCTTAAACCTATGCCCTCTAGCTTTGGACTCCTCTACCCTGGGAAAAAGACTTTGGATATTCAGTTTATCTATGCCTTCATGATTTTATCAACTTCTATAAGGTCACCCCTCAGCATCCTACCCTCCAGGGGAAGAAGTCCCAGCCTATCCAGCCTCTCCTTAGGACTCAAACCCTCCAGTTTTGATCACATTCTTGTAAGTCCTTTCTGCACGTATCCAATTTAATAACATCCTTTCTATTGCAGGATGACTAAAATTGTATGCAGTACTCAGTGTGCCCATACCAATATTTTGTACAGCTGCACGCAGTGCTCTGACTGATGAAGGCAAGCATGCCAAATGCCTCCTTTATCCCCCTTTCTATCATTTTACATGACATTTCCATTCTTTTAATTATTTGATAGTATTTTTGATATTGTAGCTTAACTAGGCTGTACCGCTTGTAACTACACATTCAGAATGTTACTTTATTAATTATATTTGCAATTCAGAGAGTGCAGAGCAACCTTATATTTAGTTAAACCAAGGTTTTTTTTTGAAAAAGCTAGAGTGCGTGTTATTCATCTACCAGATTTATTGATATTTTCAGTTTTATATATCCTATCTAAAGTTTCTGAGACACTTAATTAGTAGAGTTTCTGTCACAGAATTGATGCTTATAGAAGCTTTGAGAATAGAAATGATACCCAAGTTTTTCAAGCCTTGTGGGAGCTGTAATGGTTTTCATTTGTCACAATTGGGAACCCCAAGTTTTTCAAGCCTTGTGGGAGCTGTAATGGTTTTCATTTGTCACAATTGGGAACAAGGTTTGGGTATTGCCTTTCTTCAGAAAACATTCTCCCACAGGTCAACAAATCACCTTTCATGTATGATCAAATTGTTTTGGGAGTCAGTGGTGGTTGCTATTTGCACATTTCCCATCACTAACCAGCTATCCAATTTCTGATCCAAACCGCTAAATCACCGTCAATCCCATGCCTCTGTATTTTCTGCAATAGCCTAGTGTAGCGAACCTTATCAAATGCTTTACTGAAATCCATATACACCGCATTGACCACTATACCCTCATTCACCTGTTTAGAGTTCTTTGAGAAGGTGACCAGTAAGGTTTGTGAGGCACGACCTATCCTTCATAAAATTGTGTTGACTTTCCCTAATCAACTTGTTCCTCTCCAGCTGATAAATCCTATCTCTTATAACTTTTTTTGACACTTTATCCACAACTTAAGTAATGCTCACTGGTCTATAATTACTGGGGTTGTCTCTACTCCCCTTCTTGGACAAGGGAACAATATTTAATACTCTCCAGTCTTCTAGCGCTATTCCTGAAGACAGTGACAACATAAAGATCAAAGGTAAAGGCACTGCAATCTCCTCTTGGTATCCCAGAGAATCCTAGGATAAATTCCATCCAGCCCAGGGGACTTATTTATTTTCACACTTGCACCCTGTTTTGACTCTGCTCCTCTCTTATCCACAAAAAGAAATCATGGCAATAACACTGAGTCACCTGAAGACTCCAGGCATCCTGTGGAGCCCTGAGGCTGTGATCTCTCCTTGGGCTGGGTGCTCCACCTCCACCTCTGCCCATACTGTTCCTGGCCTTGCTGTTTGCCGAGGATCTCCTGCATGTGCATTTGCCTTCTATGGAAGGTCTCTCCAGTGACTAATATGCCTCTAGCGGCAGGCTGAAATGACCTATATTGGGAACACATGAATGAAAGAAGCTCTTAGACGTCAGAAGAGTTATTGGTGGCATAGCACGTAGATAGGACTGACCACACTTCTCCATACAGTGAGACATGCTGGACGGGATAACAAAGAGTACATCTCAATCATTCATTGAGCATCAGCCTCAGCACGTGCAGCAACTCAATAAAGATGCTGCACCAATTGAGTGACCAGTACATGACGACAAAAAGAAGTACTTGCTGTACTCTGAAATCCTGCGTACCTTTCAAACTCTCACTGCATTCAGTATGGACCATCATTAAATTTACATGATACATGATGGAATGATCATGTGTGGCTCTCACAGCAACCTTGGAATTTGCACAAATAATGAATTACCTTTGGTCAACGTTTGCCTTTTTACATTATCACTGGTTAATTTCAATATCATTAAAATGCCAGTGTTCAATTTGCAGGCATCAGTGGCATGGTGCAAATTGCTTTTGACCACATCTGACCTTCAAACACCTACACTCTGCAAACACAGCAAATATGCAATGAAATTATTGCTAATTAAATGTAGCTGGCATTTGCAAATGGCTCATTTCTGTATTTGTTCCTTCAGTGTTCTCTGTGGAAAATATGGACACTACTCTTTCACACATCAGACTGCTCATCCTGGACATTGTGCCAGCCATTTTCTAGTAGCAATTTGTATGTACAGAATGGCAAGTGGTGGCAGGGAACACAGTTTGTGGTGAATACCATTTTCACTAAGCTCTGCTGATTACCAGGTACTGCCAAAGCTTCCATGTCTCCTCAATCCTCTCACTCCCCAACAGCCCATTTCCAACATTGCCACCCTCCACTCCCATGCACAGACTCACCACATTGACCTTGGCCTACAGCTGCCAACCATGAACGCCAGATTACACCTTAATGATGCCATCCTGATCTTCTATACTCCCCTTCTGAAGGCCACAGTAATGGTCACTGCCACTTGTTCCCATTGCCTACCATACCCTCTACATCCTCCGTGCTTGTACTTACCTTGATCCCCACCTTTAATGGCAGTGATCCTCTGCTGCCCCTATGAGTCGCCCTTGCACTTTCCTGAACCCTTGATTGATGTAGCCCTCGGACTGATTCACCCAAGACCACTAACCGTGATAAGCAGTCCTAGATGTGACTGACTGCTGTGTTTATATCTCTCTAACTGCTGCTGCTGGGCTTGCAGAATTGCCCCCTGCCAACTCACTGGATTGTATGTGGACATAATCCCTGACTGAGGGCGTCCCAAGTGTGTGTGTGCACACTGTACTCCTGACTCATGTATGAGGATCAATGACGGACAGATTTGGTCTGCACTGTATAGTGCATGTTCTGCATCACAGGGATGCAGGATTGGGATTTCAATGGAGACAGCTAAACAGATTTAGGTGATCAAAATCACAAATAGTATTAGAAAATCATTTAGGAAATGACTCATGCAATCTTTCTGTAACCTTAGTGTTCCTTTTCATAAATATCTGTTAGTTACAGCAGCCTTGGGGATCCATGACTCTTGTTGCATCTAATGTGCTGCTTTGGAGTGATTAGAGTTGTATGCTATTTTGTATATGAACTAAAAGCCAATTCCAGGCCTTGTCCTTGCCTACTGCTTGTCTTTATGCCCTATTATTGGAAATTGAAACTAATGAGTTTGCTATCAGTAAGTCCATTAGTTTATCCCACATTTCTGCTACCTCTTCATGACCAGGATTTCCTAATTTTCCAATGAAATGATTAAATTCATTTTCCTATGTGCCATTAGAAGGATATCTGGATTGGTTGTTCCTTTGGGTGATTGCACTGTTAATTGGTTTCCCTAGTTAGTTTAATAATGCACAATTCTCATGTTGGCATAAGTAGTATGCCAATGAATATAATAGAAAATAAATTGGTACACATTGAAACTGTTTTTTTGTAGGAATGATCTAAAGTTCAATTTGAATTATATGATTATCTTTCAGATATCAGAAAAGGACATGATCCCAACTTCAGCCACAAAGCAAATGTGACTCAAATTAATCTGTTGAAAAGAAACAAAAGTCTTTCAAAGGTACAACAATATTTCTGTTAAATTTCGTAAACAATGAGCAATTATTAGTTTTGAGGTGTGTGTGTTGGTGGCTAGAGCTGCAGCATATTTAATCAGCAAGGTTTGACATATACCCATCACAAAGTAGTTGATGCAGATGCTGCAAATCAGAAAAGAAAAAAAATGACTGGAAAATCTCAGCAGGTCTGGCAACATCTCTGGAGACAAAACAGAGTTAACATTTTGAGTTCAGCGACTCTTCAGAACAAAGTTTATTTTGGATGGATGCGAATGGGTTTCTGATCTGTCTCTGTTGTCACATTTTGAACTAAATGGGGATGGCATTTCATCTTACTGAACCAAATGGCCATGTTGGCACAAGTGCCAAATTTCCATACATTCCAGTTTTGATGGGATTCAAGCTATGCAGCCAAAGTCCCTCATTGGAGACAGGAAAGAACCGTTTATAATAGATGATAATTATCAGAAAATGAATAAAGTTACAACCCTGAAATGCCTGCGTTCTCTCAACTTATATTGCTAATTCTTGATCTTTCTCACAAACCAATGCTAGTGTCACATAGAAAGCCTTCGTTTCCAATGGTATCCATTCCTAGGTAAGAGTGAAATGCTTGAGAAGCATTTTCCTTTGATTTAGCTCCTAAGACAACTTGTAAAGAGGATCAGCACAGGAGGGGACCATTGGACCCATTTCTTTCTGTGTCAGCTCTCTAGTTGCATTCCTATTTGTTGCACTCGTTTCCCCTAACTCTGTGTCCAGGTACTTATTGGATTCCCTTTGAAGGTTATAATTGAATAATGAAACACATTCACAGCCAACTCATTCCAGATCCTAATCACTCAGGAGTACAAATGTTTTTCCCATGCCTGCATTGGTTCTTTTTCTTTTTCCATGTCCTTGGATTTTCCATCTTTCTGCCAATAAGAATGATTTCTCTGTAACTACCCTGTCTAGACACTTACGGTTTCTCTCATCTTCTCTAAATGTTCACTTTAAGGAAAATAGTCCCAGCTTCTCCAATCTATCCAGGTAACAGGAGCCCCTCATGCCTGGAACTATGCTCATAATCTTGTTTCTACCCTATATCTAAATTCTTTACATAATGCCCAGAATTGGACATAACTGAATTGAACCAGTGTTTTATGAAGGTTCATTATAGCTTCCTTGCTTTTGAAATCAATGGTATTTATAAAGCCCAAAATCCTGTTTGCCCTTTCATCTCCTACTCAATTTGTCCATACAATTTGTGTGAACATACCTAAATCCCTTCTGTGCCTTAGGAGAATCAGAAGATCATGGTCAATGCTTCTACAGTTTCCATCATTCCTTTGGTCAGTGTCCTCAGATGCATCGAATCCAATCCTGGTGACTTAGCAATTTGAAATACAGCCAATGTTTATCATTTTTAGCCCACTTAGAGTGTCAGCTATCGTCCTATTCTAGGGGATTTGCAGTCCATGCTTGTCTTAAATAGGTAATTGGTGCCATGTTTCCTGGAGTAAACACTTGTAATACTTCCCTCATAGGCATCTAGAAGTAATGGTTTGGACTTTGGGGTTTACATGGTTGTATGAAGCTCCCAAAGCCAGAATGTTACTCTGAGAATTTCCTCACACAACTTCACTGCCCTCACATAGTACAAAGACTTTGAATGTATTAATGTACATTTAGTATTTTGTTACTTGCAGCATGTCAGACCCCACTTTCCTGTTGATTTCCACAACTATTATATTGTGCAATCCTTCTATTCTTCTCTACCTGTTCACTGTAGATGTGAGGCTTGCTGGCTGCTGAGAGAAGCAAGCTAACCTGTGTACACTTAGCTAAAGGCTTCTCTGAGGTAACTATGCTTAATGGCTAAACTGCATGAGAGTAATGTCCATCAGTTTCGCATCAAGTGAATCATTAATTACACTACCTTCATATATCTGACAGCTTCCAACAGCACATCCCATTTTGATGGCGGTTTTCTGCCTGTTGCATAACTTTGTTATCTGACAGAACATGTCTTTTTCAATGGTCAATTGCAGCCAGAACATATTGAAGAGCACTTTAGATAAATTATTGCCATATTGCTGCATTATCTAAAATAGTCAAATTTTCAGTTACCACATTCGGAAAACCAATGAAATGAGGTTTCTCTAACTTTTACTTTAACAATCAAACTAAAATTAACTTGTATTAAAAATAAATTAACAGGAAAATTTGGGTTAATGTAAACTATAAATTGCACAATAGACAGTAAAAAAAAACTCTTGAATTTATAAGGATATTCACTCAACATTTATGAAACTAATTACAACCACAAAGCACTTCAAAGCACTGAACTTTCTCTAGTAGGTTTCAGTTCTTAGTCATTGAGGAGTTGGCCTGGTTTCCAACAACAGCACAGAACCAACCTAAATTCCCAGGGAATGGTCTTCAGCAAAATGGCATGCATTTGTAGAGCTGCTTCAATTCTGCACACAGGAATGATGATAATGTGAATCCAGCAATGTCAGCTGTAATAACAGAAAAAGCTGTGACAATTATGTAATTGCCTATTCCCAGTTTTTGGATCCAGCCTGTGTTGTTTCAAGATGGCATTTGAGCTTAAATGGTTTTGTATTTTTTGTAAAAATCTGATTTCAGCTAATGTCAGTTTCATCAGAAACCTAAGTTTCTGATATTGTTTTCAATTTTTCTAGAATCCTGAAAGTTCAGTTTTTTCTTTTAGTTTGCTGAAGTTTCTGTTTTCAGTTTCAGTTATGCTGTCTCTTTAAAAAAAAACTTTGAAATCACAGAATCCATTAGAATAATTGAGTCTAAAATCCATCACAGTATGTCCACCCTCAAATACCATCTTTCAGAAGGCCAACATTGACTGTTATGTCAGTTTGTTTGCAGTTAATATGAGGAATGTTCAGAAGAGAAAATTCAGAAAGGGTTTAGTGGCTGGTTATAAATGGCTGCATGTGAATAATAACCTCTGCTTGAGCCACCAGTGTCTTTCTTGACTGTTCTCTTCTGATGTAATGTCCTGCAAGATGTTCCCCATTGGATGCAATAAAGAAGGTGAAATATTAGAATTAGCTTTATTGTCACATGTACTCAAATGATCTAAGGTACCTAGGTACAAATTCTTAAGTACAAATTCTGAGGGGGGAGAAGAAATTAAAGTCCAGCATTACTGACCATTGGAATAAATTAGTAAAATAAATAAATGTAAGCTTAGAATAACAGTCCTTCCAACCCAATCCATGCTGACACCTAGCCTCCATGCCATGGCGGGCTTCACCTTGAGTTGGAAGTCCATGATGAGACCACTCCGGGCCAGGAGTCAGCTGCGCTGGATCCACACTGAGGCCAAAGGTGCAAGTTCATGCTGAGGCCAAAAGTTCAGGACGTTGCTGAGAAGAAAGAAGGATAAAGAAACAAAAAGAAAAGAAACAGTGAACAAGCTCTACCTGGAGAGTCCTACTTTGCTACCATCTTGAAAAATTATTGTTGTAGTTTAGTCAGGATCTTGTACAAGGTCAATCATTAGCAATCTCTGAGAGTTTGTACAAAATATTGGTTCGGCCATTTTTGGAATATTGCATGCAATTCTGGTCTCTTTCCTATCGGAAAGATGTTTTGAAACTTGAAAGGCTTCAGAAAAGATTTACAATGATATTGCCAGGGTTGGAGGATTTGAGCTATAGGGAGAGTTTGAGTAGGCTGGGGCTGTTTTCCCTGGAGCTTCTGAGGCTGAGGGGTGGCCTTAGAGATTTATAAAATCATGAGGGGCGTGGATAGGATAAATAGACAAAGTCTCTTCCCCTGGAGTGGAGGAGTCCAGAACTAGAGGGCATAGGTTTAGGGTGAGAGGGGAAAGATATAAAAGAGACCTGAGGGGCAATTGTTTCATGTGGAGGGTGGTAAGTGTATAGAATGAGCTGCCAGAGGAAGTGGAGGTTAGTACAATTGCAACATTTAAAAGGCACCTGGAAGGGTATATGAATAGGAAGGGTTTGGAGGGGTGTGGGTCGGGTGCTGGCAGGTGGGACTAGATTGAGTTGAGATATCTGGTTGGCATGGACAAGTTGGACCGAAGGGTCTGTTTCCATGCTGTACATCTCTATGATTCTGACTCTGGCTCAAACAGCAATAATTCAACCTCCCCTCAGGCAGTCAGATCTTAACTTGCTTTCTGAAACCATGAAAGGTGTCGTCCGAGGGGGTTATTAGGGTCTAATATGTTATCATCCTTCCCAACCATTTCTCTACTGTCAGGCTGCGGTTCACCAATTCTATTGATCTAGAGGAACAAAATTTATAAGGCATTTTTTAAAAAAAAGAATTGTTTAAATGTGGTTGTAACTGGCTGGGTCAGCATTTGTTGCCCAGTCCTACTTGCTGCTGAGAAGGTGATAGTGTGCTACCTCCTTGACCAGCTACAGTGATAAATTTGTTTGTCCCCAAGTCCATCGAATGGGGAGTGCATGATGGAACCCAACTCCTGAGAGATGCTATTACGAGTTATCATGATAGATCAGAACTCATTGACATTATTACTTTTTAGTACCAAAATGTTCTTTTTCAAAAAAAGAAGTCTTCTCTATGTGCGCTCTCTCTCGTTTGCACCCTCTTGCTGAATTTTTTATTTTTCTTTATTTTTCTTTATTTTTGATAATGCACCAAAGTTGGGAAAAGGACTGTGGAAGTAATTGCTGTACTTTAAGTTTACGTTACACTTTTGCTTTGCAAGGAGTTGAGGAAGACAGAAAAAACACTAACATGTCAACTGGGTTATGAGTACAGTGATTTTGGATTAGTGGTGCTGGAAGAGCACAGCAGTTCAGGCAGCATCCGAGGAGCAGTAAAATCGACGTTTCGGGCAAAAGCCCTTCATCGGGAATCCTGATGAAGGGCTTTTGCCCGAAACGTCGATTTTACTGCTCCTCGGATGCTGCCTGAACTGCTGTGCTCTTCCAGCACCACTAATCCAAAATCTGGTTTCCAGCATCTGCAGTCATTGTTTTTACCAATGAGTACAGTGAGATTTGTCCACCAACAGATTGCTGATTGGCTTGTGCAGTTGTGACCAGTTGTAGATGCCAGAAGGCTTCAGTGTGATGATAGCTCTCTGACTGGCTCCTGCTGAACAGTTTGTGATAGAAGTGGGAGAAACCTCCTGAACGAGCAGATTCTGTGTGCCTATCTCTATGGCAGAATAATTAAAGCTTGAAGAAAGCCAGTTATTTTCTCCCACCAGTTGTTTTTTTTTGTCTTTAAACAGTAACTTAAAGACTTTCCAATTAGTATATTCATCCTTTGCCTCCTGCACCAAAGTGATAGAATTCATGAAGGAGATCTGGGAAGCAGACTGATGCTTTGAATTGTGATTTTCCCCAGGATGTATTCCTCTAACTATAACTCCATGTTTTTTTGTTTGTCAGTATCTGTCTGTCTGTTGTGTAGGGATTTTAAGGGGAGGTTAGAGTTTCAACTGAGAAAGCTACCTGTTGATAATTCATAGTTTTGTTTTACCTGTGGTTAGTATTCATTTATTTGTAATAAACAGTAGTTCTTAAGTACAGGAACTTGATCAGTGTTTTCTGTTAACCTGAGACAGGTAAACTGGGGACTTTGAGCACTTAATTAAATCTTTAACTTTTGTGATTAATCTGGGAGTGTGAGGATTGGGCATCCGCTTACTTTCCCAAGTGGGTTGTGACATTGAAACTCTTTGCCTTGGTTCTTTTTAACAATCAAATCATAATGTCAAGGATCTTGAAATCAACTGTTCATGCTCAATGTCAAAAAGTGTGGCACTAGAAAAGCACAACAGGTCAGGCAGCATCCGAGGAGCTGGAGAGTTGGTGTTTTGGGCATGCATACCTGACCAAAGGGCTTATACCCGAAACGTTTTGACTCTGACTCTCCAACATCCACTGTCCTCACTTTCTCCCTGTTCATTCTCAATGTCAATGCTACTATAATCTCCACTGCTACAGCTGCATCCTTCACATATCGGTTCCCCTGTATTTTTTTAAACTTTTGGACTCCGCTTCTTCCATGTAATCTGTGTCTATGTGTGTAACGTTATTATTTCTTCTTGCATATTGTAATGCCCGCCTCTTCGTAGGATTTATAGAACAGTCCCTCTTCTGCAGTGACACTTGCACCATTCCCCACCTCGAACAACTTCACCCACAACTTCAACCTTGACCTCAAATTTACTGGACCATCTCTGACCCCTCCCTCCCCTTCCTGGACCTCTCTGTCTCCATCTCTGGCAACCAACTTAGCACTGACTCCTATTTCAAACCCACTGACTCCCACCACTACCTTGACTGCATCTTCTCCCAACCCACTGCCTGCAAAAATGTGATTCCATACTCCCAATTCCTCAGTTGCCTCCACCATATCTGTTCCTAGGATGAACAATTACACTCCTGGACGTCCCAGATATCCTCCTCCTTCAAGGACAGTAATTTCCCCTCCCCCGTGATCAACGATGCCCTCAACCGCATCTCCTCCATTTCTCATACCTCCGCCTTCAAACCCCCCCAAACAACAGCCACAACAAGGATAGAATCCCTCCTGGTCCTCATATTCAACCCACCAATCTCTAAATTCAATGTATCATCCTTCACTATTTTTGCCACTTGCAGGCTGACCCTAGCACCAAAAAGATATTTCCTTCCCCACTTCTAACTGTTTTCTGTAGGGATCATTTCCTCCCGTCACTCCATCGTTAGGTCCACACTCCCCACCATTCTCTCATCCACACCTGGCACCTTTTCCCTGTGGGTGCAAGAGGTGCAACATGTGCTGCCACGCCTCCCTCCTTACCTCCTCCCAAGGCCCCAAAGAATCATTCCACATCGGGATTCACCTGCATTTCCTCTAACCTGATGTACTGCATCCATTGATCATGATGTGGTCACCTCTACATCAGAGAGACTGAGTGCAAATTGGGTACCAGTTCAGGGAAAGTCTATGGTCTGCATGCTCCAATCAACCACAACTTCAAACTTGACCTCAAATTTACCTGGACCATGGTAAATGCCATCTTAACCACCCTGTCTATCGGGATGCAATTTTCAAAGAATTACATACTTGGACCACTAGGTGTCTGTGTTCTACTCAGGACCATACCATTAACTGTACAGGTCCTGCCTTTATTTGTTTAATTGAATTGCAGTATCTTGCATTTATCTAAATTAAATTCCATCTGCCACTCCTCGGCCCGTTGGCCCAATTGATCGAGATCCTTTGGTAATCATGTGGAACCATGTCAAACGCTTCACTGAAGTCCACGTAGACAACATTTTCCTCGGTTAAAAGTCTGTTGTGTTGTGTCTGCCAGCTCCTCCTCCAAGAAGAGGAGCAGTGGAGTAATCTGTGCCTGGTTATAATGGTTTTCAAGATGCTTACGGTGGATTAGCATAATGTTTATGGAGAGAGAAAGGAGCTACATGTGTGCAGAGGATGCTGAGTAAGGTAGTAGGGTTTGAGAGTGTTAATGCAAGCATGGGTGTTCTTAGAGTCTAGAGGAGACCGTAGAGAGTGAAGAAAATGGATGGTTCCACTTGTAAAGTAACACCTGCACAGCTGTGCAGAGAATGACATGTGAAGGGGAGTCTTGGCTTGATCACTTCGTATCGTGGGTAAATATTGACACCGTTGTTAGTTTCAGCTGCCTCACTCTACGTTTGCTTTGAAATGCATTGTGACCACCTGTAGGAAGAAGACCTCCTTTCTACTCATGATTTGGAGATGCCAGTGTTGGACTGGGGTGTACAAAGTTTAAAAATCACACAACACCAGGTTATAGTCCAACAGGTTGAATTGGAAGCACACTAGCTTTTGGAGCATCGCCTGATGAAGGAGCGATTTTTAACTCCTTTCTACTGCTCACATATTGAATAGGTGTCTCCCTGTTGCCTTAGGGGATCTCAGCATATTATTTAGAATTGTTCTGTAGCTGTATCTCAATCCTGAATGCGACTGTCCCTCTAGACACAAAGAACCTCTCCTATAAAGTACCGGCCCTTTCAGGGACTGCTGTAGCCTATTGGTTGCCTTGCCAGATTTTCTGCACTTTGAGAGATGCCCTAAGATAGCATTTTGCACTGCTAGCCTCCCAAATTAATTTAAATGAGGCTAAACCACAAAAATTATGGAAACCTTATGCCACCTTCTTCAGGTAAGTGCATAGCACCTCCTCCTGCCCCTAACCCCAGCTTCCTTACCCCCTAAGCAAGTGTTAACTTGTGTAGGTTTGTGGAATTCTGTGTGGTACTTTGAAAATGTTCCCTCAGATAATATATTGCTGAATTATTAAGAGCATAATGCAGTGAAAACATGGTGAAAGTGATTGATATTTGGTGCATGTAAATAACTGTATCACCTATTAAATTTGTTATATACCTCATAGAGTCATAGAGTCATAAAGCATGGAAACCGAGCTTTCAGTCCATCCAGTCCACACTGGCCATGCTCCCTAGCTAATCAAGTCCCACTTGCCTACATTTGGCCCATATCCTCCAAAATGAAATCATTCCTATAGCAGAGGAAGGGTGTTTAAGCACTTCACTCAGAGCAAACGTATTACAGAAACGGGGGCATGATACTCATTTTGTTAAGTGTAATTTTAAGACATGTGGCTGGTACTTTGTATTCTGAACTTTGTTAGACTTTGCTAATTCCTTTGGGATATTAGCTGTTTTTGATGAGATACTGTTGTTCATGTCTGTGATATTGCAGTATATTTGCAAATTCTGACAGTGTTTTACACTTTACCTTCTCTCTGCAGATTGAGATGAATGAACATGTTGAGGGAAGGAAATGTTCCACTTCTGACAATGAGGAGAACCTTGCAGTGTTAAGAAGGTGAGAGCAGCAAGAGGTGATAGCATAAATATACAAACAACTGAAAGAAAACACTTTCTATCTTTTCTCAGCAACTTGCTGTAGATACATGCATCACATACCTCTAGATCCTGTCTATTTCTGACTTATAACCTGCATCAACATATTGTTCACCATTTGTACCTAAAAGCATAAAGAATGTTGTAACATAGAGGTCCTGTGGAATAGGTAAAATATGATTGTATTAACTGAGACTTAGTTGTGGAAAATTCAGGACTGTGAGCTGAACGTTCCATGTTACCACATTTCCAGAAGTGATAGAAAGAAGTTACAGTATTTACTAATGATTACATCACAGTTCTGGATCATATGAATTCAGGGAAGAACTGAAGGGTGGATACTTACATACAAAGTTTAGCATTGGATTGGAGAGAGTTTGTCACAACTGCCATAAAATTTAGAACACATAATTAGAACTAAAATTAGAGTACTTAAAAAAAGGCAATGGTTTTAAAACAAAAACCTGCTTGAATTGTGATAGGAAAATCTACAATTTGAAGAGAATGCTGTTGGTCAGATAAAGGGAATACAGTGGATTTAGTCAATTCCTCTTTCTTCCCATGATGAGTGTTATTGGCAAGCCTAACTTTGTACCTCACCCCTCATTTTGTTTCAAAGATAATCGTGGTTTTGTTCGTGAACCACTGTAGTACTGCTGCTGATTGTACTCTCATGACGGTGTTGGAAAGTATTCAAGTTTTAAAGTAGGCTTAGCAGGCTAGGATAGCATTTATTGTCGATGCCTAATTGCATTATCTTAAACTGTGCATGTCCATTTAATTTAGATATATACACAACATTGTTTGGAAGGCAGTTCCAGGATTTTGACTTAGCAACAGAGAAGGAATGACAGTGTAGTTACAAGTCAGGACAGCTTGGACTTGGAGGGGATCTTGCAAGTTATGCTGTTCTGATGCATCTGCTGCCCTTGCCCTCCTAAATAGTAAAGATTGCAGGTGTGGAAGGTGCTGCCAGCCTTGCTGAATTGCTGCTATACGTTTTATATATAGTACGGATTGTTGCCACTGCATTATTGGTGGAGGGAGTGAATATTTATATTGTTGGTGGATGTGGTGCCAATCAAACATGTTGCTTTGTCCTGGATGGTATTGAACTTGTGAAGTGTTGTTGGAGGTGCACTGATCCAGACATGTAAAGAATATTCCATCACATTTTTTCATTATGCTTTGTAGATTGCTCTAGGGAGTCAAGAAATGAGTTACTTGCCACAAATGTCCCAACCCCAGTTGTGCTCTTTTAGTCGTAGTATTTATATGGCTAGTTCAGTTCAGTTTCTGGTCAAAAGTAACAAATGGAGAATTCAATGACGGTAATGTCATTGACTGTCAAGGGGAGATGATTAGGTTCTATTTTGTTGGAATTGGTCATTAACAGGCATGTGTGTAGCAGGAATGTTGCTTGTCACTTTTCAGTCTTGCTGCATATGGATCCAAAATACATCAGTATCTGAGGAGTCGCAACTAATGCTGAACATTGTGCAAGCATCAGCAAACATCCCACTTCAGACCTTTTGAAATGATAAATTGCTTATCATTGATAAAGCAATTGAAGATGGTTGGACGTCCTGCAGCAGTGTCCTGGTACTGAGATGATAAACCTCCAACTACTAGAACTATCTTCCCTTGTGCCAGTTATTACTCCAACTAGTCAAGAGTGACAATGTTTGTGTCCATGTCTATGTGCTAATGGTGTTCCCATGACGTTGTTGTTGTTATCCTTCTTGTAGTAGAGACCACAGAGGCAAGAGTTTCTATTGATACTCTTGGTGACTTGATATTATTGGTCAGAGTATTGAGTACAGGAGTTGGGAGGTCATGTTGCAGCTGTACAGGACATTGGTTAGGCCGCTGTTGGAATATTGCATGCAATTCTGGTCTCCTTCCTATCGGAAAGATGTTGTGAAACTTGAAAAGATTCAGAAAAGATTTACGAGGATGTTGCCAGGGTTGGAAGATTTGAGCCACAGGGAGAGGCTGAACAGGCTGGGGCTGTTTTCCTTGGAGCGTCGGAGGCTGGTATAATTGCAACATTTTAAAAGGCGTTTGGATGGGTATATGAATAGGAAGGGTTTGGAGGGATGTGGGCCAGGTGCTGGCAGGTGGGACTAGATTTGGTTGGGATACCTGGTTGGCGTGGATGGGTTGGACTGAAGGGTCTGTTTCCATGCTGTACATCTCTATGCCTCTATATCCAGTAGCTAGAACGCATTAGAGGTGGAGTATTTAGAAATTGAATTTGGTTGGCGAGGCACTAATCAAGTTCTGTTTTAGTAATGTCAAGCTTCATGGGTGTTGCTGTCCAACCAAGATGGTGTAATGGTTCTGAGAGATCTAAAGTGTTCCCTTTTATTGCGGAATGTCAAGCTTCTCATCTTATCTTGCAGCCACAACTTTGAAGTGAGTAATCTAATTAAGCTTCATTTAGCGATGTCCCCAACATTTTGATGATGGGGAACTCGGTGGTGATGGTACTATAAAGGTGAGAGGGCTTTCTCTTGTTACTATTTGGCACTTACATGCCATGAATATTATCTGCCTTTAGACAAAGGCTATATCAAAAGTGTAAGAGGATTTTGAAATTTTTAAGTATGAGTATAGAATACAACAAATGTGAGGAAGTAACAATACACTTGTAGAAAACCTGAATAGACTTTATTTAGAATATTGTCTGTACAATGAGTAGCTCATTATTTAAAGTACTGGTTTTGATTTATTTCAATATTTTATTTTTATTTCTTGATAGGTAGGGGATCAAGGGTTACAGGGAGAAGGCAGGATAATGGGTTTGAGAAACGTATCAACCATTATCAAATGGTGGAGCAGACTCAATGGGCCAAATGGCCTAATTCTGCTCCCATATCTTATGGATCTGCTGGTGAGAAACTGCGTTTTTGCAGGTTGAGTTAAAATACTGGGAGTATTTCCATTGAGTAGATAAAGAGAGGAATTAAGTGTTTTTCAATTAAGAAGAAATCACATGACACTGGGGTATAGTCCAACAGATTTATTTGAAACCGCAGATTTCGGAGCTCCCACTCCTTCCTCGGCAGCTAATGAGAGAGAATACGTCAGACACAGAATTTGTAAGGAAAAGATTAAAGGGTCATACAAATGTTTTGAACAAACCTAGATGGCTATTAAGTCTTTGATCAGTTAGAATGGAGGTGCAGATTTTGATTGATTAGTATGTAAATCAAGAATTACTTTCAAGTCATTGCCCCAAAATAACTTAAGGTTTTATCAGAATAAAGGTGACACCTCAGGTCAGACAATGCATTTTAGGTGTGAGGCCATGTTTCATGTCCACATCAAGTAAGAAGAGTTTTGAAGCTGTAAGTAAGGAAGGCGTCTTCACCTAATGGAAAGTCAGTAACCTGGGACTAATTCTAAATTGTCACAGTGAAGAGAGGCTCAGTAGAAAATTCTTTATCCAGAGAGAATGGATGGAGACAGCATTGTATCTTTGTGGAAAACCTGGATAAATATTTGAAGTTCAGCAAAATATTCACTGGCAGAGACGGAATACTACATTGAAAATAATTTTGGGCTGCTTCAGTGGAACATATCAGACAATTAATTGCCTGGTTTTCTTTGCTGCTGTAAATCTTTATTCCTTCTGTGATTTGTTCTCTTCTGCCTCTCCATAACTATGCCCTTTGGGCATTCAGCAATGATTTTGGACACCCTGATCAGGATAGTTGGTCAGGTTGGTCTATTTCACCAAGATCCTGATGGCAATGCGTACTTTATTCTACCTCTCTTTAGGCCTTCCTGTTGGGTTTATGTCTCCATAAGCAGATACACCTCTGTTGGATACTCTTGGTTATTTAGAGTATTCATCCAGATACTCTTACTTATAGAGTCATAGAAATGTACAGCACAGAAACAGACTCTTTGGTCCAATTCGTCCGTGCCAACCAGATATTCTAAATTAATCTAGTCTCATTTGCCAGCACTTGGCCCATATCTGTCTAAACCCTTCCTATGCATATATCCATCCAGCTGCCTTTTAAATGTTGTAATTGTATCAGCCTTCATCACTTCCTCTGGTGGCTCATTCCATACAGGCACTACCCTCTGTGTAAAAAAAAAAGTTGCCTTTTCAAATCTTTCCCCCTCACCCTAAACCTGTGCCCTCTAATTCTGGACTCCCCTGCTCAGGGAAAAACCCTTGTCTATTTACCCTATCCATGCCCCTCATGATTTTAAACCTCTATAAGGTCACCCCTCAGCCTCCGATGCTCCAGGGAAACCAGCCCCAGCCTGTTCAGCCTCTCCCTATAGCTCAAACCCTCCAACCCTGGCAACATCCTTGTTAATCTAAATAATATCCTGTACAGCCGCAACATTACCTCCCAACTCCTATACTTAATGCTCTAACCAATAAAGGAAAGCATACAAAACACCACCTTCACTATCCTACCTATCTGTGACTCCACTTTTAAGGAACTATGAATCTGGACTCCAAGGTCTCTCCCCAAGACCTTACCTTACCATGTGACATCAAGTTAGACCCTATCTACCACTACCTGAGAAAAAGAACAGGAAATGACACCACCACAGGAAGTGACATCACCAACCCAAAGAAACCCAAACATATAAATAGAAAGCAGGAATTATCAGCAGTGCCTCACCTGGAGGCCCACTGAAAATATTACCTAGTAGGGTGATGAAACATTCGGAAATGAACCTTCTGGATCAGTGAGCAAACTACATCCAGAACCTCAACTTGAGCTACAAATCTTCTCAAAACTTGCTAATGATGCATATGCATGCAGTGTATTTGCTTGCTGACTGGGTTTGAAAGTAGGAGCCCAAATGGTCACATGCTTGCAACCAATGCTACTATGCATTGTTATACTGAATCTTTGTGCCAGAAGTGGAAGAGTATCTGAGGGTGCAATAATGTTATGGGGGAATATACTGTCAGATTTTCAGGTGTATTTCTGGAAATTGTGTTGGTGCAAGAAAAGGCTCCAGGTAATGAAGGAAATGAAACTTCAGAAGAGGATGGTTTTGATCCCATGGAAACAAGTTATCGAAGCAGTCCATATAAAGAGGGAATTTCTGTAGGCTTTAGGCAGACAGGTATGGCTGAGGAAGGGCTGGTTGGAGACAATAACCTATAAAAGGTTGTTGAATGTTGGGGACAAGGGCATTCTATTAGGGCTAAGCTCACCTTAGTGTTGTAATGCTATGTCCTCTATGCTGTAGCCATACAGAACTTTGAGTGCAGCACGTTCCATCATTTGTCCCACGCATTTGTTGAAACTTGTTTTTTTTGTGTGGACCTTTGGTAGTACAGTCTCTCATCTGTTCAGGTTTTTATGAAATTTCTTTTGGATAATCTGCCTACACTACATTATCAGGCAGTGAATCAAATCTCATAACTACATGCTCCACAAAACCGCTTTTCTTCAGGTTACCTTTGGTTCTTTTGCTAATTACTTTTATAAATTTTTCCAATTATTTCCATTATCACAGGTGGACATAAAATAATCCATTGCGTTATAATAGGACTGTTATCCCCTGTGTCTTTATCAATAGTTTTCTCTCTCCGTGTCACTAAAAGCAGGTTATAAAATCATTGGAACATTACTATTTTGAAAGCTTACTTGACACAAACTTACTGCCATGTTTCCTACATTACAATAGTACTGTTCTTAAAATGAACTTCAATGGCTGTAATGCACTTTGGGACATCTAGAGGTCATAAAAGATGCGATAGAAATGTAACCCTTTTTATGTTGTGTTGTTATAGAGTCCTGTTACATAATAATGTGTTTTCCAAACTGCTAGAATTCAAGATTATTTTCATGAAATAATGAGTATAGATGTTCTTAGACTTAGTACCCTAACACGGTCATAGAACATGCTACAATGCTTCGCAAGCATTGAATTACTACTCGTAATGCAACAACCATTGTCTTTCTGGCAAAAATCACCATCCTTTCACTGAGGCTGCAGATTTTATATGGTTCTAACTATGTCCACACATGTACATATTCTAATATGATATAAAGGCAAGATTGTTCTTTTTTTTTCTACAGCCATGTAATGAACGAGCTAATTGAAACAGAGAGAGCCTATGTAGAAGAATTGCTTTGCGTGCTGGAGGTAAGTCATTTTGTGATGAGTGTGGCTATACTTAATCTTGTCGAAGTTGATCTAAATGAATAATGGCAGATACAGTAAAGCATTCAGCCTGCTCTATTGTTCACTTTATTACATGTGTCCTTTTACGAAAATAACAATACTTGGGTCCTGAATGTTGTTCCCTGGTTGGGAGCACAGAAGTGAAACAAGACATTTCCCGGTTCAACAAACTCAACCCAGGATAAACTGGCCCAGGAGGTCAATGTTTTGTTCCAGAAATGGCTGAGTCCTCTAGGAGGATATCCTCTGACTGTGCAAGTCCAGAAGGAGAGTGGAGACTATCTGCTGTGGATGTAGTTTGAATATAATACCCTGCCTCCCTGCTTGGGCATGTTATGGAAGATTAGTTAAAATACTGATAAAACCTAAAACAACTCTCCAGCTCGCACACCCCTCTTATCCCCTTTCTGCCATGCATCTTCCCATACCCCATCCATGCTAACATATACTATTTAGTATCCCCATGCTATTAAATGTCCATTTACCTATCTGATACCACATCATGGCCACAATACTCGGTTATATCCTTTCAACACTTCTCTCCAATAGCTCCTTGGCCTCCATTCCACCTCATGTGCTGTACCCAACCTCCATGTTCCTCATACCATGCTGACTTATACTTGCATTCATTCTTTAAATTCTCAATGCCAACTTTGTGCCAACTTATGCTAATTAATTCTCCTTAACTACTATCCGTTGCCTTTGATTTACTATGCCAAGTCACCATAAGTAAACCTCAGAACTCATGCACAAATAATAAATAATACAGGTCCTCAAATAAAATAGATTTTAGAATATTGAAGAAAAACACTCTCAATCATAAAAACACTATTACTGCTTTAAATTCCTTTTACCTCAATAAAACTTTACTAAAATAAGCATTACATTGAAGTATTTCATTTAATAAACATTGAAATTCAAAGTCCCACATCAGAGTCCAAAACAATTTGTTACTGTCAATTAATCGAGTGTCAAAGAGTAGGGAAAAAAAATCGAGGTAAAAGAGGAGGTGTAACTTAAAATGAAATTACCATGAGAAAAAGTATTAGGGATAAAAGGCTGACAAGTCCCCAGGGCATGAGCTGCACCTCAGGGTCTTAAATTAGTGTCACGGGGATAGTAGATGTTTTGCTTGTAGTCTTCATTCCCCAGATTCTCAAAGTCATAAAATATTTCAAACCACAAATGTAATACTCCATCTAAGTAAAAAGAGACAGGTTGCAGGTAACTGTGTAGGCCATTTACTCTATATATTGTTAAGCAAATGCTAGAATCTATTATTAAGGATGTCATAAAAGGATATTAGAAAATCAAAACAGGCAAACAGAATTAACATTTGAGTTCTTTTGAGGGTGTAGTAAGCAGCATGGATAAATATGAACCATTGTTATAATTATTCCCAAAAGGTATTCAATAAAGTACTATTGAAGGTTATTGCACAAGTTAGGGTCACACTGTGTCATGGATAATAATTAGGATAGATAGAGAATTGGTTAGCTAACAGGAAACAGGGTAGGGATAGATGTCTCTTTTTCAGGTTGGTAAAACTTTAACTGTTGGAATGTAACAAGGATCAGTGCTGGGGCCTCAACCATTTATAATCTGTGGTGGTGTTCACATGGACCATCTCTGACACCTCCCTCCCCTTCCTGGACCTCTCCATCTCCATTAATGATGACCAACTTGACACTGACATTTTTTACAAACCCACCGACTCCCACAGCTACCTGGATTACACCCCTTCCCATCCTACCTCCTGCAAAAATGCTATCCTGTATTTCTAATTCCTCCGTCTCCGCCGTGTCTGCTCCCAGGAGGACAGTTCCACCCCAGAACACATCAGATGGTCTCCTTCTTTAGAGTTCGCAATTTCCCTTCCCGTGTCGTTGAAGATGCCCTCCAATGCATCTCATCCACATCCCGCACCTCCGCCCTCAAACCTCACCCCTCCAACTGTATCAAGGGCAGAACCCCCTGCTCCTCACCTTCCACCTTACCAACCTTTGCAAAAACCGCATCATCCGCTGATATTTCTGCCACCTCCAAATGGGTCCCACCACCTTTCCGCAAAGACCATTCTGTCTGAGATTATCTGGTCAGGTCCACGCCCCCCAACAACCCACCCTCCCCTCCTGGCTCCTTCCCCTGCCACCGCAGGAATTGCAAAACCTCGCCCACACCTCTAAGGCCCCAAAGGAGCCTTCCACAGCCATCAAAGTTTCATCTGCACATCCACCAATGTCATTTATTGTATTTGTTGCTCCCGATGCGGTCTCCTGTACATTGGGGAGACTGGACGCCTCCTCGCAGAGCACTTTAGGGAACATTTCAGAGCCACCTGCACCAATCACCTCCCCTGCCCTGTGGCCCAACATTTCAACTCCCCCTCCCCCACTGTCGAGGACATGCAGGTCCTGGGCCTCCTCCACTGCTGTTCCCTCACTACCTGATGCATGGAGGAAGAACGTCGCATGTTCCGCCTCAGAACACTTCACCCCAGGGCATCAATGTGGACTTCACCAGTTTCCTCATTTCCCCTTCCCCCACCTTACCCCAGTTCCAAGCTTCCAGCTCAGCACTGTCCCCATGACCTGTCCTACCTGCTAATCTCCCTTCCCACTTATCCGCTCCACCCTCCCCTCTGACCTATCACCTCCATCCCCACCCCCCATTCACCTATTGTACTCCTTGCTACCTTCTCCCCAGCCCATGCCCCCCCCCCCCCCCCCCCCCGCACCCCCGCCTCCATTCCTGATGAAGGGCTTTTAACAGAAATGTCGATTTTCCTGCTCCTCGGAAGCTGCCTGACCTGCTGTGCTTTTCTAGCACCACTCTAATCTCGACACCCATTTATAATCTGTATTAATGACTTAGATGAATGAGTTGACTATTGTAACCATTTCTGTTGTTGATGCAAAGAATGGGGGGAAAGCAAATTTTGAGGAGGACACAATTAATAAAAGGATACAAATAGACTGTGTTGGTAGAAATTTAGTTGATGAAACATATTGAGGGAAAATGTGATGTTACCCATTTTGATGAGATGATCATTTAAATGGAAAATGTCTGTAAAATGCTCTGGTGTTCATGTACATGAATCAGAAATTGTTAATGTGGAGGTAACTTAGGAAGGCGTACTATTATGAAGAAAGGTTGAAGGAGGCATACCTATACTTGATGTTTCCCCAATAAGGAGTGCAGTTCCAAAATAATGGGATTTAAAACTGAGATGAGGATGAATTTCTCATTGCAAGATATCATTAATCTGATTATACGATGAGGATGCTTGATGCCCATATCTTTAATTTATTGAATATATTCTGTGTTGAATTAGATTTTGTTTTAGATTTTGAGCATTGAGCCTCATTGGGTTCAGGCAGGAAAGTGGAATTTAAGCTTACAATGTCAGCTGTGATGTTATTGAATAGCAGGTCAGATCCAAGAGACTGAATAGCCTCCTACTGTTCCTATTTAATATGTTTTTATGATTCTTCAAATGGCTTAGCTAGCTCCTGAATTATGCTGAGATTTGTACAAAATGGTTTCACTGATAAAGGGATGTTGTCTTTTATCTTTCACATCAATTCTCAGCCAAGGTAATCTGCCCATAATCTCGCTCAAAAGAGATTGTATAGGAACGTTGAAGCAAATCTCAGTAATCCTGACATAATTGTCATAATTAAAACTACCCAAATGAAATGGTATGAATAAATTGAAGAAGCTCTAATTATTAGTCGTTTGATGCAAGTCTCTTCCACTGGTTAATGTTAAAATTTTATTTTTATTGCATTGTTCCTTTCTTCTAGGGGTATGCTGCTGAGATGGAAAATCCCTCAATGATTCCGTTCATTCCAGTGGTTCTGCAGAAGAAAAAAGATGTACTATTTGGAAATATGCCTGAAATCTATGACTTCCATAACAGGTATAAGCATTATATGACCAGGTATTGCCCTGAGATGCATAGGTCTCAAGGATTTGTTGGATCAGCAGGAGCCACATTTACATTGGAGTCACTGACACCTACAACTCCATGTGTGCATCTCAAATGTTAAACTGTTGTCATGACCAGGTATTTGGTGCCCATGGCCGCCTTCCCCACAATTGCTTGTAGCATCTCAAATGGCCAATCCACATTTTGTTTGGGCGTTGGAGTACACCTGTTGCCTACCATAATCAGTGGGCCTACTGCACCCATTTGGTTGCAGATGTGTCTTGTACATGTCAAATTGTGGATGGATTCTCCTATTCCTTCAACAGATGAGTTCAGCAAAGAAGGAAAAATGGATCACTTTACCATCTAGGTTTATGTGTGGAGCCTCCACCACCATTACAATGGAATATAACAACACTACAGAGTTTAGATCTGTATTGTTTGTTGTCAGATTGCTTCGCCTGTCTCTTGGTTCTTCCAAGTGTTGCTCAACATGGAGGAACACTCATTCTCCACTCTTAGTGTAATTAGCAGTAAGTTTCATTGATCATTCTTGACCTGGTGCCTTGAGACTTCATAGGAATTGGAGTCAATTTTGAGAACTTCCAGGACAATTTTTTTCCAATTGTATTCCACTATGCCACCACCTCTGTCAGTGGGACAAACAAACCTAGGCATGGTATCTGGAATATTGTTTGTAAGGAATAATTCTGAGAGTATAACTATGTAAGTAACTATGTTGCTTGACTAGACTGTAGGACAACTCTCTCAATTTTGCCTCCAATTCCAGTGAGGAGGTCTTTCCTGAATCAACATGACTCTGTTTGCCATTGTTGTTTTGATGTCTTAGAAGATGCCAGGTGGTCGAATCAATGTCTTACCTATCTGTAGATTTTGTTTCATTACGATAGAACTGAATGGCTTGCTAGGCATTTTAGCGGGGAGCTAAGAATCAACTGCATGTGTTGGACTGGGGTTAGGTGTAGGTCAGGCCACGTAAGGATGGCCGATTTCCTTCCCTAAATGACATTAGTGAACCAGATGGGTTTTTATAATAGTCAACAAGGTTACACAGTCACCATTAGCTTTCTTAAACTCTAGTCTTTTTAAAAATTGAATCCAATTTCATCAGCTGCCATAGTGGGATTCGATCCCTTGTCTCCAGAAGATTATCCTAGGATTCTGGATTACTAGTTCAGTGACATTAGCATGTCAGCGATGCTCCTCCCCTGCTTCTTATCCCTTCTCCCATTCTGAGTATTTGTGTTCTGGATAGTTGATGTTTCTTGCTCTTCTTTTGGGAAACATATCCATATTGCCATTGTTTCTTCAATTATATCAACATGTTACAGTTTCTCCTTATCCTGTGATCTGTTTCAACACTATATAATTTTGGTTGCTGTGTTTACTTCTGTGATCGTTCTTGCTGTCCTTTGATCTCTTCTCCACATTCTCTTTCCTGGCTGTGGTACTGGTAACCTGTCTCTTCTATATCTATTTTTTTAAAAAGAACTTTCTCACTCTTATCTCTTTGTTCTTCTTTGTATTGTTTCCTTTGTTATGGTCATTCTCTGTGATATTGAGCTATAGCTTCTAGGACAGAGGTGGAAGTCATATTCTTAATCTCCCATTGATTGATAATTGTGACAGTAATCAGATCTCTAATGGTGATGATCTGTAGCTTAATCGTGTAAGATAGAAACCTTTAATCTTTTACAATAATACTTTGACAGTACAATTCTCTCTCTGCTTCTCCATTCTGTCCAAAAATGGGGGTGACTGAGCGACATAAATTAATTAATCCGTATCAGTTCTTATTTACTAATAAAGATATATGTGAATTTCCAACTGCTCATTTGCAAACTGCAGACCATTGTTGTGTTGAGTAAATTCATTTGAGTGATTCTATCCCTGCCTCTGCTGTGATTGTGTAGATGGTTTGCCTGAATCCACCTCGAGTATTGGTTGGCTAAGTCTCCCTAAGTATTGCTACTTGAATCCATGGAACCTTCTGCAATAGTTCTTTACTTACACCTCAATCTATATACATACATTCTCTCAATACCTTGATAAAGCATTTCAGTGCTTCCAGTTCTGTACATAATCATGCAACATTGTAAAATCTCATCTTTTTTAAAAATCTTTTTAGATTGAGGACCAAAATTGAAAAATGACTGCTTTAAACCAAGGACTATTGAAGGACTTGCTGCAGTTTTAGAACAGAGTTACTGAAACTCATTGTGTGTTATGTTTACGTTGTTGGCTTTGTTGAAGGAGTGGGGTAGATGTTTGAGACCCAGCAGCAGCAGCATGGGTGTGTGTTTGTCTGTTCAGAGTGAGCTTTACTCAGATACAGGCCATTGATTGCGTTTTCAATTATGGTCAGTGGTAGAAATCATAGTCATCAGCTTAGTTAGTATCCTGTTCTTTAATTTTCTTGCTATTCCCCAAACAGGACTATTGCCTAATATTGTCTATGTTGTTGGTCCCAACAAGGACACAACTGGATACTTCCCCTCTCACTCCAATATCCAAATTAGAGACCACTTACTTCTGACTCCTGAGTGGGTAGACAGAGTGTTTGAACAATTGTAGAGGCAAAAGGCCTCCAGACTGCAATGGACAACGACTCTCCTTTTTATTTTCCCTGCAGTGAAATAACCAAAACTGAAAGATAGCAAATGGTAGGACAGATTAGCTATAAGCTGTTAGCTACAACCAGTGACTGAAACATAAACAATTAGTGTGTCAACCGCCTTCAGTCTTCAGAGAACTGCAAAGTCTGGAAATACAGAATTTAGAGATCAGAGAGTCATAGACTCCTACAGCAGGGAGACAGACTCTTTGGCCCAAACTGATCCATGCTGACCAAAATGTCCACCTATGCTAACATCATTTCCTTGCACATGGCCATATCCATCTAAATCTTTGCTATCCATATGTTTGTCCAAATACCTTTTTAAATGTTGTTAATGTACTCACCTCAACAACTTCCGCTGGCAGCTCATTCCATATGCGTTCTGCCCTCTTTGTAAATCGTTGCCCCTCAGGTTCACTTTTATTCTTTCCCCTCTAACCTTAAGCTGATGACCGCAAGTCTGTGATTGCCCAACCCTAGGAAAAAGAATGAGAGCATTCACCCTATCCACATGTCTCATGATCTTATATGTTTCTATAAGATCCCCCTTAAATCTCCTATGCTCTAAAGAAAAATGCCTGAGCTTGACCAACCTCTCCGTATAAGTCAGACCGTTAGTCCTGGCAACATCCTTGTAAATTTCTTCTGCACTCTTTCCAGTTTAATAACATCCTTCCTATAACCAGGTGACTAAAACTGTACACAACATTTCACGTGCGGCCTCGCCAACATCATGTACAACTGCAACGTAATTTCCTAACTTTGATACTCAGTCCCTGACTGAAGGCCAGTGTGCCCAAAGTTGCCTTCATTGCCCTGTGTATCTGCAACTCCACTTTCAGAGTACCATGCACCTGAACTCCAAGGTCATTTTGTTCAACTGCATTCTTTAAAATCTTACCATTCAGCATGAAACTCCAACCTTGATTTGACTTCCCAAAATTCAAGACCTCACACTTATCTATTTTAAACTCCATTTGCCATTTCTTGGCCCACTTCTCCAGCTGATCAAGATAGTAGTGTGATTTCTGATTACCTTCCTCAATGTCCACAATACTACCAATTTTAGTGTTGTTTGCAAAATTACTAATCATGCCTTGTACATTCTCATCCAAATCGTTGATATTGATAACAAACAGTAATGGGCCCAGCACTAACCCCAAAGGAACTCCACCAGTCAAAGACCTCCATATTGGCAAGCATCCTTTCACTACTACCCTCTGCTTCCTTACCAGCAAGCCAATTTTTCATCCAATTTGCCGTTTTTGAAATCTAACGTTCCAGAGCAGCATATCACGTGGAATGTTATCAAAGGCCTTACTGAAATCCACATAGACTACATGCACTTTCCTGGTTACTTCATCAAAGCACTGTAACAAATTTGTGAGGCATGATCTCCCACGCACAAAGCTGTGCTGACTGCTCCTAATAAAACCCTGTTTTCCAAATGCACAAAAACCTTATCGCTCAGAATCTTACCCATCACAGATGTTAGGCTTACTGGTCTATAGTTCTCTGGTTTTTCTTTGCAGCCCTCCTTGAATAAGGCCACAACATTCGCTACCCTCTAGTCTTCCAGACTTCACCTGTCAGAAGGACATGAAAGGAGCAAAATGAGCACCTCATCACATCCTGTGGATTGGTGCTATGAAGTATGTCCCTAGTATTTTTCCCTCCATCCATAACATCCATGTTTGTTTGCCTGCTTCTGTCTGCTTGTGTGAGTAGGGGTTTAGGAAGAGCTTAAGGTAGCAGAGTTACAAGGTGATGATACATATTGTTTTTCTGTGGTTAAAATTATGTTCCTTGTAACAACTAATAGTTTCTTGTTAATTAAAGAAACCTGGTCAGGTTTTCTATTAACCCAAGTCCATCAGACAGGTAAACCAGAAAACTTTGAATACTTTAACATGTCTTAATTTTCGTGACACCTGGGGAGTAGTGGGGCTTGAGTGTATCAGCATGTTTTCTCGGTGAATTGTGACAACATAAGTATCATAAGTATTAAGTATAAGTGATTTATCTATGATAGATAAAAAGGAAAAGTGATAAAGGTAGGGAGTTCTATACAATAAGGGGTACGGTTAGCATCCTTTGTAAGCAGGATAGAGAATTCATATGATGTGTTGTTTATCTGATACCAAGGTAAAGGACATCTTGAACTGGCTTGAAAGGATAATGGAGTGAGAGGGAAAGTGTCTAGTTGTTGTGGTCCATGTTGGAACCAACAATAAATGCAACAGTAGGCAAGAGGTTCTGTTTGGGAAAAATCAGGGAGGTTAAAGAACAGAACCTTGAGGGTTATAATCTTTGGATTACTAACCAAGCCCCGTGCTAAGCAACATAGATAAGGAAATTAGGGTTGGAAATGTGTGGTTAAAGGAATGATTTGGGAATAAATGATTACTTTTCATGTGGCACTGCATTAATATTGGGACTAAAAATATACCATTGCACTGAACTCCACCTGAACTAACCTGGGATCAATGTCCTAGCGGAAAGGCTAAATATGGTTGTCACAAGAACTTTAAACTCGTAGAGAGGTTGGGAGTCTCCGGGGAAGTCTGAGTAGTTTCAAAATCAAGTAACAGGACAAAGATAAAGGTACAGTTAGGAATCCCACTTCAGGTATGACAGGTACAGGCTTAACAATAAGAAGTGTATAGATTAAACCAAAGGAGAGAAATAATAAATAGATGAATAGAGTGTTTGACCCAAAGAAGAGTTCTACAGTTCTGGAATAACATGCATTTTGGCAGCAGGGTTTGGCTATAACATTGCTGAACAAATAGGGAACGGTACTTTGGAGAATGCTTCCCTCCATTGGCAAGAGTGCCATTCCAGCAGGGATTGATCTGCAGTTTCATTCTGCTCATGCGCCAAAATCTCAGTGCCATTCTATGCATGCGCCGATGTCCATTCATGCATGATATTAATGCTGGTGGTTGTGCCATTCTGTGCATGTGTTGATGTCCACACCAAAGTCTTCGTGCTGTTCTGTGCACACACTATGTCAGTGCCGTTCTGTGTGTGCACCAATGTCCAGTTACCAACAGAGCAGCTTTCTGTGATAGGTACTGTACAGAGAGCAGCTTTCTTACGTTTTTTAAATGTACTGTTAAATTTAGTTTTGTTTTGTTAATAAATATGATTTCATCCTTCGTTCAGGCTGTGTGATACTTTGCATTAGATGTTTGGGTGATTTTTCAGCAATCGTGAGTAATATCCTTTGCTGGTCTGCCCCAGCCCCACTTTTCCCATTGGCCCAATTATTTCTGTTAAGCAGTTTTCTATTAAGCAAGGTTTTGCAGTGTAAGGAACAAAATAAATAAGTTGCAGGCACAATTCAAATTGAAGATGATTATAGGAGCCATTACTGAAGAATAGCTACCTAGCAGGCTTGTTGGGACTGGGAACTAAAATGTGCCAGGTTTAATGTTTACAGGACGGGAGGGAAAAGTGACAAAGGAGGTGGAGTAGCCGTAGTGATTAGAAAGAAAATTTATTTAACAGTAAGAGAAGATATAATGAGGGGAAAGCATTCAATGGAGACCACGTGGATGGAACTGAAGAACAGTAAAGAATTTAAAACTATAATAGGTGTTGTGCATGGAACCCCAATAACTCTGAAGTGCTAGATTGTCTAAGTACAGAAATTAGCCAAGTAGAAAAGCCAGAGTTGTATTAATGGGGGATTTTAACTTTACCTTTCTGACAGGTGCTTGTCTACCTCTTGCAATCTGTTAGTGAATTTCTGAGATGTGTCTGGTATAGTTTCCTAGAGCAGTATGTACTAGATGCAAAAAGGGGGCAAGCAATGTTGGATTTAGTAATGAGTAATGACCTAGGTTTAATTAGTAATCTAATTGTGCCTGTACATTATCTAATTTAATGTAGTGTTTGAAAGTGAAAAGCATGAATCAGCTACTAAAGTTTTAAATTTAGGTAAGACTGACTTTGAGATGAGACAGAGACTATCCATAATAAACTGGGAAAATTTGTGAATGGGTAAATCAACTGAAGAACAGTGAAATATGTTAACCAACATTTAACCCAAACAAAACCAGTTTGTACCCATGACAGGGTAAAGCTCATCTTCACAGAAAAAAAACTGCCATGGACCACCAAGGAGATAAGGGACTGCACAAACTGATTGAAAGGACTTGCAAAATGCAAAGAAAAGCACAGATTTTGCTGAAAGGGAATGATATTATGACCTGATAAGAGTTACATAGCAGCAGATAAGAGCTAATAAAAGGGATTATGAAAGGAAGAAGAGCTACATAAAAAGAAAGTGGTGGTCAGGAGCAATGTTGGTCCACTAAAGATTGAAAATAGGGATATTGTCAATAACAGTTGGGGAAAATGGCAGACGTGATGACTCCTTACTTTGCCTCCATACATACAGTAGAAAAGGAGGATAGCTTGCCAGAACTTGCAAGGAAGTTAATAGTAGAATGAGGATAGGGATTGAATACATTAACATAGGTTAAACATTGGTAATGACGAAATTAATGGAATTAAGAATGACAAATCCCTAGGATCTGACTATTTCTATTTAAGGGAGGTTGGGGAGCCCATTATAGACAGCCTAACAATAACTTTGCAGAGTTTCTAACATACAGGAATTGTCTGTTTTGGATTGGAAAACTATAATTCAATGTGATTATGGCTGATCTGTGCTCTAATGTGGTGCTGGAAAAGCACAGCAGGTCAGGCAGCATCTGAGGAGCAGGAGAATTGACATTTCAGGCATAAGCCCCTCATCAGAAATTAGGCTTGTCAGCAGGGGGACTGAGAGATAAATGGGAGGGGGAGTGGGGCTGGGGGAAGGTAGGTGAGAATGCAGTAGATAGGTGAAGGTGGGGGAGAAGGTGAAAGGTTGGAGAAGCAGGTAGAGTGGATAGATGGAAAAGACAGGCCAAGAGGGCCGTTCCGAGTTAGCGGTTTGAGACTGGTATAAGCTGGGGGATGGGAAATGAGAAAACTGGTGAAATCTACATTTAAACCCATGTGGTTGCATGGTCCCAAAATGGAAGATGTGGTGTTCTTCCACCAGACGCCAGGTGGTTAGAGTTTGGTGATGGAAGAAGCCCAGGACCTGCATGTCCTTGGTAAAGTGGGAGGGCGAGTTGAACTGTTCAGCCACGGGGCGATGGTGTTGGGTGGTGCATGTGTCCCAGAGATGTTCTCTGAAGCGATGCGCAAGTTGGCATCTTGCCTCCCTGATGTAGAGGAGACCACATCAGGTCAATGGATCCAGTGGATGATTTTGGTGGAAATACAGGTAAGTTTCTGTCAGATGTGAAAGGATCCTTTTGAGGCCTTGGACAGAGGTGAGGGAGCAGGCATGGGTGCAGGTTTTGCACTTCTTGCAATGGCAGAAGAAGATGCCAGGAATGGGGTGTGGGCAGGTCAGGAGGTGGATCTGACAAGGGAGTCATGGAGGGAATGGTCTGTCCAAAATGCTGGTAGGGGTGGGGAGGGAAATATATTCCTAGTGGTGGGGTCTGTTTGTAGGTGGTGGAAGATGATTCAATGTATATGGAGGTTGGTGGGATGGAAGGTGAGGACCAGGGGGAGTCTGACCTTGTTGCGTTGGAAGGGTTGGGGTTCAAGGGCGGAGGGGTAGGAAATGGAGGAGATGCATTGGAAGACATCATCAACTGTGTGGGAGAAGAAATTGTGGTCTTTGAAGAAGGTGGCTATCTGGGATTTTCTATGGTAGAACTGGTCCTCCTGGGAAGAGATGCAGTGGAGGCGGAGGAGTTGGGAATAAGGGATAGAATTTTTACAGGAGGCAAGGTTGGAGGAGGTGAGGTCCAGGTAACTATGGGAGTGGGTGGCTGTGTAGTAAATATCCACGGTTAGTTGGTCACCAGAGATGGAGACTGAGAGGTCCAGGAAGGGGACGGTGGTGTTTGAGATGGTTCAGGGGAATTTGAGGTCAGGGTGTAAGGTCATGATTTGGAGATGCCAGTGTTGGACTGGGGTGCGCAAAGTTAAAAATCACACAACATCAGGTTATAGTCCAACAGGTTTAATTGGAAGCACACTAGCTTTCGGAGCAGCGCTCCGAAAGCTAATGTGCTTCCAATTTAAACCTGGGGGCTATAATCTAGTGTTGTGATTTTTAACTTTAAGGGTGTAAGGTGTTAGTGAAGTTGATGAACTGTTCAACCTCCTGGTGGGAGCACGAGGTAGCACCAATACAGTCATCGATGAGCAGAGGAAAAAAATGGGGTATGGTGCTGGTACAGCAGTGGAAGTTGGATTGTTCCATGTACCCAACAGAGGCAGGCATAGCTGGGGCCCATGCAGGTGCCCATCGCTACCCCTTTGGTTTCAAGGAAGTAGGAGGATTGAAAGGAGAAGTTGTTAAAGGTGAGGATCAGTTCAGTCAGTTGGATGAGGGATCTTTCTACATTTGACATACATTTACCTGTACTTCCAACAATTTCAGCTACTGTATCTGTTGCATCCAATGTGATCTCTACATCGGGGTGACAGGATGCCAACTTGCAGATTGTTTCAGAGAACATCTCAGGGATACCCATACCAACCAACCCCACTGCCTTGTTGTGGAACACTTCAGCTTCCCCTCCCGCTCCACCAAGGACTTGCAGGTGGCACCAAACCCTACCTCCACCCGACGCCTGGAGGAAGAATACCTCATCGTCTGCCTTGGGACCTTGCAACCACACTGGTTTAATGTGGATTTCACCAGTTTCCTCATTTCCCCTCTTCACCTCCAATCCCAAGCCTCCAACTCGGCACCGCCCTCTTGACCTGTCCATCGTTTTTCCCATCTATCCATTCCACTCTTTTCTCCGATCTATCACCTTCTCCCCCACCTTCATCTACCTACCACATTCGCAACTACCTTCCCCTCAGCCCCACCCCTCCTCCCTTTTGTCTCTCAGCCCCCCAGCCCATGAGCCTCATTCCTGATGAGGGGCTTATGCCCAAAACGTTGATTCTCCTGCTTCTCGGATGCTGCCTGACCTGCTGTGCTTTTCCAGCACCACTCTCTTTATTCTGACCTCCATCTGCAGTCCTCATTTTCTGCCTGATCTGTGGTCTAACTCTGTATATCTGCCTTTAGCGTATATCCCTTCATACCTTTGCTTAACAAAATTTCTGCTATCTCAGATTTAATTTTAATAACTGATCCAACATCCACTGCCTTTGTGAAAGAGAGTTTCAAAGATCTATCTCTGTGTGTAGAAATGCATCCTAATTCCCAACTAGTGAAAGTAGTTTATCCTTCTCTTGCCTGTCTTTCCATGTTAATATCTTGAAGACTTATCAGATCACTCCTTAACCTTCTAAAGTTGAAATGAAACAGGTATAATTTGTATAATCTCTCCTCATAACTTCACCTCTGAAGTCCAGGTACATTTCTTATAAATCTACAGTGTACTCCCTCCAAGGCTAACATATCCTTCTTGAGATGTATTATCCAGATTTGCTCACAGTTCTCCAAGTGAGGCTTACCTCAGCCTTTGCAAAACTGCAGCATGAATTCTGCATCCTTAGTCCTCAGTAAAAGGTCTCGCCTTCATCCCACTATTCTCCCAGGTCAATTAATTCCATACGTGTCACCACATCCAACTATTCTTCCGCTGCCTA
Source organism: Chiloscyllium punctatum (assembly GCF_047496795.1). Taxonomy (NCBI): domain Eukaryota; kingdom Metazoa; phylum Chordata; class Chondrichthyes; order Orectolobiformes; family Hemiscylliidae; genus Chiloscyllium; species Chiloscyllium punctatum. The sequence continues at coordinate 15,292,729 of NC_092753.1, forward strand.
CATCTTTTAGTGCATTCGTATTCAATAGTGATTCTCACCCACCCTCCGAGGACCCCTTCTCCCGCCTCCAACATACTCCATCCTCTTGGACACCCCGTCCTGGTCTGTTACCTGCCGTCAACCTCTTTATTTCCAACTGCTGCTGTGACGTTGACTGCCTCAACCTGTCTACCCCTCTCAACCATTCCAATCTCTCACCATCACAGAGCCCAGCCTTTCACTCCAACCTCACCATTAAACCAGTGGACAAGGGGAGGCGTAGTGGTAGTTTGGCACACCAATCTCTACACTGCTGAAACCAAGCACCAACTCTCAGATATCACCTCCTACCATCCCGTCTAACATGATGCCACCTCCTATCACCAAACCATCATCTCCCAGACTATCCATAACCTCATCACCTCAGGGGATGACCCACCTATTGCTTCCAACCTCAGTTCCGGAATCCCGCAATGCCCAGTTCTACCTCTTACCCAAACCTGACTGTCCCCATCAACTTATTGTCTCTGCCTGTTACTGCCCCAAAGAACCTATCTCCTCCTATCTTGACATTGCCCTGTCCCCCTTGGTCCAGTAACTTCCCCCATATATTAGGGACACCACCCATGCCCTCCACCACCTCCATGGTGTTTGTTTCCGCAGACACCAGCACTCCTCTTCACAATCACATCAAGTCCCTATACGTTTCTATCTGCCACGGTGAAGGCCTCCAAGCCTTCCATTTCTTCCTCTCCCTCTAGCCCAACCAGTATCCTTCCACCAACACACTTGTTCGATTGGTGGAAATGGTCTTCACCCTCAACAACTTCTCCTTCGAATCCTCCTACATCCTTCACATGAAAGGGATAGCCATGGGCACATGCATAGGTCTCAGCTTCATAGGATATGTGGAACACTCCATCTTCCACAATTACACTGGCAGCATCCCCCACCTTTTTCTCCACTACATTGACTGTATTGGTGCCGCTTTATGCTCTCACAGGGAGGTTGAACAGTTCATCAACTTCACTAACATATTCCACCCTGACCTTAAGTTCACCTGGACCATTTCGGACACCTTCTGGTCCTTGCTGGACCCCTCAGTCTCCATCTCTGGTAACTGACTCAACACTGACATCTATTTCAAACCCATTGACTCCCACAGCTACCTGGACCACATCTCCTCCCACCCCCCCTCCTGTAAAAACGTGATCCTTTCCTCCCAATTCCTCTGCCTCCATTGCATCTGCTCCCAGGAGGACCAATTCAACTCCAGGACATTACCAGATGGCCTCCAATTTTTCAAGCACTGCAATTTCCTCTCCCCTGTGATCATCAATTCCCTCTAGTGCATTTCCTCCACTTTCTGCACCTCTGCCCTTGAACCTCACCTGTCCAACTGCTTTCCACTCCACTCATGTCTGGATACAGCGTATTACCCTCATCCATTTCCACCACCTACAATGAGACCCCACCACCAGAGATATATTTCCCTCCCCCACCCCCACCCCTCTGCATTATGCAGAGACCATTTCCTTTGTGACTCCCTTATTAGGTCAACACCCCCAACCAACCCACCCTCCACTCCCAGCACCTTCACTTGCTGCCACAAGAGGTGTAAAACCTGTTCCCTCACCTTTCCCCTCACTCAAAGTTCCCAAAGGATGTTGTGCTTCTGTCCGCCGAGCTGGGAATTTGTGTTGCAGACGTTTTGTCCCCTGTCTAGGTGACATCCTCAGTGCTTGGGAGCCTCCTGTGAAGTGCTTCTGTGATCTTTCCTCCGTCATTTGTAGTGGTTTGAATCTGCCGCTTCCAGTTGTCAGTTCGAGCTGTTCGTTGCAGTGGCCGGTATATTGGGTCCAGATCGATGTGCATATTGATTGAATCTGTGGATGAGTGCCATGCCTCTAGGAATTCCCTAGCTGTTCTCTGTTTGGCTAGGGAATTCTCATGGTGAATTGGCCACGCTAAATTGCCCGTAGTGTTAGGTGAAGGGGTAAATGTAGGGGAATGGGTCTGGGTGGGTTGCGCTTTGGCGGGTCGGTGTGGACTTGTTGGGCCAAAGGGCCTGTTTCCACACTAAGTAATCTAATCTAATGTAATCTAATATTGTGTCGTCAGCAAATCTGGATGCATGACTTTCTATGTCACTAACCAAGTCAATAAATATCGTGAATAATGGGGCTCTATCACAGATCCTGTGGGACACCACTGGTCACATCCTGTCCATTCAAGAATTTACACATTATCCCTACTTTCTAGCCACTCAACCCATTTCCCAGCTATGTTGCCTTCAATTCTGATGGGCTTCTACCTTAGTTAACAACCTCTTACGTGGAACTTCAAATATGTTCTGGAAATCCATATAAACAACATCCATATACATTTCTCTGTCCACTATCTCTGTCACCTCTTTTAAAAAAAAATTTGGAGGTTTGTCAGGTATGGTCTACCTGTCACAAATCCATGCTGGCTCTGCTTGATTAAGTGAAAATTTTTGAGGTGTTCAGTTACCTTATCCTTGATTTATAGACTCCAACAATTTCCCCACTACAGCTATTATGCTAACTGGTCGGTACTTCCTTGGCTTTCCTCTTTCACCTTTACTAAAAGCACTTCAGAGCCTTGCGTGTAAATTGTAAGTTGTCAACTTACAATGCAGTATTGAACAGTCCTGCACTAATGAGGTGCTGTTTCTCTGATCAGATATTACTCTCTGGATAGAAAGATCTCTGGGTAGTGCTCAAAGAAGAGGTTGAGAGTTTTCATTTGTATCCTGTAAATATTTATCCCTAACACTCCATCACTAATACACAGTAACTGTTTTGTTTTAATGTCATTGTTGCTGTTTGTCTGCAAATTGACTGTGTGTTCTACATTATAACAGTGACTACACTTCAAAAGTTTTTATTTGGCTGCTTTAATATGTTTGTATCAAAGCAAAACACAGTGAATGCTGGAAATATTTAATACATTGGGAATTTATGGAAGACATTATATAAATGCATGCTATGTTATTGAACTGGAGAAATGAGGAACATATGAATTAGGAGCAGGACAATGCCATTTGACTCCCCTTGTTTACATCACCATTCAACAAGAACATGGCTGATCTGCTTATAGGCTCAACTGTCCATTTCCTTCTACCCACAAAGTCCATTGACTTTGTTAGTCAAGAATCTGTTGGTGACCTCGGATTTAAAAGTATTCAATATACCTCCAACCACAGCTCTCTGGGGAAGTGAGGTCCAAAGACTCATGACCCCCTGAGAGAAACATCTTCTCTTTATCTCAGTTCTGAATGGAGACCCTGATTTTTGAACTGTGTCCCCGATTCTATTCTTGCCCACAAGAGCAAACATACGTTCAGCATCCATCCTGTCAAGTGACTTCAGGATCTTATACGTCTCGGTTATTCTTTTAAAGTTCAATAGATACAGGCTTAACATGTACAACCTTTCCTCATAATTCCCTCAACCCAGGTATCAGGAAATGCCAGTGCAGAGGATCCCTATCCAACATATATACTCTTTATCAGTAAATAGCAGATGTTGATATTGTACTGCTGGTCAAGGTGACCAAGAATGTCCAGGATAAGTGTGTGCCCACAGCCTCCAAAGATGATTCAAGCTTGGTTGTTATTATTCCGATAATGATAAAACTCGAACCTGAGAGTGTGTTTCCTTCTTTTTCCATAGGATATTCCTGAGGGAATTGGAAAATTACATAGACTGCCCGGAGTTGGTGGGACGATGTTTCTTGGATCGGGTATGTAAAGTCAATTTGAGTTGTGCTTTATTGCATCGATACTTCGAAACATTATCACTGTCAGGCATAGGACTAGTTTCAGCTGGTTATAAGCTGTTAGTACAGACAGCACAAGTTCACTACACTGTTTTGAAACTGTACCCTCATCATAAATGTGTCTGCATACAACCCATTTCCAATCCATCTCCCATTGCCAACCTGACACTTAACTTCGTATTCCTATCCTTCTTTCTTTTCACTTTCACTCCCCTACACTCTCATCCTGTACTTCCTCTAGCTCTGTACTAGATGGAGCAGTTCAAGAAGGCAGCTTACCCCCAACTTTTCAAAGGCAACTAGATATGTTCAGAAAATACTAGCTTTGCCAGCAAACTTTGCTTCCCAGTTTCATGTAAAACAAAGTGCCCCTTCCCATTTCTGATCTCTCTTGCAGGCATTCTTTCAACAGAATAGGCATTCTCACATTTCTCACATTATATTCCAACTGCCAGTACTTTTTACCCACTCATTTAACCTGTCCGTTTCCCTTTGTAGACTTATTATATCCTCCTCACAACTTGTTTTCCTACCTATCTTTGTAGTCTCAGGAAATTTAAATGTGATGGAGTCAGTCCCTTCGTGCAAGTCATATGAATCGTAAATATTTGAAACCCAACACTGATCCCTGTGGTACTCCTATTTACAGTTTGACATCTGAAAATTACCCACTTATCACAACTGTCATATTCCCTTTCAGAATTGCATGATGACACTGCGAGATTGTATTAGGTCTTTCTAAATATCCTGCATTATCTCCTTATTTTTCAACTTCAGTATTTCCTTATTGATATTACCTAGCCTATGGTTTCCTCCTTTCTTCAATAATGGTGTTATGTGTGCAGTTTTCCAATCTGCTGGTATATTTTTGTGAACAGAGGGAATTTTAGAGAGTTACAATCAATGCATCTGTAATCTATTCAATCACTCTTTTTAAGACCCCAGAATACAAACTTCTCTTGCAAAAGTATTTTGTCAACTACAAATACCCATTTCTGTTTGACTTGGAATCAGAAGAATCATAGAATCCCTACAGTGTGGAAATAAGCTATTTGGCCCATTGAATCTGCACAGGCCCTCCAAAGAGCTTTTCCCCCATTCTTTCCACCTTTTCTATAGCTAAGTCACCTAGCATGCACAGCCCTGGACACTACACAGCAATTTAGATTTGGTTAGATTAGATTTGATTACTTAGTGTGGAAACAGGCCCTTCGGCCCCACAAGTCCACACTGACCCGCCAAAGCACAATCCACCCAGACCGATTCCTCTACATTTACCCCTTCACTTTACACTACGGGCAATTTAGCATGGCCAATTCACCTAACCTGCACACTTTTGGACTGTGGGAGGAAACCGGAGCACCCAGAGGAAACCCATGCAGACACGAGGAGAATGTACAAACTCCACACAGTCAGTCAGTCAGCTGAGGCGGGAATTGAACCCGGGTCTCTGGCGCTGTGCTAACCGCTGTGCCACTGTGCCGCCTGCGGTCAATCCACTTGACCTGCACATTTTTGGACTGTGGGAGGAAACCAGAATACCCAGAGGAAACCCATACAGACACAGGGAGAACATGTAGTCTCCACACAGACAGTCACACAAGGTTGGAATCGAATCAGGTCACTGGTGCTGCGAAGCAACAGTGCTAACCACTGAGTCACTGTGTCCATGTCCAGTGCAGATTTAAATCCCTGACAGTTGCACTGCCTTTTTATCAGCTACAATTAATTCTTGCTTGATCTCTCTCTCCTGGTATAACTACAGTTAGGGTACATATAAGTTTCCATCAATGTTTTCTGACCCTTGGTAATCTTAATCCCCTTCCCTACTGATTCTCATTCCAGATCTTCTGAACCAAGATACTTTCTCACTATTGTCTGAAAGGGCAATAATAATGTTATAAGACACCTGTAAAGTACGATGTAAATGAAATCAATCTGCTGCCGAGTTTTAGGATTCTGTTCCAAGATTGTGTGTCTCTGTGTGTGTCTGGGAAGAATATTGCCAGTCATTAATCAAGTGGTGAACTAATTGTAATGACTGTAAATAACCAAGTCGGGCATCTTTAAAGTTATGAAATTTTTGAGATGATTGTTTCTGTTTGTAGATGGAAGACCTTCAGATTTATGAGTGGTACTGTCGGAATAAACCCCGCTCAGAAAGCTTGTGGAGGCAGTGTTCAGACTGCATTTTCTTCCAGGTATTGATATCTTTTATAATTGACTTGTGCTCCTGCTGTTCCATGTTTGTTAAATTGCTTGGATTTGAAGATGGGTAAGATGTGAGGCCTCATGTATTTTAGGATTGTGCTATCAACTAACTGCATTTTACTTGAATCTGGGGGCCTGTCAGTTACAGCTCTAGTCTTCAAAATTGCATTTGCCAAGCCTACTGTGCGTTTCACAAGCCTTGTCACAAATACAACAGAGCCTGCCTACGTTGACTATACCTCGCTATTGAAGTGGCTTCATGTTCAGGATGATTATTATCATTAATTTGTGAAATGCTGGCATTGCTGGATTTTTTGTCCATCATTAATTGCTCTTGGGAATATAAAGGTGGGCCAGTTTTCTCCACTGTAATCCATGTGCAATACATATGCACACAGTGCTACTGGATTTTGGTCCACTAACACTGAACAGGTAATGTATATCTTCAATTTTGCTATATTCCCACGGATCTGCTGCTCTTGTTCTCCTATGTGTTAAAAAAATCTGCGTTTAGAGGTGTCTTACATAAAGTTTTGCAGTACATCTTGTAGATGATGTACTCTGCAATCGTGTTGTGCCATTATTGGAGAGAGTGGATATTTAAGATGACCTATGGCATGCCGAATGATATTGTTTTCAAGTTTCCTGAGTATTGTTTGTGCTACACTTGAAACAATTGAACAGAATTTCTTCTCACTGCTGATTCAGAGCTTGTAGTTGATAGACAGGATTTGTAAGGAAGGAGGTGAGTGTTACCACCACAAAATTCCCAAGCTCTGACCACTTGTTATATCCACAGTACTGTTAAGTTTCTGGGACTCCAAGGAAGTAGGTAGTGAGGGATTTGTTGATCGTAATGCCGTTGAATGTCAAGGGAAGATAGTTAATAAATGCCAAATACTATGGATGCTGAAAATCTGAAACAAACACAGAAACCTGTCTGGATGCTAAGCAAGTCCGGAACCATCTGTAGAAAGAGAACCAGAGTTAATGTTTAAAGTCTGGTATGATGTTAGAAGAGAAATATGATGGAAAATATACTTTGTCTCTGTCAAAAGTATAAAAGAATACAGGAAGAGAAAGAAGGCAGGAGATAATTAAACTATCTATTGTGGCAATTATCTGACATTTGCGTAGCATGAATATAACCATATATTATGAATTTACACAAGATACTGCTAGAGAGCATGCGTGGATCTAAGACTAGTCTAAGATTTGCTGTAGGTGTCTGGTAATCGGTTTTTGTGCATGTTTGATCTGAATTTTATCCCCTTGGCTTCTTATAGGTTTTTTTTGCTCTGCTCTTTTTTTTTCCCTTAGCTCTTTGTTTTCCCTATTGCTGGTTGTAAAAAAAATTTGGTTGACGTGCATCTGTATTGATGATTTCTTTGCAGGGGTTTTCTGTTCAGAGATTCATTCTTACGGCAGTTGTTCAGCTCCGTGGATCCTTAGAGGTCTTAAACTATACCAATGATTTTTTTGGAAAGATGATTTTTTAAAAAATTCTTCTGTTCTCCAGACAATTTCAGGTAGTTTCTTCTGTTTCTGCCATGCTTTTCTGGGCAGAGCATACATTTTTGGCAGTTCGATTTTAAGGCTACACTTGCGTGTTGTGTTCAAAAATATATTGGTTGAGGAGCTGCAAATCAAACTGCTTCAAGCTTAAGTTTCTAAAGAGGTTTTTTTTAATGCATATTAATACTATATGCAACTATACATGGTAACTGGAAATCAGGTTTAGATTTCATTATATCTTGAAGGGATGTTACCTACAAGAATTTCTCTCTTCCAAATCAAATTAATTCCTCTCACACTGTTAATTATGCCATGTGGGAAACAGTTCTGTTGCTTCATTTTAAGGTTACTCTAGGCTCCTAAAGTCCTGATGTAAAGGTCTTACATTAGCTCTTTGAAAGACTTTTTTCTGCAGTACAAACAAAAGACATTGGTATTGAGGATAAGGACAAGTAATGCTTCTCAGTCTTAACTATAGAGAGTACTGTACATAGCCCTTTTCAAGGCTAATATGTCTGCACAGGCATTGTGGAGCCAGGTGACGTGGATTTTATATTTGGGAGTGACGCTGGTGTAACCGCTTTTGTTGTCTGTGCAAAACAGTCGTTAGATCTGTTAAGACTAAGGAGAGGTGGCGAAAAAGGTTGCATCATGATATGGGATCAGAAATGAAGTCCAAACTTTCTGATAGCTTGGGATATTGTGGACATTGCTGACTTGCTTCTTTGCGTTGTCTGCGGGAAAGAGGTTCTGCCAATGTGCAAACCATTAAATGATCTGCACTTTGATGAACTATAATTGAGCAGAACCAAATTGTTAGAGGAGCGAATGAAAATAGAGTTGATAAAAGTTAAATATCCAGTACGGTGGCTCAGTGGTTAGCACTGCTGCCTCACAGTGCCAGGGATCGAAGTTTGATTCCAGCTTCGGGCAACTGTCTGTGTAGAGTTTGCACATTCTTTCAGTGTCTGTGTGGGGTTCCTCACCGTGCTCCGGTTTCCTCCCACAGTTAGGTGAATTGGCCATGCTAAATTGCTAAGTTCAGGGATGTGTAGTTTCGATGCATTAGTCGGTGTAAATGTGGAATAATAGGGTAGGAGAATGGGTGGGTGGGGGTGCGGGGGGGGGAGCGCGGCTTGCTTTTTGGAGGGTCGGTGTGGACTTGTTGGGCTGAAGGGCCTGTTTCCATAGTGTAGGGATTCTATTTTTTAAAAATTCTATAAATATTTGGTATTATAGAGTGAATGTTGAAGACACTGAGTATATGAAAAAGATTAATCCTAAGTATGGTTTCCCATTATACCGCAACCACAGGTAAAGTGAGAAAAAGCCATGCATAGGTAAGTTTCAGACCTGATTTGAAGAAGTTTAACATTGAATGAAGCCCCGAGTGTACAAAATATGGATAATTTCAGTGCAGTTGATATTGTACAGAATTCTTATGACTTTTTTGTAATGGGATATTTGGATGCAGATTTCTAGTTGGTGTATTGTACTTTAGGTGTTAGTTTTGCAACTATGTTTATTAAACTTCCAATTTCTTACTCAACCCATTGTGTTTCAGGAATGTCAGAAAAAGTTGGAACACAAGCTGGGCTTGGATTCTTATTTGTTGAAACCAGTGCAGCGGATAACAAAGTACCAGTTACTGCTAAAGGTAAAGTACAAAGATCAAAGAAAATTACAGCACAAGAACAGGCCCTTTGGCCCTTGAAGCCTGTGATGATCCAGATCATCTATCTAAACCTGTCACCTGTTTTCTAAGTGTCTGTATCCCTCTGTTCCCTGTCCATTCACATATCTGTCTAGATACATCTTAAATTACGCTATTGTGCTCACCTCTACCACCTCCACCCTCTGTGTAAAGAACTTTCCATGCATATCTCCCTTAACATTTCCCCTCTCACCTTGAACTCGTGATCCCTAGTAATTGAGTCCACCACTCTGGGGGGAAAAAGCTTCTTGCTATCCATCCTGTCTATACCTCTCATGATTTTGTAGACCTCAATCAGGTCCCTCCTCTACCTCCATCTTGCTAATGAAAACAATCCAAATCTACACATCCTCTTTTTATAGCTAGCACCCTCCATACCAGGCAACATCCTGGTGAACCCCCTCTGAACCCTGTCCAAAGCATCCACATCCTTTTGGTAATGTGGTGATCAGAACTGTACGCAGTATTCCAAATGTGGTCGAACCAAAGTCCCATACTACTGTAATGCGACCTGTCAACTCTTGTACTCAATACCAGTCCGATAGGGAAAGCATGCAGTTTGCCTTCTTGACCACTCTATTACCCTGCGTTGCCACCTTCAGGGAACAATGGACCTGAACACTCCGATCTCTCTGTACATCAATTTTCCCCAGGACTTTTCCATTTACTGTATAGTACACTCTTGAATTGGATCTTCCAAGATGCATCACCTCGATTGAACTTGACCTGCCATTTTTCTGCCCAATTCTGCATTCTCTGACAGTCCCCTTCACTATCTGCTACTCCACCAATGTTAGTGTCATCTGCAAGTTTGCAGATCAGACCACTTTTACCTTCCTCCAGATCATTTGTGTATATCACAAACAACAGTGGTCCTAGCACGGATCCCTGTGGAACACCACTGGTCACAGTTCTCCATTTTGAGAGGCTCCCTTTTACCACTACTGTGTCCTGCTGCCCAGTTAGTTCTCTATCCATCATTTTCTCTATCAGGGGAACCTTACCAAATGCCTTACTGAAGTCCACGTGTATGAGATTTACAGTCCTTCCCTCATCAATCAACTTTCTCACTTCCTCAAATAATTCTATTAAGTTGGTAAGACATGACCTTCACTGCATGTTCCAAATGTAAGTAGATCCCATCCATCAGTATCTTCTCCAGCAGCTTCCCTACCACTGATGTCAGGCTCACCAGTCTTTAACTACGTAGATTATCGCTGCTGCCCTCCTTAAACAAGGGAACAACATTAGCAATTCTCCAGTCCTCTGGGTCGTCACCAGTGTTCAAAGATGCTGCAAAGATATCAGTTAAGGCCTCAACTATTTCCCCTCAATTTTCTCATTAACCTGGGATAGATCCCATCTGGACCTGGGGACTTTTCCATCTTAATGCCTTTTAGAATACCCAATGCTTCCTCCCTCCCTTATGCTGATTTGACTTGGAGTATTCAAACATCTATCCCTAATGTCAGTATCCGCCATGTCCCTCTTCTTGGTGAATATCAATGCAAAGTACTTATTAAGATTTTACCCATTTTCTGTGTCTCCATGCATAATTTTCCTCCTTTTGTCCTTGAGTGAGTCAGCCCTTTCTCTAGTTACCCTCTTGCTGTTTATATACGAATAAAAAGCTTTGGGATTTTCCTTAACCCTGTTTGCTAAAGATATTTCATAACTCCTTTTAGCCCTCTTAATTCCTCATTTCAGATTGGTCCTTCTTTCCTGATATTCTTCCAAAGCTTTACCTGTTTTCAGTCACCTAGACCTTATGTATACTTCCTTTTTCCTCTTGGCTAGTCTCACAATTTCACCTGTCATCCATGTATCCCTAAACTTGCCATTTCTATCCCTCATCTTCACAGGGACATGTCTGTCCTGCACTCTCATCAACCTCTCTTTAAAAGTCTCCCACATATCGAATGTGGATTTCCCTTCAAACAGCTGCTCCTAATCTACATTCCCCAGCTACTGCCAAATTTTGGTACAGTTGGCCTTCCCCCAATTTAGCACACTTCCTCTAGGACCACACTCGTCTTTGTCCATGAGTATTCTAAAACTTATGGAATTGTGATTACTATTCACTAAGTAATCCCCCACTGAAACTTCAACCACCTGCCCAGGCTCATTTCCCCAACACCAGGTCTAGTATGGCCTGTTCCCGAGTTGGACTATTTACTTACTGCTGTATAAAACACTCCTGGATGCTCCTTACAAATTCTGCTCCATCTAGACCTCTAACACTAAATGAATCTCAGTCATTGTTGGGAAAAGTAAAATCTCTGATCACCATCACTCTGTTGTTCCTATGTCTTTCTATGATCGCTCTCCATTTTGTACCTCTATCTCACACTCACTGTTGGGAGGCCTGTAGTACAGCCCCAACATTGTTACTGCACCCTTCCTATTTCTGAGCTCTGCCCATGTTGCCTCACTGCTCAAGTCCTCCATTGTGCCCTCCTTCAGCACAGGTATCCTGTCTGATCAGTAATGCAACTCCTCCACCCATTTTACCTCCCTCTCTATCCCGGCTGAAGCATCTATATCCTGGGATATAGAATTACCAATCATGCCCTTCTCTCAACTAAGTCTCAGTAATAGCAATGGCATCATATTCCTAGGTATGAATCCAAACCCTCAGTTCCTCTGCCTGACCTACTACACTTCTCATGTTAAAACAAATGCACCTCGGACCACCTGTCCCTTGTGTTCATCATCTGCTCCCTGCTTGCTCTTCCCCTAAGTCATGTTGACTTCATTATTTAGTTCCTTACAGGCTTTAGTTACTACTTCCATCCTGTCCACTAACCTCCTCATTTGATTCCCATTCTCCTGCCACATTAGTTTAAATCCTCCCCAGCAGCATTAGCAAAAGCACCCCCAAGACGTCAGTTCCAGTCTGGCCCAGGTATAGACTGTTCAATTTGTAATAGTCCCACCTCCCTCAAAACTGCTCCCAACCTCCCAAAAATCTGAACCCCTCCCTCCTGCACCATCTCTCAAGCCATGCATTCATCCTACGTATTCTTTCATCCCTATTCTGACTACCATATGGCACTGGTAACAATCCTGAGTTTACTACCTCGGAGGTCCTACTTTTTAACTTGGTTCCTAATTCCCTAAATTCTGCTTGTAGGATCTCATCCCATTTTTACCTATATCAGCAGTGCCTATATGCACCATGACAGCTGGCTGTTCACCCTTCCCCTTCAGAATGTTCTGCAGCCGATCTGCGATATCTCTGACCCACGCACCTGGGAGGCAACATACCATTTGGGAATCTTGTTTTCGACCACAGAACTGCCTAACTGCTCCCCTTATGATTTAATCCCCTATGACTATAGTTCTTCCACTCTTTTTTTTTGTCCCCACACTTCTGTACAGCGGTGCCACGAACCTGCTTCCTGCTGCCTTCCCCTGGTGAGCCATCTGTTTATTATTGCAACAATAATCAAAAGATAAAAAGCTTTGAAAAATGAAAACGGTGCTGTTATTAAAACAGACTTAGCAACGTTTATTCAACATTTTATACCAAGTTCCTGATGAAGGGCTTATGCCTGAAATGTTGACTCTCCTGCTCCTCAGATGTTGCCTGACCTGCTGTGCTTTTCCAGTGCCACACTTCTGACTCTGACTCTCCAGAATCTACAAAAACACACACCATGCATTAGAAAACAGCATAAATGAAGTGGCTGGAAAGCGAGGACAAAGGCACCTGTTTTGTTTTGAGAGGGTGAGGTGAGGGCAGAAGTGCAGGAAATGATCTGACAAAGTTGAGGCCCTGTCACCTATGGTTTTCAGTGTGTGCAGGGGTGAGTCCAAGGTTGAGGAAGAAGGAAGACATTCAGAAGAATTATTGGTGATGCAAAGTTCTTCATTGTACATAACTAACTTCCAAAATCAGAAGAGTCATTACTTTTAATAGTTTATCCATTAAGATGTGGACTTGAATAGGATGAACCCAGGAGTCTCTTTATTCAAACAGATTGATAGTTGTTCACTTCTTGTGGTTTTGAGGAATTGATGAATATGCCTGAATTAACAGGAGTTATTGAAGTACAGCAAAAACTCTGACGGAGCCGAGGATCTGCAGGAAGCACTGGCAGCTATCTTGGGAATTCTGAAAGCTGTGAATGACTCTATGCACCAAGTCGCCATCACAGGATATGAGGTATGAGACAAGCTGATCTCACTGAGAACTACGGGTGATATGATGCCTCACACCATCACATTATGGCATTGATTCTCTTTCTTTAACAATGTGCATGAGGTGCTGTGACTACATTGCCAAACAGTTTCTTTAGTAACTAGTACATCAGACTAAATACCAGCTGTTAGCAATATTTTGTCAAGGCTAACAATGCTTCATGTGAGACAAGTTATTTAACAGCCACTGATATCATTGATAGTGAAGTCTTGAAAGGTGAGGCCATGAGAAGAAAGGCTGTTGCTCGCACTCACAGAAAATCTGGAGTGAATGTAATGTGTTAATTGCCCATCTAATCAACCAAGAGTGTTGTGAATTCTTTACGCAGGGATTTCGTGAGTTTAGTCTTAGCTGGCATGTTGAGTGTGTAAATTGGTGAAACAGAAGGGTGAGGTAGTTGAGCTGTTGCTTGGAAAGATGCAGCAAAAGGAATCTTTGGCCCTTTGGGGAATGCCTTGACAATTCAAGCTCAGAACTATACCAGGAACCTAGGAATGTGATGGATTTGGAAAGAGCATGTCGAGGGGCAAGAGCAAACCTGGCAGAAAATAGTTGCAGTTGAAGATTGTGGTGGTGGAAAAGCACAGCTGGTCAGGCAGCATCTGAGGAGCAGGAGAATCAATGTTTCGAGCACAAGCTCTTCATCGGGATGAAGAGCTTATGATCAAAATGTCGATTCTCCAGCTTTTCGGATGCTGCCTGACCAGCTGTGCTTTTCCACCACCACAATCTTTGATTCTCATCTCCATCATCTGCAGTGCTCACTTTCTCCCAGAGAATAGTTGTACACCTGGGCAATAGGAATGGTAGATTTAAGAGATGAGGGGCCAAAAGAATGGATTTAGAACAAACCAACATGGATCCTGGGAACCATCATGGGTGGCATGGGTGACTCAGTGGTTAGCATTGCTGCCTCACAGCATTAGGCACCTGAGTTCGATTCTCGCCTCTGGCAATTGTCTTTGTGGAGTTTGCACATTCTCCCAGAGTCTGCATGGGTTTGCTCCAGGTGCTCTGGTTTCCTCCCACAAGCCAAAGATATGCAGGTTAGGTGAATTGGCCATGCTAAAAAAGCCCATAGTGTTCAGGATTGTGTAGGTGCATTAGTCAGGGGAAATGTAGAGTAATAGGGTAGGGGAATGGGTCTGGATGGGTTACTCTTTGGAGGGTCGGTGTGGACTTGTTGGGCCAATGGCCTGTTTCCACACTGTAGGGATTCTATAATCGAGGAATTATCCATGTTAAATGGATATAGAGTTGTGCATTTTACGAAGTGAGAGCATCTTCAGTAATTAGAGGAAATGAAGTACATCTTTTCTGAGTGCAATCAGTTTTGATTCAGTTTAAGATTGTTAATTTGTGTTGCAATATTGGTGGTCGGCATTGAAGAATGACAGGGATGCAGAGGGTATCAGAAATTCTGCACAGGTTTCCTTATTATGATCTAGTCTGCTGGCTGTGATGTACATTGTACACCTTCACCATACTGACTGTAATTTACCGTGTATATGAATCAGTTTGCAATCTATGATTCACATTCTACAGATGTCATCTGACAATGTGATTTTTGCTGTATTTGTTCTATCTGAATTTTGGTTTGTTCTGTACCTTGGTCACTCTGTAGCTTTTGGTTTACATTCCATGTGCATTGCTGTACTGGTTGTGATATATAATATATATCATTTGAGTATACCAACTATTTAATTTGCACTGTGTACGGGTTTTGGTTCCTAGTTTTCATTTGCACTGTATCTGTCAGTCTTGTAGCTGTGATTTGTATTGTACGAGTTAGTCTGCTTAAAATGTTTTACATTGTACATGGTTTTGTTTGCTAGCTGTGCTTTAAGTGAGCAAGCACAGTGAGAGCAGTTCATCACTAAGTGCAGATGGATGCAGTCTGAGCTTAGGAATTTGGTGTATGAGGGAATTTAGTAAGTGAGGGTGGGGGTGCTTTTCAATCCTTTATGTAAAAGGAGTGAACTATGAGAAGAAACCAGCAGGATGTGAAAGCTGAAGCCTGCAAGTGTTGATTAGGTGTGTGATATTCCTAAACTGAAATTGAACACATTAAAGATGGCCGAATAGGTGAAGTATGTGGGGACTGCTGGGCACCAATGTGGTCTACAGGAACCATGTCTAAAGTAAGTTTCTACAGTTTGACTTGAACTGGAGAGTGAGCTCTGAACATTGATTCATCCGGGGTGTGGGAGGTATTCTGTTCCAGAAGGCTGTCATATGCCTTATGCTAGGCGCTTCTGATTTAGTCCACAGTGGATGGGAAGATGTGATGACAGGTAAGGGGACCAAGAAACTAAAAGTGAAGCTGCCTCAACTGTTGCAAATTTCTGAAATGTTTGGGGTTCTTGCAGCTTGTTTGGATCTGAGAATAGGCTACAAGGTGTATGAGTGAACTCACCATGGCATCAAGGTATGTTGTCATTCAAGTGGGGAGAATATAGGAACTTACTGGTAGGAAGGAAAAGTATAGACAGGGGGTTTAGATATACTTCTCTGCACTGGAGAGTGAAAGTACAGAACGATTCATTCCTGTCTAATGCCAGGATTTTGGTCATCTGCTTTGACCTGGAGAAGCATTGCAGTGGGTGGGAAGGATATTACTATTGTTATGATCCAAATCTGTGTATTAATGCTTGAATCAAAGACAAATTGGCATAAGGTAAATTAAAGCTGAATGCAGAATTTAAACATTGGTATTGGAGAAGTGAGTTTTGATTCATGGGGCCCTGGTATCAATATTCAGGAAAGTTTGCAAACACTGTGGCACACCACGAAAACATATTGCCAGCCAGAAAAAGACCACTTATCTCTGCTTAGCTGTGTTACTCAGGTGTTAGAGACGGTTTTAAATTAAATACTACAAGGAAGTGATCACATGAGATGTTACGCATTAAATCAAAGGAAAAGGACAAAGTAGTGGTCTAGGTAATGATGACTGATGTGTGGCAGGAAAGGACAGAATTTACAAAATTGAGTGTTCCAGCATCTTGGAGCTCCCTACCTAACAGCCACTTTGTGAGAAAGAAGGGAGTTTCGCATCTCTTATCGGAGATTTTGATCAGGACTGTGGAGAAATACTTCCATTTTAATAGTTCTTCCTAGCTCATAATTGGGACAAACTACACCCCCTTTTCAAAGCAGTAAGCTGCTGTTTTCTGAAACTTAAAGGCTCTGCCAGTCACCTTGAAGCTATTGCCAAAATATAAGTGCATGAGAGAAGTGTGATGTTAGGGGTGCCAAGTGAGTGTAGATCCTGGCTGTAAGGTGGCAAGTCATCTGATTCAGTGCTTGGAGTAGGTCAGGATGAGTGGGAGAAATTGAGTCCACGTACTGTTGGATCGGGTTCAGCATTAAGGGTGGGGGTGAGAGGTTGGGTCTTGCAGGAAGGAAAGGGGTGTTAGTGGTGGGTGTAATGTGCTGTTGGGTTAGGTCCGGCAGGGTGGGGGTCATTCTGGATTCAGCAGGGTGGAGGGAATAATAGAGTGTGAGGCAGCTGGAGTGTAGGATTCCATGAGGATGGTGGCGGGCGTGATGTCTGGCAGAATTGTGGTGAGGTAAGTATGTGGATCAAAAAGTATAGTGCTGGAAAAGCACAGCCGGTCAGGCAACATAGAACATAGAAAAATACAGCACAGTACAGGCCCTTTTGCCCTCGATGTTGCGCCGATCCAAGCCCACCTAACCTACACTAGCCCACTATCCTCCATATGTCTATCCAATGCCCGTTTAAATGCCCATAAAGAGGGAGAGTTCCACCACTGCTACTGGCAGGGCATTCCATGAACTCATGACTCGCTGAGTAAAGAATCTACCCCTAACATCTGTCCTATACCTACCACTCCTTAATTTAAAGCTATGTCCCCTCATAATAGCTGACTCCATACGTGGAAAAAGGTTCTCATGGTCAACCCTATCTAAACCCCTAATCATCTTGTACACCTCTATCAAGTAAGAGGAGCAGGAGAGTTGACATTTCAAGCACAAGATTTTTGTCAGGAATGTAGCATTCCTAATGAAGAGCTTATGCTCTAAACATCGACTTTACTGCTCCTCGGATGCTGCCTGACTGGCTGTGCTTTTCCAGCACCACCTATTTTGACTCTGATTTCCAGCATCTGCAGTCCTCACTTTCTCCTGAGGTAAGTATGTGGTCAGTTTAATAGTTACACAGGAGTTCGACTTGTATAATCAATAGTGTAACTTCCTCAAGTAATTATTTTACTTAATCATTCAAAGTCTCAGACTTAAATAAAGAGTTGGACGATTCCAGTCTGTAAGGAATTATCCAGCAGAAATTTTAATTTCATGGGGATTTCCTTTAATGTGTGCTACAATGGAGATGAAATTCTAAACTATAGCCTGGTCATTGGATAATTTGAACCAGTGTTTCTGATGCCTCTGAATGTGATGGGAAATTCTTGTAATGAGCCATTAGAGTTATTGATAGATGGCTATTGTTCCTTTATCTATATTACTTTATTCACATTGCAAGTATCGCAAATTTCATTGCTTTAATCAAGAAACCTGTTCTTATCTCAAAAAGAAGAGTTGAAGATGTGGGTATACTGACCTTTGAGAGAGTTAAAAGCTAGCAGAACTACCTGACAGCACCAAGTGTCCTTAATAAGGTAACAATGTAACACTTGGTCAAAAGCTAGATTAGTTGGGTTATCTGGAAACAACAAAACAGATTTGAATTAGGCCAATCATTTTAAATTATACCCTGAAAAATACCAAATTCCAATCAAGCTTAAATTGAGTATATTGACTATCTTAAAAGCCAATGACACAATCCAATGCTTTGGGGGTATAAGACCAAGAAAAGCTGAACAGTTGGAGGAGAACCGCCATGCCACCAGCATGTGGAGACTGCCTGAAAAATAGTTCTCTTAAAAGATACCTTTATCGATCCATGACCTATAAAGCATAAAGGTTAGATCTCACGGAATACAGGGAGAACCAGCCATTTGGATACAGAACTGGCTCAAAGGTAGAAGACAGAGAGTGGAGGTGGAGGATTGTTTTTCAAACTGGAGGCCTGTGACCAGTGGAGTGCCACAAGGATCAGTGTTTGGTCCTCTACTTTTTGTCATTTACATAAATGATTTGGATGCGAGCATAAGAGGTACAGTTAGTAAGTTTGCAGATGACACCAAAATTGGAGGTGTAGTGGACAGCGAAGGAGATTATATCAGAAACCAACGGGATCTTGACCAAATGGGCCAATGGACTGAGAAGTGGCAGATAGAGTTTAATTTAGGTAAATGTGAGGTGCTGCATTTTGGGAAAGCAAATTTTAGCAGGACTCATACACTTAATGGTAAGGTCTTAGGGAGTGTTGCTGAACAAAGAGACCTTGGAGTGCAGGTTCATATCTCCTTGAAAGTGGAGTCACTTTCAAGATAGGATAGTGAAGAAGGTGCTTGCTTTCCTTTATTGGTCAGAGTATTGAGTATTGGAGTTAGAAGGTCATGTTGCACCTGTACAGCACATTGGTTAGGTCATTTTTGGAATATTGCATGCAATTCTGGTCTCCTTCCTAAAGGAAAGATGTTATGAAACTTGAAAGGGTTCAGAAAAGATTTACAAGGATGTTGCCAGGGTTGGAGGATTTAAGCTACAGGGAGAGGCTGAACAGGCTGGGGCTGTTTTCCCTGGAGCGTCTGAGACTGATGGGGTGACCTTATACAGGTTTACAAAATCATGAGGGGCATGGATAGGATAAATAGACAAAGTCTTTTCCCTGGGGTGGGGGGAGTTCGGAACTAGAGGGCTTGGGTTTAGAGTGAGAGGGCAAACATATAAAAGAGACCTCGGGGCAACTTTTTCATGCAGAGGGTGGTATGTGTATGGAATGAGCTGCCAGAGGATGTGGTGGAGGCTCGTACAATTGCAACATTTAAGAGGCATGTGGATGAGTATATGAATAGGAAGGGTTTGGAGGGATATGGGCCGGATGCTGGCAGTTGGGACTAAATTGGGTTGGGATACCTGGTCAGCATGGACAGGTTGGACCGAAGGGTCTGTTACCATGCTGTACATCTCTATGACTCTATGAATCTAAAAGATGACGCAGAAAGGTCCAAATAAAAGATTCGACAGCTGGCTGATTTTGAAATCTTAAATTTTGGGTAAATCTTAATTGGGGGGTTTTAATTGGAGTAGTATTATAGAAGAAAAGATAAAAGTTAAGTTAGAAGGAGTTGTAAATCGTTGTTAACTATTTTCTGTTATACTTTAAGAAATATACTTAATTTTTACTTTAAATAGTTCTTGGCCTCTTGAATTTTCACAGTTTACTGCATTGGGTAAATCCTTTCCATGTTGCTGGTATAAATTAAGCAGGAGGGTTTACCCTGTGACATAACAATTGATTGACAAGCTGTTTACACATGAAGGTCAGTTTTATGAAGTTCAAGTAAAGGATTAAATCTGTTGTGTAATCAAACTCATTTGAAGCCACGGTCAATAAAGGGGTGGCATGGGGACTTAATAGTTAGCACTGCTGCCTCACAGCACCACCAACCCAGGTTCAATTCCACCCTTGGGCGACTGTCTGGAGTTTACATATTCTCCCTGTGTCTGCATGGGCTTCCTCTGGTTTCCTCCTACTGTCCAAAGATGTGCAGGTTGGGTGGGTTGGCCCTGCTACATTGTCCGTAGTGTCTAGGAATATGCAGGCTAGGATTAGCCATCGGAAATGCAGAGTTACAGGGATAGGTAAGGGGGAAATGGATCTGGGTGGGATGCTGTTCAGAGAGTCAGTATGGACTTGATGGGCTGAATGGCCTGTTTCCACAATGTTGGGATTCTGTGAATTTGTGAACCACATAAGTGGTTTTAAGCTTCATTTGAACAATAATTGATATTAATTAATTGAAACTTCAGGCAGGGAGCTTCACTTGAACTTAGTTTATACAGGAAGATTAAAAGTTTGAGGATATTAAGTTACTCACATGAACTGGATCATAAAAATTGTATTTGAATAATTTGATGTTTTAAACATGGGGCTTGTGATTTTTCTTTTCTAACAGGGGAATTTAAATGAACTTGGTAAGCTTTTAATGCAAGGTTCATTCAACGTCTGGATAGACCACAAGAAGGGGCATGCAAAAGTCAAAGATTTAGCACGATTCAAACCAATGCAGAGACACCTGTTCCTCCATGAGAAAGCATTGCTTTTTTGCAAGAGAAGAGAAGAAAGTGGGGAAGGGTATGAGAAAGCCCCCTCCTACAGTTATAAGCAGTCTTTACATGTAAGTACTTAATATGAATAAAGCAATCTTGGTAAAGTTCCTTTTCCTTTGAATCTATCACTGATTAAGATATCATAACTGAGTTTAAATTGATGCTGCTGTCAAATCTGCTTAACCTTTCATCACACAAAACTAAAATTTACAAAAGAGTACGGTTCTGTCTGCAAACAAATGATCCTAAACATTGAAATGCCATTATTCTCAATTAAACTCCTTATTATAATGGAGCATGTCAATCTGAAATTAAACTGATTACGAGTTTCAAATTTGCAATTATCATTATTTTGTATTTTGTATTTCTATCTAATACATTTACATTGAACCGTTATAACCTCAAAGTCCTAAAGCAATGTGCAGTGAAAGAAGTAATCTCAAAATTTAGCTACTTTAGTAATGTAATAAATAACAGCCACTGTGCACGTGATGGGGTCATGAAAATAGCAATATGATAATGATCAAATAATTTAATCATTCTGTGTTGAGAGGTGAACATGAGGCAGGACATAAGAGAATGCATTTTCTTTCATAGTGGCAAGGCTTCTTAGCACCATCTGAGAGGACGGAGGACACTGTAGTATAATATCTCGTTTATAAAAAGGCAGCATTGATAGTGCACTGTTCCTTTTAGTATTGCTGTAAAATATCAGCTTTGACTGTATATTTAAGTTTAGCTTGGGCTTGACTTGAAAGTAAGGAGATAGTAAGTGTGGAGTTGGCATTGCCATCCAAGCAGATCAAAGGCAACTACAGGATCTGACAAGTGCTAAAGCAGGCTGTTAAGACTACTTTGGTTCTCCAAGACTTATCCCAGTAGTTTCTTTAAGTTTTAGACCTTCTGATGCTCGCTCCTCATATCCCATCCCCATGCCAATTCATGCCAACCTGTTCCCACACCCACCTTCACAGCCCCTTATGGCCAACCTAATGACAACCTTTGCTAACTCATGCCTCCTTACTCGCCACTTTATATCTTTATCTGCTAACTCACCTAATATTCACATGAGTAGACCTCATGAACCATAATGATTGAACTAAAACAAAGGGCTACATATCTCTCCCAGTCATGAAAGCTATTTAAAAATATTTAAAATCTCTTCAAATACTTAATATCCTATGAAAACTACCTTTTATTCATAACCTCACGAAGACAACTAATTCTTTAATAAACTGGACTGCAGCAGTTCGAGAAGTAATTTGCCATGATCTTCTCAAGTTTGCTTAGGGATGAGTAAGAAAAATTGACTCAGTCAGTGAAATCCACATCCCCTGATGAGTTTTAAAAAAAATGCTCTTTAGGCTGTCAATCATACTATGAAATTAAGAACCGTTCTGCGATAGGTTATAGGTTGTGGGTAGCAGCCAAGCATTTGTTTTGAGAAATTGATAGACCTTGGGAAAACATCAACAAACATGATTTGGAGATGCCGGTGTTGGACTGGGGTGTACAAAGTTAAGAATCACACTACACCAGGTTATAGTCCAACAGGTTTAATTGGAAGCACACTAGCTTTCGGAACACTGCTCCGACTACCACCTGATGCAGGAGCGATGCTCCGAAAGTTAGTGTGTTTCCAATTAAACCTGTTGGACTATAATCTGGTGTTGTGCGATTATCAACAAACAGCCATTGTAATTGCTAATTAAAAATATTCAAACACTCTGCTTTCACTGTCTTTTCAGGAAGAACATTCCAAAGACTCATTACCCCCTCAAAAGATATCTTACTCTATTTTAAATGGGTAACTCCTTATTTTTAAACAGTGACAATTATTACTAGATGCTCCCATATGAGGAAACAAAATCTCCATGTCGATCCTGTCAAGACCTCTTGGGGTTTTGGACATTTCAATCAAGTTGCCTGTGACTCAATTAAATTCCAGCAGATACGAACCTGATCTGTTCAACCTTTGCTCATCAGACATTGACTATTCCAGGCTTTAGTCTGGTAAATCTTGGAATTGCTCATACCCGTTGCCAAGTTAAATTTGCTGCACTTCAATTCTACAGCTATGCCTGAGCTTTGGTCATCTATTTCTATTGTGTTAATGCCATCATTGACTAATAGAATCATCCTTCCTCTTTTTCCAAGATGCCTAACCTAAATATTCAGGCACTAATCCAAGTTATCTTGCAGCTTGAAAGAACTGCAAAGCTGTTAGACAATTGCAAATGTGGAGTCTCCTTTTCTGGAGGCCTCTGGGTTTATAATGGCTACCAGACTGTACTTATTTCTGTTGTACTCTGTTCATCACTCTGTTTTGTTTCAAATGTTATGATATGGAGTCATTGCTTTTATCTGTTGTTCTTTTAACATGTAGCCTTGTCGTATGGATTTACTCTTTGATTTTTACTCTGTATTGTTACTGTTACAATCTGTTTATCATTTCCCATATAATTTTCTTTCTTTTGCCTCATTTCTGCTCTTTAATTTACCATATTTTCCCAAATTTGACCCCATACCTCCTCTACTTAGTGTAAAATCCTCTCTACTTCACTGGTTATGCGACTCACAAGAATATCAGCCCAGCACGATTCATAGTAAGTTGTGGATCCCAATTTCTCCAATACAGGTGACAGTACCTGACTATCCAGACTCTACTAGTCCCACATCAGTCTGAGCCATTCAGCTATCTAATCCGATTTTCTCTATACTAATTTACAAATGTCTCAGATTATAATCCAGAGATTATGACCTTTAGCCATTTGTTTGTTTGGTGCCTTGCTCTTCGTACTGACTATGCAGAACTTCCTGCCTATGTTGTTGGTGCGTGCATGGATCAAGACGACCAGATCCTGACCCTCTTGCTGCATGTTCTTCTCCAGCCCTGAGCACATGTCCTGAACTCTGGCACCGGGCAGGCAACAAAGGATTTTAGACTTGCATTCTTTGACTTCGAGAAGATTGTCAATCCCTTTGACTATACTGTTTCCAAATACCATAACATCCCTTTAACCCATCTGACATGAATGGCTTCCTGCAAAATGCTGATATGGTAATCCAGTCTCAACCCTCACTTGAAAGAACTGCAAATCTGTTGGACGATTGCGCATGCTGATTCTCCTTTTGCTGGAGGCCTCTGAGTCTCCTTAAATGCTGCAGCTGTGACACATCACCCATTCTGCCATCCTTAATTTATTTTAATTAACTAATTATTTAATAATATATTTACATTTTTATGTACTAAGCTTACCATCCATTGCTGTACTATTTTGAACTTCAGGAATATCATAAACCTTAGTTACTTACTAGAAACTCATGAAATAACTTGATTCTTCTCATGTAGCAGAGTAAGGACCATACCCTAGGAGCTGAAAAGTTAGAATAAACTAAAGAGCAGTACACTTCTTTCACTTTGTCCTAACTCCCATATTTGCAAAACTGTTGTAAGTCACACACAAATGCATTGGTTAATTTGAGTTAGCTGTCTGTATTAAATGCTCCTAACACACTAGGCCTGGCTGACCTAGTTACAGAGGAACTGTTCAGCTGCTCCTCTAACTAAATAAGCACAATGGCTCATCAAGCAGAGACCTTGTTAAATTTTTACATAAGGATGGAATTATAATTTAAATTGTAGATCACTGTTAAATGCTAAATAGAAACAAAATGTGATTGATAGAAAAAGTTACATCTCTTTTACCCATCAACTGCCAGTATTAAGTCCTTCAAAGCACTAGTTTCTTCTCCTTTTAAAAGAAATTCTGGCTTCTACATGACAGGTTAAAGCTCTTACTACAATGAAACTAAAGTTTTAATGAATTAAGTACTTCACATGGCACTGCAGCGTTTGGGGTTCTTTCCAGAGTTCTCAGGAATGGATAACTTTGATCTAATGAGCAATAGTGTATATTCCTGTAGTTTGCAAGAGCAGATTATAGCATGATCAAGGCTTTGGAATGTTAGCATTTCCACGTTCAAGTATTTGGATACCTACTTTCACTCATCCTCCCTAAAACGTGTTAAGTATAAGAGCTTGACAATATGTTATTAATTTCTATTCAGATTGACTTCAAAGTCTTTTCCATAATAAACACAGTTACTAAATTTGTAATGAATAAACAAAACATTTAAGATGAATACAGTTTCAAACTTAGAAGAGGGACATTTGAAAGCCTGCATCATCATTTAATTATTATTATTATTAATATATGCTGCTGGCAAGATCAGCATTTATTACACATCCACAATTCTCCTTGAGAATGTGATCATGAGTTGACTACATGAACTATCTGGTGGAGATATGCAGTAACAATGCTGTTAGGAATGAGTTTTCAGAATTTTGATCCAGCAACAGTGAAGGAGTGGTGATAAGAGTTTCATGTCAATTTGTTTATGCCTTGGAAAAGAACTTCCAAGCATTATGCTGTCGCCAAATATTTGCTGCCCTCAACCTGCTAAGTGGTATAAGTGAAGAGTTTGGAAGATATTGTTGAATGGAGCTTTGACGAGCTGCTGCAGTGCATCTTGTGGATGAAATGCACTGCTCCCACAGGTTGTAGAGGGACTGACAGTTTAGATGATTGACCGCTGATTTACACAGAGCTGATAATTCTACATAGGGTGAATTGTCAGTATATTGAAGATACAGTTGGATTAGTACCTGGATAATCATTTTTTAATGCAGCTATGTATGCAATATTATATCCTGAAGACTAAGTCCAGTTAGATTAATCTCACCATTCTATACCAGTCCCATAAATTCTATGGTTTCTTTGTAATGAAGCCTTGGTGTTTGTAGAAACATCACGACATAACCGTTTTTTCTATTTTGCAGATGACCACTGTTGGTATCACTGAGAATGTTAAGGGAGATAACAAGAAGTTTGAAATTTGGTACAATGCAAGGGAAGAGGTTTACATAGTACAGGTAAGTGTGAACAAAAGATCAAAAACCATTCAGACATTAAAAGGCAAATCCATTGATTCAATGGTACATTTAAATCATCTGATTCAATTCCCTTCTTTGGAATAGTGCAGCATTGTTTACACTCTTGACAACACTAGCTCTTCACTATTTAAATAAAGCATTGGGTTGAGAAGCAAAAACCTCTCACTAAGGAGCAAGATCAGTGTGAGAGAGACTTCACCTGATTTAGACAATGGCCAAAGGAACATATATTGAAATTCAATTCACAGTAGACATTTGGAGAGTAAATCTTTTTCAAGTTCAATTTTAGATCAAGAGTCAGATTCTTACCTAGAACTAACAGACTTTGAGTTAAAATAACTAAGTTAACAGCTAGCTGCTAATAGGTGGTTGGAAGATATCTGTTACTGAAACCTTTGCCTTAAGAAACCCTTTAGCTTCCTTGCAGCAGGAAGCTAAATTCCAGATAAGACTCTGAGACAACTCTAAGAAAGAAAAGGAATTTCCAAACAAACAGTTGGCATGGAACGTTGTCAATATGAGGGAGACTTTGCGGAAGTAGTATATCTTAGAATTTGATTCGGAGTAGGAAAGTAGTCCTTTAAACTGGTTTGCTGTGAAAAGTAAGTATGCAGGGTGGGTTAGAGGTTTTCTGCATCTATTTTTCCTCCGTTTTCAGGATTTGATATCTGGTTCAGCAGTAGGAGTAGGAATATTAGTATTTGGTATTGTTAGAAACAGTAAGCTTTATCATTGTTGTAAATATTACATTGTTTCATCACTATTTCAAAATTTACTAGTAGTGGTGAAACACCAGAGCAAACATTCAAGGGTAGGCTACTTGGCCCTTCGAATCTGTTCCATTATTCAATAAGATTTTAATGTCAACAGCTCATTTGTGCATAGCCCCGATAATCTTTCATCCCCTTGGTAATAAAGAATCTATCTACTTCTGCGTTAAGATACTTACAGATTGTGCATCTGCTGTCTTTTGAGGAAAGGAATTCCAATGTTTCACAACTCTGAGAAAAAAAATCTGCAGCAATTGTTTGTAGATGTGGGAACTTTGGCTCAGTTATTGAGCTGGAGGCTGAACTGTAGACACAATGACTGATCATACAAGAGTGATATTACCTGCACAGTTTATTGCAGAATGCAGGATATTAATACAGGATCTTCTGATTTAGTCAGAGTCAGGTGATGTTGCTGCAAGTGAGGGAGAAAAGGAGACCCCAGGGACAGGAATACAGCAGCCTCAGTTGTCCAAAAGGCCTGAGGTTTTCTCAAGTTGTTTGGATTAGAGCAAGTGCTCAGAGTGGATCTGATAACTTGCCATTCAGTGCAGTACAGGAAGCCTCTTAAGTGAAAGACGTAAGAAGGAATGTAGTAGCTGGAGAGGATAGTATAGTGTGAGTAGGTCAAAGGGTATTTTTCACTTACCCACATTGTGACTGGAAGCCTGTCCATAGCATTTTTAGATTAGATTAGATTAGATTAGATTACTTACAGTGCGGAAACAGGCCCTTCGGCCCAACAAGTCCATACCGACCCGCCGAAGCGCAACCCACCCATACCCCTACATTTACCCCTTAGCTAACACTACGGGCAATTTAGCATGGCCAATTCACCTGACCTGCACATCTTTGGACTGTGGGAGGAAACCGGAGCACCCGGAGGAAACCCACGCAGACACGGGGAGAACGTGCAAACTCCACACAGTCAGTCGCCTGAGGCGGGAACTGAACCCGGGGTTGCTTGTTGTATGTTATGTCTATTAATGATAGAGACATTAAGGCAGGAGGTTTGATCAGTAAGTTTGCAGGTGACACAAAAATTGGTGATGTGGTAAAAAGCAAGGAGGAAAGCCTTAGACAACTGGATAAAATAGATAAATGATCAGATGGGCTGAACACTGGGAAATCAAATGTAATCCTGAAAAATGTGAGGTAATTCATTTTGGCAGCACTAACAAGCCAAGGGAATACATGTTGAATGGTAGGAATACAGAAGATCAGATCCTTGAAGATAGCAAAGGTGGTTAAGATGGTACAGGGGAGACCTGACTTTATCAGTCAAAGCATTAAATACAAGAGCAAGGAGGTTATGTAGAACTGTATATAATGTTGGTTGAGCCACAACTAGAGTATTGTGTGCAGCTCTGGTCATCATACCAAAAGAAGAATGTGACACAGGCACCAGAACTGGGGAAAGTGGGATCTCTACATTTGGGACAGTCAAGACCTGAACTATACTGCACCTGGTGTTCTTGTGAGCCTCACAATTATATAAATAGAAAGGGCTTTAAACTTGTCCAGTAGAGTGATGGGTCAAAGTTAGTTATTGTAACAAGTCAAGGCAAGAGGGCAAAATGTTAAATGAAGGTACAAGAAAGGCAGGACCACAGTAGGCAAAGAAAAAACCTAAGGGTATAACAATATTTCAGAATAGTTACCACAAGAATGACAAAAAAATCCAAAATCAAAGATTCTGTACCTGAATGAGTAAAACATACATAACAAGTTAAGAAATTGATAATGCACATTGAAAGAAATAACTATAACCTGATAGCCATTTTGGAGATGTGGCTGCAGGATAACAAAAATTGGAATCTGAATATTAGTGGGTATATGACATTTAAGAAGAATTGGTAGCTAGGTAAAGATGGAAGGGGTGACGTTCCAAATCATAGTATTGGTGCAATAATTAGAATGACCTTAGTTTCGGCAATCAAGTTGTAGAGTCTATTTTGGGTGAAGATTAGGAATACTAGGGAAAATAAATTACTTGTTGGTTTGGTTCACAGGTTCATGAACAGTAACCGCTTTTAGCATAAATCACACCAGACCAACATTGGGTGCTTGTGGTAAAGGCACGTGAATAATTATGGGCTATTTTAATTTATATATAAACTACAAAAATTAGATTGCTAATAATCGCCCTGGTGATGAGTTATTCGAATGCTTTTGTTTCAAGATAGTTTCTTCCAGCAGCATTTTTGATATCAACGAGAGCAAGCAATAATAGGCATGGTATTGTGTAATCTGACAGTATCAAATAATGGACTCAGAGTAAAGGCACCTCGAGACAGCAGTGGTCATAATATGATTGAAGCTTACTTCCAGTTTGAAAGGCAGAACAGTGATTCTAAAATTAGTATTTTACATTTAAAAAGAGCGACTATGTGGGCATGAAAGCTGAAGTAAGTTGAGATATTAGGTTAGGAGATATATCTGCCACTCCTTCTCTTCTGATCTTTAAAGGGATGTTAGAGTGCTCAGAATAAATACATTCCTACTATAAAGAGACATTCCAAGAGGATAACCCACCATAGTAAACCAAAGACGTTAAATAAAGCATCAGACTTAAGGAAAAAAGCATATGATTGTGAAAACTGAGTTGCATAACAGATGACTAATAAGTATACAATGAATAGAAGAATGGCAGAGAATGACTAAAAGTTAATTAGAACTACTAGATTAGAGCATGAGAGAAGCTGAAAGGTATCTGAAAAGGAAATAATGAGTAAAGGTAGTGTTGGTCAATGAAAATAATGAATTAAGTGAAAAATAAATAAATTACAGATGTAATCAAAAATATTTTGCTGCTTAATTCACTATGTCTGATTACAAAAACATACCAATAATATTTGTAAATCAAGAGGTTAGAGGTTGGAGGAAGGAAAGAACTGGGTGAAATCACTAAGGAAGTGGTACTGAGCAAATTGATGGATATGCAGGTGGATAAGTCTCTAGGCCCTGATGAACTTTGTCCTAGGGCCTTTAAGTAGGTGGCGAATGAGATGATAGATGGGTTGGTATTAATTTTCCTGAATTTGTTAGATCCTGGAAAGATTCCTTAAGTAAGGATGACAGTAAGCAATACCCCTGTACTCAAGAAGGAAGAGAGATAGAAAGACATCAATACTACATTTCAAGAAAGCACACTAATGCCTCTACTTACTCAGAAGGCTAAGGAAATTCAGCATGTCCACACTGATTCTTACCAATTTTTATAGGTGCACCATAGAAAGCATCCTATCCAGATGTATCACAGCTTGGTATGGCAACTGCTGTGCCCAAGACCTCAAAGAAATTGCAGACAGTATTGGAAATGCAGCCTAGACAAAATCTGCTTTCTTTCCACTGATTTGGTCTATACTTCCTGCTGCCTCAGGAAAACAACCAATGTAATCAAAGCTCGACCCCATCCCAGTTATACTCTTTTCCACCCTCTTCCATCAGGCAGAAGATACAAAAGTTTGAAAACATGTATCAACAGATTTAAGAACAGCTTCTTCCCTGCAGTTATCAAACTTATGAATGGATCTCTCATATATTAGACTTAATCTATCTCTGCACCTTCTCTGTAGCGATAACACGGTATCCCACGTTCCGTTCTATTACCCTGATGTACTTATGTAAGGTACAAATTGTCTGGTTAGCATACAAAACAAAACTTTTCACTCCATCTCAGCAGATGTGACAATAATAAATTACAAAAAATCCAACAGCAAACTACAGCTTAGTTAGCTTGACATCCATGGTGGGGAAGTCATTAGAGTCAATTGTTAAGGAGATTACAACTGGGCACTTGGGAAAAAAAACTCAAGATGGGGTTATTGACATTAAGGCAGAAATAGATACATTTTTGTTAGCCAAGGATGAAAAAGTTATTGAGGATATGGAAAAAATGGAGTGTAGAACATAACTAGATCAGCTATGATCTTATTGAATGGCGGAGCAGAGTTGAAGAGCCCAATGGTATATTTTCTCCTAATTTGTATGTTCATTGAGCCCACATTTCCACTTGTTGAGTGTCTTTCCATTTTACTATGAATGCACCCACAGATATTTGTTAACACAGTCCCTACCAAAATTTACTACGTCTACAAGAAGGTGCAGTATTTACATGGACAGTTAAGTCCACTTTGGGCACCATGTTAGTCCTTGGCCATATCATACCTCATGGAAATTTAGTCAGCAGCATGCCTGGTTGTTGTGGAGTGGGTTTTCCTCAGATTTGCCACTCTTCCCCTTCAACAGTCAGGTCAATTTGTCTGGCTATTGTCTGGCCACATACACCCTGACTAAATCTATTATATCTCAACTGTTTTGGTATAGTGGCCACTAGTTTGTTGAATTTTATGTTCAGTTGGAGAAACTTTTGACATTCCAATGCCTCTGCTTCTGGCATGTAATTTGCCATATAGATGTGGGTTTAAAAGGTTACCAGACATTAAAGAAATTCTCAGTGACAGTGAAGAACTAAGGCAATTAATTTTGACCCATTTCTTGTTTGCTTAGTTTCTTTCAAAAGTATGATAGTTGAGTCTGAATCACCATGTGTTGTTCTGTATGACCAACAAAGTTTGGAATCTTCAGTCCTTGAAGTAGTAAAAGTGGCAGCCTTAGTCATGATATAAAGCTACAAAAAAGCATTTTATCAAATAATTCACATGTGCTAGGAGACAAATATATCAAAAGGAACGAGACTTTATTTTAACACCATACTTTTGACATTTTACAAATAAAAGAACAAATGCCAATTTTCACCTCTGTTTTGATGCTGGCCTATCTCAAAATTAAGCGATTTGAATGCTCCACTGGAATAGCATTTAATGATTGTACAGAGGGGATAATAACTTCATTGCAATAACCCTGAAGTTCTCTGAAATTGCAATATACATTTGCAAGATGTAAGAATGTACTTATCTTTCATTAGGCAGCAACACATGAAGTCAAAAATATGTGGGTAAATGAAATACGAAAAGTCCTAACAAGTCAACTGGAAGCTCGTAGAGGTAAGGAATATCTATGTATTACTGGGGGCAAGCTATGTGTGGGTAATGGCATTCTGTGTTAGGTTGCTGGTACATTTATGTTAAAAAAAAATGAAGATAAGTGTATTTAATGGCAATGCTTTTCCAGTTGTAAAATTATGAGAAAATGTAGAAATTTAGAAAACTTAGTTGCACCATAAGAAATATTATGATACCTTTCAGGTGGATGGTACTTATTGCAGGACTCCATATTACTGTTGACCACTGGTATTGAGGAATTATGAATTTTCTTCATTTGTTGAGTTAGACACAAAGAAGAAGTCATGATGCAGTTTCCATCCATTTCAGTGCTTTGACTGCCCTTTCTCAATGTGTGCTGCATTGGTGCATAGATATTGGGCATTGGGTTTAGAACTTATGAGTAGATCATCTTGTTCCTACAGTTGGGGTCATTGGATCAGTTAGGTGCAGTTACCCAAGGAAACTGCCACAGGCAGAACTGCTTGGCTTTGATATAGCTTGTATCAGTGCAACCTGCTGATGCAGTAACCTATGGTTAGTTATTTACTAATTTATTGAGCATTTGATTTCTTTACTTAGTGTGTATAATGTACATACGTGATAAATTCCAGTTTAAAACTTTACTTATGATACATATTTTAAATAAAATATTATACCCACATCAGAGTTAATATTGCTATCATGAATATCTCTGAGACCTATAATGACAATTATATAATAAATCAGACCAAACTGACTGTAAAGTGAATTGGAGTGATGTTATGTCTCATTTCCCTGTTTCCACAATGTCAGATCATAGAATCCGTATGGTGCAGAAAGAGGCCATATGGCCCATCAAGTCTACACTGACTCTAAAGAGCATCCCACCCTATCCAATCCCTGTAACCCCACACAGTGTTTTTACTATGGCTACTCCACCTAATCTGCAAATCCCTGGACACTACTGGGCAATTTAGGACAAAAGAGTAACAAGGGCGAGAATATGGCCCCTTACAAAGATCAGCAAGGCCACGTATATGTGGAACCACAGGAGATGGAGGAGATACTGAATCAGTATTTTGCATCAGTTTTTACTACGGAGAACTCGGTCTTGTAGAAATTTAGTGATAGCCTTCACTGCTTTCTGGACAAGAGAACTCCATAGATCATAATCTTCTGAGAGAAAAGGAAATCTGCTCATCTCAGACTAAAAAGGGAGATCTCTTGTTCTTATTTTGCGTACCGTCATTCCAGAGTACCCCAAAGGAGGAAATACCCTCCACATCCAACTATTAAGCTTGCTGAGGATCTTGTTATGCTTAAATAATATCATTGAAGTCTAGAATAATGAGTATAAGCCCAATCTATTCAACCTTCCTTCAAAAGATAATCACTTCATCACAACAATGAGACAGATAAACCCTGTCACAATTGCTTCTAATGCTTTGTTAAATATGTAGACTACATAGAACTCCAGATGTGGTCATTGTCAAATTGTGTACACCTATAGTAAAACTTTGCTACTTCTATATTCCACTTACCTTGCAATAAACACCAACATTCTATTTGCCTTCCTAATCACTTGCAGAAGCTGCAGACTGTCCTTTTGTGATACATGTACCAGGGCATCCAGATCCCTTTTGTAACATTGAGTTCTGCAATCCAATCCAATCAAATCATATCGTGTTTATCTATTTGTAGTGAATGGAATCTGGTGGATCTCATTGACTGAGATGGTTGGGGTTGTTTACCTGGGCCAATCAATCAGGAAGTCAGATCTAAATAGGAGATTCAGACAGACTCCTGAGTTCAGGGACTGACTCTGAACTGGCTGATTATAGACAGTGTACTGTGCACACGTAAATAAAGGATGACACAGCGAAAGGGGCAACGGCCTCTGCAGTTATTTCAATGTCAACGGGAGAAAACAATAAATGCTTGAAGAACATTTGAGTTTGGATAAGCATTTCTGGTGTCATGTCTTTATTTGGAAAGCTTGACTTGTTCAATCCTGCTGTTGAAGACTTGGCACAGTATGTAGTTAGAATACAATTTTTTGCCTGGGCAAATGGCATTGGGGTAGATGAAAAGCAATGAGCGATCCTTCTCACTGCCTGCAGACCTGCCGCATTTTTGCTTATTAGGGGCTCAACTTTCCCAGAGGCTCCAGACAGTAAAACCTTCCAAGAGTTGATGGATTTGGTTAAGGAATATTATGACCCCAAACCACCTCTAACTCTGAGATGCAATTGCTTTTATTTGGCTGTTTGAGAACCAGGGGAATCTGAATCGGTATCTATGACTAGGTAAAAACAACTGAAAGAGGTAGATGATTTTGGGTTAACCCTGAATGAAATGCTGAAAGACTGTTTGGTATATGGGATTAGTGATATAATCATGCACAAGAACCTACTGGCTGAAATCCAACTGGACTTCAAATAGGCATTACAACTGGCATCATCATTGGAAAACACAGCAAGTGGAACGTGGAAACTACAGAGCATCCCAATGGAAGTGGACTCCCTTACCTGTCTGACTTAGCTTGGAGAACACCACTTGAGTGTAGGCAATTTCAGAGTCTCATGCAGGGTATTTTGTGAGCAAGGGGACCTAGGTTAGCCCACAGCAAAGCTGAGCCTCAGCTAAATGGCTAAAATCTTCTTCAGGATATAGGCCGACAAGCCATAATAGTTGCTATCAGGTTCACAATAGCAAAGGAGCCCCACAAGGCCAGATTTAAGTAAGAGAACTTGCAGTCTGGTGTCCAAGAGAGTGCCATCCCTGCAAGTCCACCTACATATTAGGTGGAAGAGTTAAATTGCTTAGCACACATCCAAATTACAACAAATTAAAATTAATGGCTGGTTGAACGGTCACCTGTTTCTTATGGGGGTCACTACTGGCACAACTGCATCGGTGGTTGCGCAAACTGTTTTAACAAGATTTCTCTGGACTCCAAGCTCATGCAAGACCTCAGCCAGACTGAGAACGGGGGATCTGTTACAGATGAAGGGTATAATTTTTGGTTCTGATCTCCTATGAAAAGCAGTTGGTGCTATTACCACAGTTTGCCCAAGCTCATTGGGGCAGAATTGGTTGAAAAACATTCACCTTGATTGGCTCAACATTTTTTGATTAGACAATAGCTTCCTGAATGAAGTCCTAATTAAATATCCAGTTTTTCAGGAAGGGTTAGGGACAGTGAAAGGGGCCAAGGCCATTTTGCAAGCTGACCAGGAAGCAATTCTGTGATTTTGCAAGGCCCATCTGGTGCTGTTTACCTTATAGGAAAACGTAGAGGTAGACATCAGGAGGCTGAAAAGCAAAGGAATCATCAAACTAGTGCAGTTTACGAAACGGCCCTGCATGGGTATGAAGTGAGGGTCAATGCAAGGTCAGGTCTAGTGGCATTACAAAGTTCATGTTGGTGAGGCAGTCCTGAACAAATGTGGATCATATGAAAGCTGCTACCTCACAAACAGAGCAAGGTCAAAACATACCTGGCTGCTCAGAACAGCCAGAAGACCTGTTTGAAACCATGGGTTATCCCCCTCTGTCTTGTGCTGAGGAAACCTCAGAGTCAAAATGATGTAGCCTTGATAATATTATTGTTGGAAGAGGAGGAGATCCTCTAGATGAAAGAGATGGGCGATGGTTGGTCTATACTGCCCGTTTGAGTCCGACAAACCAGACCTGTGGCGAAAATGTCCCAGGAGAAGCTAAACAAAAAGACCAGGCTTGTGGGGAAGGTTGGGAGGGTGGGGTAGGGGTCGTTGGGTGGGGTGTATGGGAGGGGTGGTTTGTGATATAATGATTAAAACCAGGTGGATCACATTGGCTATGAGATCCTTGTTTGGGGTTGTTAACCTGGGAGGCTTGGCTGACAGATATAAGCAGGGGATTCAGAGAGTCTTCTAACTTCAGAGGCTGACACTAAGCTTGCTGGTCACAGCGAATGTACTATGAACATATAAAGGGTGTCTTGGTGACAAGGTACTGGCCTCTCTGCAGTTACTTCACTATTCTTCCTGCCAAAATGTACAAGTTCCCATTTCCCTACATTAAACACTATCTGCTAATTTTGTTGGTGTTGGATATGATGCCAATCAATGAGCTACTTCGTCCTGAGTGTTATTGAGCTTCTTGAGTGTTGGAACTGCAACTCTTCAGGAAATTGGACAGTTTTCCATTACACTCCTGTCTTATCCTTGTAGATGGCAGATGGACACTGGGGAGAGAGGCGGTGAGCTACTACATAATTCCTCATCTTGATTTGCTCTTGCAGCCACAGTATTTATATGGCAGGTCCAGTCTGATTTCTGATTTATGGTAATCCAGTGATTTTGGTACATGGCCCTATTATCTCTCTGGCTTATTATCTAATGCTAATATAATGTTAATTAGTCTGAGTTGGATGATAGGCTCAGTGGTTAGCACTGCTGCCTGAGTTTTATACCAGCTTCGGGTGACTGTCTGTCTGTGTGGAATTTGTATGTTGTCTTGGTGTCTGTGTGGATTTCCTCCAGGTGGCCCGGTTTCCTCCACAGTTAAAAGATGTGCAGTTTAGGTGGACTGGCCATGCTAAATTGCTGACAAGTGTCCGGGGATGTGCAGGCTAAGCGGATCTGAGTCAAAGGAATAACAGAACGACCGCAAATGCGGTCACTGTATTCAGATAGCATAAGGATTACTTCTTCCATTTTTGATAGAGCATGAGACACATATAACCTTTTATACTATCTGAATACAGTGATCCCATTTGCAGTTGTTCTGTTATTCCTTTGACTCAATCCAGTTTTATGGATCCTGTACTTGTTGAAATTTGTGGTGCTGATGTTATATACCATAAAGTGCAAGCTACTTTTGTTTTCCAGTTTCCAACCAGCAACAAAAGTTAGAGCACATACCTGTGGCTCCTTTAGCTATACCTGTTAATACCAGGCAAGTTCTCTCTGTTACTTTAATTGAATGAATGTTGTCTGATGTTTATAATTTATGTAATTGATATTCAGTGGAAAATTTGATTAACTGAGAAGTAAATCACTTTCACTCAATCAATATCATCATAATCTTGGATTATTTTCTGCACATTTGAAAATTGTATACGTACATATGGTTTAGGGTTAAACACGGAAACTCAAAAACTAATACACTGTATATTGAAGCAGGCTGCAGTGCTGGCTTTGTGTCTCACTTGATGAAAGTACAAGTCACAGAATTAGTTGTGTAGAGCTATAACCCTATAACAAATCAAAGTGTTGGGATTAATCAAATGCATATGTATTTTGCAAGAATGTCAACTGTTTCATTTTGTAATCATGCTTAATATAGCTTAGAAAACTTATGCTAATACCAGCTGACTTGTATGGAAAGAACACCCTCTTTCTGATGCAGATGAATTAATGTACAGGTCATTCTGCTATAACACAACAGTTGCGTTGCTCTGTGACTTCCCGCTATAGAAAGATCACACTGTAGAAGATCACTATAGAAAATCACTGTACTCGTTCAGTAGAAAGTTTGCATTATCCAAACAGCAACATGTACAATTCATTAATCACATTTATAGCCAATTTGTCATTGACAAAATTTGCATTATACCAGAATGACTTGTACTTGTATTGGCCCTGTTGGATTAATGCTATAGGTTTTCTTGGTTCATTTCTGTTTGGCATCCTAATTGAATTTCTTTAAGTATGCTGCTCCCTTCCTTTTGAGCTGGAAACAATACTTATTTGTGGCTATCCCTTTTTTAACCTACTTATTATCATGCGTCAAAACCTAGTTGTATTTTAATCTCTACTTTTATACTTTAAACAGGCTAATGTGTGATACCTATCTCCTTCCTATCATTGTTTTATCCTTTTTTGTTTATTTTTCCTTGTGTGTCAGCCCACTCAATATAACAAAGAGGACATTTCTATCTCTTGATTATATCTATTCTTCTGAGCCCCTCCTTGGGGCCTGCCATAAACTCTGCATAACTATTTGCATATCATTTGAAAAGGATGGATTTTTAAAGTTGAGTGACTAGCTATTAGTTGGATATAATCCATTTGTAAACTATATCCTCTTTTAGAGACATTAATATTTTTACTACTGTTTCCATCTTTCTTGGTTATAATGTTTGTGCAATCTATTTTATTTTCATGTCAGTCCCCTGCGGAGTGCACAGAAAGTGAAAAGGGCTGAGATTGTGAGCCCAGAAAATCACAGCATTTCAGTGACCTCACCAAAGAGACAAGAAAAAGTAAAAGGTAAGGCTTGTTCCTTTTTAAGTGCACTCATGGGATTTTGGCAGTGCTGGCTGGGTTTATTACCCATCCTAGTTGCTGTTGAGGAGGTGGTGGTGAGCTGCCTTCTTAAACTGCTACAGTCTGTTTGGTGTAAGTAAACCCACAATCTTTTTGTGGAGGAAGTTCCAAGATTTTGACCCTGTGACATGGAAGGTATGGCAATATTTTTCACTAGTCAGGGTAAAAAGTGACTTGCAGTT
Source organism: Chiloscyllium punctatum (assembly GCF_047496795.1). NCBI lineage: Eukaryota > Metazoa > Chordata > Chondrichthyes > Orectolobiformes > Hemiscylliidae > Chiloscyllium > Chiloscyllium punctatum. Next base: position 15,330,573 of record NC_092753.1, read on the forward strand.
CCCATGTTCCCATTTACCTGCTGACCTTATCCTTCTAGATGGAAGTGGTTGTGGATTTGGAAGGTGTTGTCTTAGGGACCTTTGTGAACTTCTGCAGTGCATCTGCAGAGAGTACACTTTGTGATTACTGAATACAAGTGATGGAAGGGACTGAATAGTTGTGAATGCAGTGCCAATAATCCAGGTTGCTTTGTTCTGGATAGTGTTGAGCTTCTTGAGTGCTGTTGGAGCTGTGCTGGTTCAGGCATATGGAGAGTATTCCATCGCAGTATGACCTATGGCATGTAGATGGTGAACAGGCTTTGGAGACTCAGGCGGTGAGTTACTTGCTGCAAGATTCCTAGCCCCTGTACTGCTCTTACAGCCACAGTATTTATATGGCTTGTCTCGTTCAGTTTCTGGTCAATGGTGATGACCCGACAGTTGGGGATCAGTTGGGTGGTAATATTGAATGTTGAGGGGCGATGGTCAGATTTTCTCTTGGAGATAATCATTGCCTAGAATTTGTGCAGCAAGAAAGTTGCTTGCCACTTATTAGCCCAAGCCTGAATATTTTCCAGGCAGCATTTGAGAAGTCGCAAATGGTGTTGAACTTTGTGCAGTCATCAGTAAACATCTCCACGTCTGATCTTATTCTGGTGAGAATAAGATCAGGTGTGGAGATGTTTACTGATGACTGCACAAAGTTCAACACCATATGTGACTTCTCAAATGCTGACCTGGAAAATGGTGAGAAGGTCATTGATGAGTGATTTGAAGGTGGTTGGACCAAGAACACTACCTTGACAAACTCCTGTAGAGTTGTCTGGAGGTATGATGATTAATTTCCAACAGCCACAATCATCTTCCTTTGTGTGAGGCATGACGCCAATCAGCAGAGAATTTACCCATTGACTCCTGTTTTGCTCAAATTGTTTGATGCCACACTTGATCAAATGTGAGCATGATGTCAAGGGCAATCTCACTTCACCTTTGGACTTCATCTCCTTTGTCCATGTTCGGACCATAGCTGTAATGAGGTTAGTAGCTGAGTGACCCTGGCAGAAACCAAACTGAGCATCAGTGAGCAGCTTATTGCTATTCATATGCTGCTTCATAGTGCTAGTGATGTCATCTTTCAACACATTACTGATAATGGAGACTATTGGAATAGTAATTGACCAGGTTGGATTTGTCCTGCTTATAGTGCACTATGAGGTGGGCATGCAGTGTGTGTGAGGGGGGCAGATGCCAGTGTTGCAGGTGTACTGGAACAGCTTGGCTAGGGCACAGAAAGTTCTGGACCACAAGTCTTCAGTCCTATTGTCTTAGGCTTATTAGCCTTTCCAGTATCCAGTGCCTCCAACCATTACTACGTATCACATGGAGTGAATCAAGTTCACTGAAGACTTGCATCTGCGATGCTGGGGGCCTCTCAAAGAAACTGAAATGAACAGTCTACTACTGGCTGAAGACAGTTGGAAACTTTCAGCATTATCTTTTGCATTTGTGTGCTGTACTACTCCATTATTAGGATGTGGCTTTTTGTGGAGCTTCCTCCTTTAGTGACTTCTTTAACTATCTGCCATCGTTAATGATTAGATGTGGCACCACTCAGAACTTAGATCTAATATGTTGTTTATAGAATTGTTCAGCTCTATCACTTGCTGGGGGTCTTATGCTATTTGGCATGCAAGTAGTCCCAAATTGTAGTTTAGCCAGGTTAAGACCTGATTTTTAAGTCTGCCTGGTGCTGCTCCTAGCACACCCTCCTGCAGGCTTCATTGAACCAGTGTTGATCCCCTGGCTTGATAATTACGATAGAGTGGGGAGTACGCTGAGCCATGAGGTTACAGATTGTGTTGGAGTACAACATGTACTGTGGCCTATCAGCAGCAGCACAAATGGATTCCCAGTCTTGAGTTGCTAAATGTGTTTGAAATCTGACCCATTTTAGGACCATGAGAATGCCACACAACATGATAAAAGGTGTTGTCAAAATGAAGTTTGTACTTCAATTCCACGAGAACTGCCAATGGTCACCCTTACTAGTACTGTCATGGAGAGATGTATCAGTGCATGCAGATTGGTGAGGATAAGGTGAAATATGTTTTTCCCCTCTAGTTCCATCACCACCTGCCACCATGAATCTAGCAGCTATGTCCTTTTGGACTTGACCAGCTCGGTCAATAATAGTGCAGCCACTGTTGGTAGACTTTGAAGTCCCCCCACCCAGCATACATTCTACACCCTTGCCACACTCAGTGCTTCCTCCAAATGTTGCTCAACATGTAGGAGTACTCATCCATTAACTGTAGGGGAGGTGGGTGTGGTGAGATGCAGCACAGTAGGTGGAATCAACAGGTTAATGTTTGACCTGATGCTATGAGACTTTATGGGATTTGGAGTCAATGTGGAGGACTTCTAGGGCAACTCCCTAGATCCACCCCTGCTGGATCTGACCTGCTGGTGCAATAGGGTTGATGATGGTGTTATCTGGGACTTTGTATATAAGGTATAATTCCATGAGTGTGACCGTGTCAGGCTGCTTGACTAGTCTGTGAGACAGCTTTCTCAACTTTGGTACTAGCCCCCAGATAATATGAATAAGGACATTGCAGAGTTGAAAGGGCTGTTTTTTGCCATTGTTACTTCCAGTGCCTTAGTTGATGCCTGGCTGTCTGCCAAATGTTGCTCCTTTTCCCTTTCTAATAGTTGATACAACTGAATGGCTTACTAGGCCATTTCAGAGGGCAGTCAAGAGTCAAATCACATTTATTGTGGCCGGGAGTCACATTGTAGGATATAGAAGATAAGGACAACAGTTTTCTTCCCTAAAGCATAATAGTGAACCAGATGGGTTTTTATGACAATTGACCGTGGTCATCTTTAGAACTTTTAATACCAGATTTTTTTTAAAAATTAAATTTAAATTTCACCATCTACCGTGGTGGGATTATTAGTCCAACAACAGTACCATTAGGCTGCTGCAAGTGGTACTATGACTGACTTAATATAAGTGTCTGCTGTTGTACATGGAAGACTTGGCAAGTGTAGTTCATTATATTTCAACCTGCACTGGGACATTTTCTCAGAAGGGGGTAAAAAGGAGTGTACCAATCAAATGAGCACTGCAGCATTTGTGCTCTATATTGCTATCCCCGTTGGGAATTGTCTGCTCTATTTGAGGTGTCTCCCCCATGAAGAGGAGGATAGCTGATCAGGGACAAATGAGCCATACTGTCCAGCAAGATGGGAAACTTATAACGAGGCAAGGGGTTTAGGAGGGAAGACAGCAACATCAGGCAGGCAGAGATAGGTAAAGGCACTATCCTGGCAACTGAACATACAGGGTCAGGATGTCGCACATGCAGATGTCAGAAGAACAGTGAGTCTGGAAATAAAAACAAAAAAATTGGAGCTGTAGATGGCCATTCATCCCCTTGACCTGGCTCTGCCATTCTGCATTTCTCAAGGAAGACAGTCCCATTTCTTTTATGACTTGCTTTATTGGGAGTTAGTTTCTGATCAGGCAAGTGGCTACTAGCGTCTGTCACCTTCAAAGCCACTGTGGCCTTTAAATCATTCCAGTAGCATGTGAAGACCTTATTGGAATCACTAAGCCTGCAGCCTGTTACCTCATAAGGTTTTCATGATGCCAATGAAATACATTTTATTATATGTGACCATGCTAGTCAAGTGGAATAAGCTAGCAGGTTTGCAGCTCTGGATGGATTTTCAAAGGATCAAGAGGTAATTGATTGCATCTATGCTGTAGTAAATGCTCAAAATCCAAATTACATGCAGTTATAATCACTAAATAATGCAAGTATGTATATTCTCTAGATAGGATGTATGCGTCATGGTTACTTAGACTCGGTCAGGTTGCAGGAAGATTCACTGGCTCCAAACTTTTGGATGGCTGTCTTCTATACAATAATGGATACCGCAGGGATCTGTTCTGGGACCTCTGCTCTTTTTTATAAATGACTTGGATGAGGAAATGGAAGGGTGGGTTCGTAAGTTTGTTAATGATATGAAGGTTGGTGGAGTTATGATAGTGTGGAGGGCTGTTGGTAGGTTGCAATGGGCTGATAAGTGGCAGATGGAGTTCAACTTGGAAAAATGTGAAGTGATTCATTTGGATGGTCAAACTTGAATGCAGATTACAGGGTTAAAGGCAGGATTCTTGGCAGTGTGGTGGAACAGAGGAATCTTGGGGTCCACATCTATGGATCTCTCAAAGTTGCCACTCAAGCTGTTAGGGTTGTTAAGATGGTGTTGGCTTTCAGTAGCAGGGGGATTAAGTTTATACTGCAGGTCTATAAAAGCCTGGTTAGACCATACTTTGAAATGTTGTGTTCAGTTCTGGTCATCTCATTATAGGAAGGATGTGGAAACTTTAAAGAGGGTGCAGAGGAGATTTACCAGGAGGCTGCCTGGCTTAGAGGGCATGTCTTATGAAGAAATGTTGAGAGAGCTAGGGCTTTTCTCATTGGAGCGAAGAGGATGAGAAGTGACTTGAGAGAGGTGTATAAGATGATGAGAGGCACAGAGTAGATAGCCAGAGACATTTTTTCAGGGTGGAAAGGGCAATCACAAGGGGCTATAATTTTAAGGTAACTGGGGGAAGGTTTAGGGGAGATATCAGATCTTTACACAGAGTGTGGTGGGTGCGTGGAATGCACTGCCATCAGTGATAGTAGAATCAGATACATTAGGGACATTTAAATGACTCTTGGATAGGCACGTCAATGATAGCAAAATGAAGGGTACGTAGGTTAGTTTGATCCCAGAGTAGGATAAAAGGTTAGCACAACATTGAGGGCCAAAGGGCCTGTACTGTGCCATACCATTCTACATTCTAAACCTGTTCCACACAGCCCTTGCCTCATCTTTAAAGATGTATTACACCAGTAAGGAATCTATGGAAAGAGCCTGGGAGGAGGTATAATAAGAGCCATGCATGAACTAGAGCCATCAGCATCTGCTTTAGATCTTTGGACAGATCAAGTGGTGCTCTTTAATATGTACCTGTAAGAGTGTCAGTTGTGGCCATTTTCTTGTGTATTTTGCGCAACCTGGTCCATCAGAGAGGAGAAAGCCTTGCAGAGAAGCATTTGATGAAGACAGTCCCACCCTCGATTGCTTATTCTGATGAAGAGGAGTGTGAGCCATACCAACCAGCTGTGCATTCTATTGAACAGAAAGGTATGGATTCTTGTGTGGGGAAAAGGTTTGAACAGCAAGTGGTCCACAGCTCAACACCACCTTAGCCCTTGTTACCTTCGTCTGTTATCTCCCTCTCAAGAGCAGCAGCCCCAAATAATGTTGCGTGGAACATGAACATAAACACCTATATAACCAGCACTACACATACAGCTGATGTAGCCATGCAACCAGAACATTATGTGAAAATATAATACTTAAATGTTCAAAAGTCACAAATATGAAAAGCATCCATCTGTATCACTAATCTAATGTAAGGTTGTCTCTATTCTCTATCAGATATACAGCATTATGCTCCCTCTTTGCTGCTAGAAACAGATTGACTGTTATGTCCCTTTCCTAGAATGGCTGTGGCAGTTGTTCTGTTGTTGCCGGAGACGGAGGGCCCTGCATGTTGTAAGTCTGCTTTACACAGACAGGTGGCTCATCTGTCAAATCATGAACTCTGATGATAATTGCAGTGATCATGGCCTGTATGGACACTTCCAATGTCTGTGCCAGTGTGTGACAGTTAGGTCTCCATAAACTGCATGTTGGATGTCCAGAATCTGCCACCTAATGGACAGCTCCTCCTGATATGAACTACTGGCTTGCAGCTAGCATCTAAGTTACCTCCTGCATTTCTCCATGCACTTGGAGGCTGCTTCATGTCAGTCTGTGACAGCTGTCCTTATCATCAGTGTGTGATCTTACAATCAACCACACCTACCTTAAAATGCACATAGCTCTATTGGGGATGCACAAGGATGTGGTGATGCACTGTCAGAAGATTCCACTTGCTCTGCAGAGGTTAAAATTGGTCATCTGGGCTGTTGTTTACAGCTGTTGATGTTTCACTTATTGGGGCAAAACAAAAAAAAGACAGTTTGGCTACTGTCTGGGCACCAGTCTGAACAAACAATGTACATCATGGACATACAGATTAAAGTTAAGAGTTGTGGCAGGTCACAAACTTTAGGGAAGCAAAAATTATTTACCTTCAGAGTAGATGAGAAGTTTGAAAATGAAGGGCTATTTTTGGAGATCAGACCTTTGCGCTGGCAGGCAAGTTGATAACTGCTAACACCAATTTAAAATAAAAAAAGCTATAGGAGAGATGGAATTTTTTTTTATGTAAGGAGCTATGATTTAGGTGACTTAATGAGTAAGAAGTGCATTCAACCGAAACTTCCAAAAGGGGAAGTGGATAAATATTTGTGGGGAAAAACATTCAAGATTGTGGTGTGAGAGAAGGGGGCGTGGGACTAATTAAATAGGTATTTCAATGAGCAGCATAGTCATTGTAGGCTGAATAGCCTCCTGTTGTGCACTAGGATCCCATGACACCAGAGGAAGAATAGGAATTGCCAGTGGTACCCACATCTCTACAAGTAACTGATTTAATTCTTAAATGTTTAAAGTTCTCTTAAATTAGATTATTGTTTTTATTTTTTCAGGTTTCATCTTTTAATATTTTAAATCATAACAATAATATGTCATGTTTTTAGATCCTCTAGTCAGTAGTTGTATTTACATTGCAGGTTGGACCAAAGTGTCTCAGTCCCTTGACATTTCAGAAGAAAATAATGATGGATGGTCCAGTGCTGATGACCAGCTCAATTCATCTGATTGTGAAGAGGAAACTAATAGAAAGTTGGTAGGTATAAGCTTCTAGCTGCAATTAATGGTTGAGTAACTTCCATTGAATGTGGGTTCTTGATGTCTTTTATATCAACTTCCGTGTTGAGCACTGAAATCTTAAGTACAGAATGAGACTCAGATTTGCTCTTCCATTTCTGTTGGAGTGAGTATTCCATGTGCATCAGACAATGATATTATAGACTTCATTTTTTTTTGGCTATTTAAACTGAGGCCATCAGCTGTACCACTGTTGCTGAAATCCTGTCATCAATTGCAACAGTTGAGAACATTCATTGTTTTACTGCAGTTTTAATCAAAGGTTCCAGCCAAACATTTGTTGGACAATAAGCGTGTTGGTTTAGTTTCCCACTTGAAGTCTTACATACCCAGCATTGTTGATTGTGGGTAAGATCATACTATCTGAGCAGTCATAGCATCAAATGCTTTGGTTCCATTGTGAAATGCATGCATTAAGCTCATTGACCATGGCAAGAGCTTCTGAGAGAGATGAACAAGCAGTCAATTATGTGTGAGATTTATTCCCTTCAAGTACTATGGATTTCAAAACAATATAGAGTAGAACAGAGCTGAGGGATGTAAATAGACTATCTGTGAAAATGTGAAGATACTGGGATGCGCAAGGACTGGACACTCAGGATAGATGCTACCATTTAGTTTAGTTGCACAGGAAAATCCTGGAAAAGTTTCTTTCAGGTAAATTGGAAGATATTTAGATCAGCTTTTATCAATGACATTGAAAATAGTTTCTAGTACAACGTAAATAGGAATGAATCACAAACCTAGTTTCAATAATTTTTGATTTAAAACATTGGTTTGTTATATTTCGGCATTCATTACTTTTAGTTACTAATATTCCCACACTCCCTGCTTATTATTGTATGCTCTTGGGTAAAAGAACCTTCTTGCAAGATATCAGAATGGGCCACTGAATAAATTTATGCTGAAGCAATAATTTGGTGGTGTCGTTTTGCAAATGAGATTAGGTCGGTTAGATTATGAGGAAATGGCTTGATCTGCAAAACAATAATTCAAAGATTTCTTTATAAGTTATTTGACAAGCTGCAAACAAATCTACAATGAACGTACTCAAACATTTTCTGAAGCTTTTAATTTCCAGCTGATAAAAATTAAACCAGATTGATTGTCTCGACATAATTTCCTTTATACATTTTTCTTTCCCCTTATCCTGGCTGCTCTGATTAAATCCGAGCAATCCAATAAGTTTGCATTACTGTTCAGGATATTCCACAGTACAACATAATCAATGAATTGCCTTTTGAAGACCTCTTTACAGTAGGCAAGTCACCTCCATAGCTTTACCTTTTCAGTAACAGTTGCTTTATTTGGTATACCAATAATGCATGTTTGAAATATTTTGTGTGGTTAAAAGGTTTTCTACTTTGATCTTTTAGGAATTGTTACAGGGTTGCATACTGAAAGTAGAAGTCTACAGAATAGGCAGCCATTGGACCATCATGCCTGTGCTTGCTTGTTGATGCAGTCCCATTGCCTTGTTTACTCTCTCAATGTGTATCTGCATTTTCCCTGTTTCAAATACATATTCGTTGTTTCATTTTTTCTTCATGAAACCAATTATCTCTACATCAACTGCTCCCTATTCTTTACTCCAGAAAAAGTGGTCACAAGGAAAATCTGATTGCTGCTTTCATCAACCAGGAATGTGATTCAGCCCCATGTTTTCACTTTCTCATTCCAGCTCCCTGGAAAGTACACAGTAACAGCAGATTATGGGAAGTCAGGTGGAGAGGAATTGACTGCAAGTACCGGTGATCTGTTACAACTGATCCGTGAGGGCCAGGATGGACGATGGTATGTTTACAGATTCGAAGAATTATGCAAGCTTACTGTACATTTTGCAGCAGAGTAATATGGTACTGATATTTCATTTCTTCAGAAAGTCTTTTAATTTATAGAATCCCGAAGTCCAACAAGTCAACACCGACTCACCAAAGAGCATTCCAACCAGAATCACCCCGCTATCCTATCCCTGTAACCCTGCATTTCCCATGGGTAATCCACTTAACCTACACATCCGTGAACACAATGGGCAATTTAGCATGGTCTATTCATCTAACCTGCACATCTTTGGACTGTGGTAGGAAACCAGAGGAAACTCGAGCAGCCACAGGGAGAATGTGCAAATTCCACACAGACATTGCCCGAGGCTGGGATCGAATCCGGGTCCTTGGCGATGTGAGGCAGCAGAGCTAACCACTAAGCTGCTGTGCCACCCCTAAACTAGATGCAGAATGCCAGGGCTCTTCTGTGATATGAACCCAGGACCTCTCACATTTAAATCAATGTCACACAATATCTGCACAAAAAGAACATTGATCCTACATGTGAAATAAAGTATAAAGTCATTAGGGTGACAGCAAACGTTTCTTCATGCTGCTTGATTTTTTAAAAAACTATTTTGCACAGGCAGTGCTTTTCTTTGAAATTAATGGGTAGATAGTGGACTTCCAGGTTTAGTTTGCAGTCAGTTCTGTCAGATTTAACCAACCAAACTGGGTTTTTTTTTGCAGATGCTGGAAATCTGTAACAAAAACAAGGATCGTTGAAGTCAAAATGTTAACTCTGTTTTCTCTCCACAGATGCTGTCAGACCTGCTATGTTTCTCCAGCAGTTTCAGTCCTTGCCTACTTTTTTGCTTCCTGGTTTGTTGAGACCAAGGAAACCTGTCTATCATATGCACATAAAAAATAGGAGCAGAAGTAGACCATTTGGCTATTTGAGCATGTTCTTTCATTCAATGAGATCATGCCTAACTGTTTGTTCTTCAAATTCAACATTCCTAACTGCCTCCCTCTACCTCCAGCATTAAATAAGGAGAAAATCTGAGCAATGTAGCTTTATTAACATACTTAAATAAGCATCTCACTTCCTGGGAGTGTGTCACTGCTCCTCCTGCTGCTATTAAAAATGGAAGTGTGTGGGTTTGAAGCAGCTTGAGTTTAGCTGTCAGGTTTTTTGAGTTCCATACTTGTCACTTGTGAATTGCTGTTGAGCTCCACGCCCATCAGGTAGGTCATCTTGTTTCTCCTGTGTTAGCAGCTATTTGGAAAAACTCCTATTTCCAACCTGGGGATCCCCTCCTATGATGTCAGCAATCTATGCACAGTAAGCAGGGATCCTAATCTAAACAGGCACTGGAATCATGCAGGCTGTGACTTAGTCTCTGGAAGCACTATTTTAATTTATTGTATGCTTACACAGGTACCATAAATTCTGAACAGACTTCATGACAAATATGTTTACTTTTTGAAACTCTTTCATGTTGTGTATCCTTACTGGAAGGCCAACATTCATTGTCTAACTTTCATTAGCCTTGCACTTTCTTCTAGATCACTTTCAGAGAGCAGTTGAACCACATGCTATGAATCTGGAAGCATCGGCAAATTTCTTTCCCTCAAAGAGATTAGTGAGCCAGGTGTTTTTTTAATGGCAATTGATATTTCCCATTCCTGTATTACTGAGACTGGGGTTCAATTCCAGATGTGGTAATTAATTGAATTTAAATTCCACCAGTTGCCATGCTGGAATTTGAACCCCCAACCACAGATCATTAACCTGGGCCTCTGGAATACTAGTGCAGTGACATTGCCTCCATCACACTATCTCCTACCTGTGAATTACGAGTAGATAAACTAAATGAGTGAGTTATGCTGCTGAAAATTACATAAAATTACTTGAAATAGCATAGATGTTACAACAGAAGCAAAACATTTGGCCCATAATTCTGAATTGGTATTTGTGCTCCACATGTGTCTCCTACTCTTCATTCAACCTTAACGATTGTACCCTTCTATCTTTTTCTACCTAATGTACTTGCATAGTTTTCCCTGAACTAAATCCACGCTATTCACCTCAACTAAGCCATTTGCTGACAAGTTCCACACTCTTCTCAATCTTTGGGGTAAGAACATTACTCCTGAAATCCTCCATGGTAATTATGTTTTACTTAGCACCTGTACTTTTGAACTGTTCTGCAAGTGGAAACATAATCCTATTGAATTCATTCATTTTTCATTTCTGAAAAAGAAATGTGATCCTAGTCAATATTTAACCAAGGCTGTGGTGTTACCTCTGTAAATCATTTTTGTACCTTCTCCAATGTTTCGGTGTTATTTTTATAATATAGAGACCAGGATTCTGCATAATACAATTTGTGTGTTCTGACCAAGGTCGTAATGCAAACTTTACATAATGTTTTGACATTGGTATCCTCTAGAAATGAATCCCAGTGCTCTCTTTGTCCATTTTTACGGCTTTGTTAAGCTGCATTCCTACTCTTAATGGCTACTGTGCCAGTAATCAGTATGCTTGTTCCCTGGCTGCTGTATAAGAAACTGGGGTGATGTTCATGTCAATTTCATTTTGCTCTCAGGCTTGTCAGAAATCTTAACACAAATAAAGAGGGCTGGGTCCCAGCTACAAACCTGCAAACACTGATCGGGGATTCCAGCTCTTCCCAATCAATAAGTAGCTCAGGTAAGAAAACAAAGAGACGCCTCTGAGTTGCTGTTAGTTGAGGAGCTGCATTATTAACACACAACCCACTGTTGGTGACAATGTTCTTGATTGGTTTGTTGGACATGCCACTGACTGATCGTTCACTCCATTAGCGCATGTTCACCCCTCCATTGACATGTACCCACTCTATGATCATGATGTACCTATCCCTTTAATATACTGCCCACTATATTAGTCTGCTTATTCCCACCCCACATCCATCCAGCCTTCCTTCCTGTTAATGTACTGTGATCCCATTGGTTTAGTGATCCATCCATTGCTAATATTATTAGTTGCAGTCAAGAGCACAGTTCTGGCATCAGTACAAAACCAGAATGAAATCTTGGATTGGACTCTAATTGGGTAGAAATATGACATCATAGATCATATTATATTTTTTCTCTTAGTTACCATTCATTATGCCAGTTATTCAGGTGTGAACAACTAGAAAGTCTCTTTAACATTCATTTACTATAGAAATTGTGCAGTTTTCAGTGTCAAAGTAAAATGTACTTTGCTTCCTGTCCTTTGATATTTGACAGTTTGACTTTTTTTTGGCGCATCAAATATAGTTCACTTGTCTTTCACACTCTTTTCCAGAGTCTGCCAGTGCTTCAAGTACCCTGAGCTCCTCTTCAAGTTGTGCTGAACATTGCACTGCCAGTAGCACCAGCGTTGTAGATATGAAGGGCTAACAATTCTCTTTGATGTATAAAATTGATGACACAGTTTGTGGAAATTCTCCCTCCTCCTAAACTAACCAGCTTTGAAGTAGAAGGTCAAAGATTTTGTATCTTCATCCTCCTCATCTTCATTCTCACCTGGGTTTTAACTTCTAAATTAAGTGCTCCTTGGAGTACTGTTACATCTGGTGTCTGTTAAACTGTTACTGAGACCTTCAGAAAGATGAGCACAAGGCTCTTGAATTTATTTATAACTCTTCATTCTTTTGATGGATGCACATTTTGTGAATTTAGTCGTGGTGCCAAGAGCATTTTCTGATGGATAAGTAATGGAATAATTAAGAAATGGGCCATGCCAAAGTTTTAGAGATTGGAGTGGAATATTACAACAGTACAATTTCATAATGAGGACAGTTCTAGACAAGGTGAGGCTATTTTGCGGGTGGGGTATTTTGGGGGTGAGCTATTACTATGATGCATTGAAGGAACAGCAGTGATAACAGCACAAAAGTACCATTATGATGGTACTTTATCAAAAGCTTCAGATAAGCACATTTCAGAGCAACTGGCAGGGATATTGAGTCGCACTTTATGAAGACATAATTCAGCATTTGACTGTGCTTTTCAAATGCTTCTTAATGCATGTGGTCATCACATGTATTTGTTTTTGGACCTAATACACAATCAGCAGCTTAGTAGTAAAACTATTTTTCTTGGTCACCACTGTGAGAGAATCTGGTCTTTAAGCCCCAGAATGATATTTTCAACCTTTGAATATGGCACTTGCAGGTAATGATCTTTTGAGTGTTTACACAACCATTTGATAGTTTATTTGTTAGTGGTTGATTTACCAAATCCTTCATAGATCTGTTGGAACACTCTGAGAGTGTCCAGCTGCTCTGGAATTCACTGTGACTCCATTCCATTAGCGACCAATGTGCTGCATTATAGATTTGGGAAAATGCTGCAAATGTCAATTATTAAACAAAGTATTTAACTCATTTATATAAATGACCATGAGTAAGGAGTATTTTTCAGGTGCAGCATTCTTTATAGTACCTGTGAGCTTTGGCTATAACTCTTTGACTATACTTTGATACATAAATGATGTGCTTGTGAGCTGTTGTAATGCTTTCCAAAAGCTCTGGATTACTTGGATATCAGTAGTACAGGAAAAAGGTTTATCTGCTTTACCTCGCCCATTGAGTGCAATCAGATGCTTGGTGTCACTTCACCATCAACTAAATCAATTTCAGTTGAGTGCTGATGTGTTCAATGGTGGCTGATGCCATGACTGCTTCTACTGTCTTGTTAGATTTTACTGGGATATTTTAATGCAACATTTGACCTAATCAAAGTGTTACTCCTCGCACGTCATAGTATACCTTAGATAACGTGATGCACTACAGCACACTTCATGGCACTTTATGCAGCACTTTCTGTTCATTTTTAATGGTGGTGTCCATAAACTTTAGAACTCGTCCTACATGTCATCTTCTGTATTATGTGAATGGAAGCATGAATACAATAAAGGGAGTAATCATAATGGATTCCCATCATTGTGGTGTTTCTCAATTCTTGTTTTTTTTTTGCACTAAGCTGCTGCACTCTGGAAAAAAATTGGAATAGAAGGCAATTCAGTCAAGAAATTCTGAGTTCAGATTCTTGCATGCCCCCAGTTTCTCCTGCCATTCTTGACAGAACGCTGTTGATTAATACTATGTCAAAACATGAATTCTTGAATTTCTTGCACCTACATGCTCATAATTGTTGTGTACATATTGAGAGTTATGCTGACATTTCTGATCGTGCTCAGTATTTTCTGTTTCAGATTTCCAGCAATCATATTGTTTTGTTTCTTGTTAGCCCTTATGATCTGGGCTGTTTAACTGACATCTATCCTCTGGTACTCTACCGACAGCCTACCTGCCTCTGGTCACACCATTCACTTCCTATTTTGTTATTTAACTGTTAGCTGTTGCTGCTTTAGGCAAATCAACACCTCAGTCGCTCACTGATCCTGGCAGCAAGCTATAGCCATTGGTTTACATGTTCAGTAGTGCAGTCGATTCATGAAATTGAAAGAAACGCAAGCTATAAACAATGAATTTAGTTTAGTGATGACAAAGGTGTCATCAGGAATCCCTGTATTCCTGATGAAGGGCTTTTGCCCGAAATGTCGATTTTTACTGCTCTTCGGATGCTGCCTGAACTGCTTTGCTTTTCCAGCACCACTCTAATCTAGACTCTGGTTTCCAGCATCTGCAGTCATTGTTTTTACCCAAACTACTCAGACCCCTTGGCATCATGGTAGCTCACAAACCCACCAACACACTAAAACAGCAGCTAATGAACTTGAAAGACCTTATACAGACAACAAGCAAAACTAATGTCATTTACAAAATACCATGCAAGGACTGTAACAAACATTACATTGGACAAACAGGCAGAAAACTAGCCACCAGGATACATGAACACCAACTAGCCACAAAAAAATGACCCTCTCTCACTAGTATTCTCACATATGGATGAGGAAGGACACAAATTCGACTGGGACAGTACATCCATCCTCAGACAAGCCAAACAGAGACACGCACGAGAATTCCTAGAAGCATGGCATTCCAACCGGAACTCTATCACATCGAGTTAGACTCCATCTACCACCCCCTGAGAAAAGGAACAAGAAGTGACTTCACCACAGGAAATAACATCACCACAGGAAATGGCATCACCAACCCAAAGAAACCCAAACATATAAATAGAAAGCAGGAATTTTCAGCATTGCTTTGCCTGAGGTCCACTGAAGATGTTACTGAGTAAGGTAACGAAGTGTCTGGAAATGACCCTTTCAGCTCAGCGAGCAAACCTACATCCAAAACAGACATTCCTGAATACAGTCTTGCACACTAAAGGACACAGACAAATACTCCTAGTGATGAGTATGTACCTCCACATAAATAAGGAGTGAGAAAGAGCAGTCCTAAAACAGTAACAGCCAATAGTTTAAAAACAAAATAGCCCACCTGTCTCTGGTGACTTCCTATCAGTCCAGAGTACCTGAGGATAGATCTCAGTTAAACAGCATCTAGATTAGAGCGGTGCTGGAAAAGGACAGTAGGTCAGGCAGCATCCGAGGAGCAGGAAAATTAACGTTTCAGGCAAAAGTCCTTCATCAGGTACCTCGAATGATGGAGCATCCACAACTCTGTGGTACAGAATTCCAAAGATTCACAACTTTTGAATGAGATAATTTTGCCACACCTCAGTTCTTAAGGGACAAGAAATATTCACCACTTGGTTGAATTCTGATTTTTAGAAAACAAAATTCCATCTTTTGATTTTCTTTTACCACCCTGTTAATTTTGCCTAGGGGAACTGTCAATCAGCACTACTGTTGAGTTTGCCACCAATCAATCTGACTGTCGATGATTGGGACTGGTAGACGTCGCGCCCTAGTCACTGTTGCTCCCACGTGCACCCTGAAGAGCACTTTCCTCCAGCCAATGCTACTGAATTGGTGTGAGGGTTAGAATTGCAGAGAGTTTGTTTGGGTGAGGGTGGTGAGGGGTACATTGTTGAGAGTGGGAGCTGAATGTGAGTGGAGAGGGTGGGTTGGGTGTGTGTGTGCAGTGGAAGAGGGAGAGAGAGAAGCTGAGTGCAGGACTCCTTGGATGTGAGGTGATGGGGGTAATTGACTAATCCTAATTGAATGGGCTACAAAATATAGCAGCAAGTGTGGATTTTGGTTTTGCTTGGAGTTTTGCAAATGTGAGATTTTAATTTCTCCTCAAAAAATAATCTTGTATCAGTCTGGAGTTATGTTGAAATTCCCTTTAATATGTTTTGTGTGCCCAGTGCTGTTATTTTGTGCTGGCAACAATGCCCATGTTAAAACTTGCAAGTGTAATTTGGTGAGCAATAGTGATGTGCTGCCATGCAGCCGGGTTTTTGCTCACATCTGTGTAAAACAATCATTCATTCTTTTGTAAAGGCCAATGTGAATTTCAATAAGCTAGATACCTCTCATTGCAAGGAGCAATGGGGACAAGGGCAGGGATCTGGGGACTGGGTTTCGGTCTTGATGGGTGTTTCTCTCCAACATCAATCAACACTTTTTAAAATTTTGGGATTTCAGTCTGATTGGTAAAATGTTGCCCATGATGCATCATTCCACTATCACTGCTTTTCCAATGCAGCTTTCCCACATCTTGGAAATATGGAAAGTAAATCTAGATAATGAGGAGGGTCGAGGAGAAGAGCTGGATGAGTGGAGAGGGACGATATCTATGAATGAGGATGAATGGGCATAAATGAGTTGCGCTTGAGTTGAATGGACAGGCATAATTGAGTGGGGTGAGCTAAGTGCAGACAGGGTCATGTTTGAGTTGCAGGAGGTAGCTTAGGAAGATGTATCTGTGTGTGGTGCGGGGAGCGGAGTTGATTACAATGTGAGTATGGGTTGATGAGAAGAGGAACCTCATGGAATCTTTTGACATCATTGTAAGGGATCCAATTTTCCTCCTCTTTGGACTGTAAAATAAAATGGAGATTGGGCTTCTATATAACTGGAATAGCAGGAGAGTTTTGCAACTTGGAAAAATCAAATGGTGTACATTTTTAATTCCTTAAGACGATGAAGCACTGAGATTGGTACTTTGAGACATACTGGTGCAGTGAGCCTTAATGAAAGACACTCTGGCTGAGCTGCATTTTGCTACAAATCTGTAGGTGCAGAGCAGACAGACCTCCAGCACTGGCAATTTGTAACGATTTCTCTGTTTCCTCCTCTCAGTGAGCAAGAAAATGCTCAATTCTACATTCCTGCATACCACTGACAATCTATCTACCTCTACCTTAAAAATGTTTAAAGATTCTGCATCCACTGCTTTGATGAGGATTCGAAAGACTCTGAACCTCTTTGAGAGTTTGTTTTCTTAATGTCTTAAGTGGGTAAATTATGCCTCCTCATTCTAGATTCACCCATAAGAGTAATGAAACATCCTTTCGATATTCACTTGGACAGTCCCTTCAGGATCCCCTACGTTTCAATTGAATCATCTCTGATTTTTCTGAACTCCAAAGGATACGGGCTTAGCCTATCTAATGTTTCCTCATAAGGCAATTCACCCTTCCAGGAATTCTAACAAGACCTAAGTCGACTGTTGAATTGTAGAATGACTATTACTTTACATGCAACATGTCATCATTACTAATTTCAAAAGGAAGTAAGAGACCATTTAATCTACCCTTGTCTATAATTTTGACCACCATAATATGTCAAAATATCTGTCTTTGATCTGTTTTAATTGTGGATGAATCTCTGTGTATTGAGGTTTTTAAAGATAATAGCTTAAATTGCATAGTAGTAGATATTTTTAAAAATTTTGTCACATTTGAAGTTATGTACTCTTGGGGAAAAAAGTTAATTTCCTGTGAATGACAAAACCCTTGTGTGAATTGGGTCAAAACAATGACTGCAGATGCTGGAAACCAGAGTCTAGATTAGAGTGATGATGGAAAAGAACAGCAGTTCAGGCAGCATCCGAGGACCAGTAAAATCGACGTTTCGGGCAAAAGCCCTTCATAAGGAATACCCTTGTGTGAATTGAGATCAAGACCGAATCAACACAGACATTTACTATAAACCGACCGACTCCCACAGCTACCTAGACTACACCACCTCCTACCCTACCCCCTGTAAGAACGCCATCTCATATTCCCAATTCCTTAGTCTCTGCCGCATCTGCTCCCAGGAGGACCAGTTCCAAAACCGTACAACCCAGATGGCCTCCTTCTTCAAGGACCGCAATTTCCCCCCAGACGTGGTCGACGATGCCCTCCACCGCATCTCTTCCACTTCCCGCTCCTCCGCCCTTGAGCCCGCCCCTCCAACTGCCACGAGGACAGAACCCCACTGGTCCTCACCTACCACCCCACCAACCTCCATGTACAGCGTATCATCCGCCATCATTTCCGCCACCTCCAAACGGACCCCACCATCAGGGATATATTTCCCTTCACTCCCCTATCAGCGTTCCGAAAAGACCACTCCCTCCGTGACTCCCTCGTCCGGTCCACACCCCCCACCAACTGAACCTCCACTCCCGGCACCTTCCTCTGCATCCGCAAGAAATGCAAAACTTGCGCCCACACCTCCCCCCTTACTTCCCTCCAAGGCCCCAAGGGATACTTCCATATCCACCACAAATTCACCTGCACCTCCACAAACATCATCTAGTGCATCCACTGCACCCGATGTGGCCTCCTCTATATTAGGGAGACAGGCCGCCTACTTGTGGAACGTTTCAGAGAACACCTCTGGGACAGCTGGACCAACCAACCCAACCACCCCGTAGCTCAACACTTCAACTCCCCCTCCCACTCCACCAAGGACATGCAGGTCCTTGGACGACTCCATTGCCAGACCATAGCAACACGACGGTTGGAGGAAGAGCGCCTCATCTTCCGCCTAGGAACCCTCCAACCACAAGGGATGAACTCCGAGTTCTCCAGTTTCCTCATTTCCCCTCCCCCCACCTTGTCTCAGTCAAATCCCTCGAATTCAGCACCGCCTTCCTAACCTGCAATCTTCTTCCTGACCTCTCCGCCCCCACCCCACTCCGGCCTATCACCCTCACCTTGACCTCCTTCCACCTATTGCATTTCCAACGCCCCTCCCCCAAGTCCCTCCTCCCTACCTTTTATCTTAGCCTGCTGGACACACTTTCCTCATTCCTGAAGAAGGGCTTATGCCCGAAACGTCGATTCTCCTGTTCCTTGGATGTTGCCTGACCTGCTGCGCTTTTCCAACAACACATTTTCAGCTCTGATCTCCAGCATATGCAGTCCTCACTTTCTCCTCCATAATTGTTGGGTGCAAGTGAACATTCCCTGAGGCATCAGATACTAGAGTCTTTGGAAGAGTTGACAGATTTAGCTAAGGAATATTATGACAGCAAGCTGCTTCTAATTCTGAGACACTGTCTGTTTTACTCAGCTGTTTGAGAACTGTGGAATCTGTATTGGGGGTTTTGACAAGGTTAAGATGACTGGCAGAGGCATGTGATATTGGTTTCACCCCAAACGAGATACTAAGAATCCGTTTGGCATGTTGCATTAATGATGTAACTATGCAAAAGTGCCTACTAGCTTCATTAGAAAATTGGAAAGTGAAGCTTGTGAGTTACAGGGTATTCCGACTGAAGTGGACGTTCTCATCAGGGTGACTGAGCTTGGAGAACACTACTTGAGTGAAGGAGATTGCATAGCCTTATTCAGGACATATTCTGAGCAAAGGGACTCTAGATCAGTCCGCAGCGAAACCCCAAAACACAGCCAAACCTTGGCCAAATGTTTAAAATTTTCTTGAGGATCTAGGCCAGCAGGCTATTGTAGTTGCTTCTGGTATGCAGACTTGAAACAGCAAAAGAGTCCCACTAGGCCTGAATTGAGTGAGAGAACGTATAGACTGGTATCCAGGAGAGTGCACTCCCTGGAAAGCCCACCTACGTTTTTTTTATCCAAGGCCCACTGTGTTAAATCCTTAAAAGGTACAAAACTAAAATTCCGGAGGTGGCAAAGGTTGTGAAAAGCCCACCTACATTTGGATTGGAACAGTTGAATTGCTTAACAACATACAAATCAGAACCAATCAAAGGTCATCCAGTTCTGATGGAGGTCAATACCAGTGCAGCTGTATCAGTGATTGCAGGAACAGTCTTTACCAAAATTCACTCTGGATTCCAACCCTTCAGTTTGTACAAGACCTCAGCCAGGCTGAGAACCTATACTAGAGAACCCCTATAGATTAAGGGTACAGCTTTGGCTCTATTTTCTTATGAGAATCAGCTGGTTAAGTTACCACTGATTTCCAGTAAAAGGCCCAAGATCAATGGGGCAAAATTAGTTGAGAAAGAATCACCTTGATTGGCACAATGTTCTTTGATTAGAAATTGGCTGCCTGATTGAAGTCCTAATTGAATACCCGGTCATTTTTCAGGAAGGCCTAGGGATTATAAAAGGGCCCAAGGCCACCTTACATGTTGACCAAGAAGCAATTCCACAGTTCTGCCAGGCCCATGAAGTGCCATTTGGCTAATGTGCAAAAATCGAGGTGGAAATCAGAAGGCTGGAAAACAAAGCTAACATAAAACCTGTACAGTTTGTCGAATGGGCAGCACCGGTCGTAATGATTGTGAAACACAATGGGTCAGTTTGTCTTGGTGGGGGATTGTAAACAATTGGTAAACCACTTCGCAGCTGGATAAATACCCAATCCCTTGCATAAAGGACTTGAATGCAAAACTGGCCGTGGGGGGGGGGGGGGGGGGGGTGGTGTGTGGGTGTGGGGTCGGGGGTGGTTGGCGCTGCCCTTCATGAAGCTGAACATGAGCCATGCATACCCATCATTGTGATTTGATGAAGATTGCCAGAAGTAAGCTTCAAATAATACCCATAATGGTTTCTAGGAGAAAGTGAGGAGTGCAGATGCTGGAGATCAGAGCTGAAAATGTGTTGCTGGAAAAGCGCAGCAGATCAGGCAGTATCCAAGGAGCAGGAGAATTGACATTTCAGGCATGAAGAAAGGCTCGTTTCATGAAGAAGGGCTCATGCCCATAATGGTTTCTACCAAGATAGGAGATTGCCTTTTGGGGTATAAACAGCTTGTGCCATTTTCCAGCAGATGATAAAGAACATTTTACATTTTATCTCAGATTGCCATTTATCTGAAAGATGGCCTAATAACTGTGAAGACCAATGAAGAGCATTTAGAGAACTTGGACATAGTGTTCAAACATTTCTCTAAGGCAGATGATATGTCTGAGGAGGGGAACAATGTGTTCCAGTCATCCCAAGTGACTAACTTGGGCGACAGAGTCAATAAGACTGGATTACACCCATTAGAAGATAAAGTCAGGGTGATCAAAGGTGCCTCAGCCCCCACGGCTGTACTGGAGCTTAGGTCTTTCCTTAGTGTAGTTGATTATTACAGGAAGTTCATACGTAACCTGGCCTTCATCCTGACACCCTTACATCTCTTATTGAAAAAGGGCTACTTAAAGTAGACATGGCCATGCCACCCACAGCTGCAGGGTGAATCCAGCAATGGGTTCTTATTCTGAGTGCATATACAATTACAGGTTGGAACACCATCTGGGAGGCCAAGTGGCAAATGTGCAAGACTTGTGCTGCCTCCCACTGGTGGATATGCTACGTATGTTGCCACAAGAAGAGTCATTCTGGTTTTAAACCTTCCAGTTACGCTGATAGTATCAGACTGTCGACACAAAAAGATCTCATCCTGGCAAAACTAAAATGGCTGATGGGGTGATGGGGGAAACAAAAGGGCCATCACAACCATAACTGAAACCTTTTGAGACCTGGTGAGACCATAGAGGCGAGCATATTATTATGAGGAGCAAGAGTGATTGTCCTAAGCAAAGGTATTTCCAGATACTGGCTGAACTCCATTAGGGTGGCACTAGTGGGCGGTATGGTGGCACAGTGGTTAGCACTGCTGCCTCGCAGCGCCAGAGACCCGGGTTCAATTCCCGCCTCAGGCGACTGTGTAGAGTTTGCACGTCCTTCCCGTGTCTGCGTGGGTTTCCTCCGTGTGCTCCGGTTTCCTCCCACAGTCCAAAGATGTGCAGGTCAGGTGAATTGGCCATGCTAAATTGCCTGTAGTGTTAGGTAAGGGGTAAATGTAGGGGTATGGGTGGGTTGTGCTTCGGCAGGGCGGTGTGGACTTGTTGGGCCGAAGGGCCTGTTTCCACACTGGAAGTAATCTAATCTAACCTAGGGTCATCCACATGTGTCCAAATTGAAGATATTGGTGAGAAGTTATGTCTGGTTGTCAGGATTGGATGCTGACCACAGCCTCAATGGTGGGGCAGTGCCCAGAGTGTCAACCAGGACAAAAGTTACTGCCAGAAGCTGCCCCATATTCATGGGAATGGCTGGGTAAACCCTGGACTTGGTTACACATCGATCCTTTCATGGGCTCTACCCTTTTAGTCATTATAGATCCCCATTCAAAGTGGTTGGACGTGCAGAGTTCATTTGTCAAACATGGAGATGACGAGTGAAAAGTTGTGAGCATCTTCTGCAATGCATGGACTCTCAGAAGTGTTGACCACAGATATTTCACCATCATTTATCAGCAGGGAATTGAAGTATTTCCAAAAGTTGAATGGCATTTGGCATGTAAGGACGTATTGTCCATCATCCAATGGTTTGGTGGAAAGAGCAGTCCAAAATATGAAGGCAGCCTTAAAGAAACAGGCTGCAGTTTCTCTTGATACCAAATTGTCCTGAATCATGTTTGAACCATTCCTCATGCATATACAGGGACAGCTGCAGCAAAGTTGCTGATGGGGAGAAGATTCCACATCAGGTTAAACCTGATCCACCTGGACCTGGGTGAGACATTGACACAGCATTAGGGACACCACTGCTGGACACACGACTCCTCTAAGCAAGAGAGGCAGTTTACTTCAGGGGATGAAGTTGGTGTTGAAATGACAGAATGGCCTTGCATGGGTAAGAGGCGTATTTGACCCAAGGCAAGATCCGATGATATACAATAGGACAGGTGATTCTGAACAATTATATGAATCACTTGGAAACTGAGACTTTGCAAATGGGGCAGACGCAAAGCATACCCAGCCCTTCAGAGCATCCCACAATGCTGTCAGAAACAATGGGTTCTCCCACTCTGTTTAGCATCAAAGAAACCTCTGAGGATGAAATGGACATAGTAAATATCACAAACTCAATACGATTCCTGCCTGAAGATGATGAATTTTAGCCAAGACATTCCAGGGTTTCGGTCTGGCACATGCCACCAATATCTAAGGCAGACTTTGAGAAAATGGACCTGGTGTGAAAATACCCCAGCAGAAACTACAGGAAGAACATTGGGCCTGGATCCCAGGGGTTAGAGTGGGAGGGATGTAGCGAATGGAATAAGGTCAGCCAGATGGATCTCAGAGTATGAGTTCCCTGACTGGGGCTGTTAACCTGATCAGATCAGGGATTCTTGGCTGACAGATATAAATAGGAATGTAAGAAAAAGAAAAAATAAATAGGAGTGTCAGGGTTCTGCTCACTCTAGGAGCTGGCTCTGAACTAGTTGGGTCAGTGTCATGTATTATGCACGCTTAAATAAAAGGTGACTTGGTGAAGGGATACTGGCATTTGTCGAGTTATTTCAGTTACTTCATTGCCTTTGACCCAGACTATCTCCATGATTCTTTGTGATTGATACTCAAAAATGTATCAACTTTTACTTTAAATAGACCCAGGCTATGCTTCCACAGCCCTCTGGGAATGAGATTTCCAAAGATTCTTCATTCTCAAAATAAAACAATTTTTCATCTCAATCCTAAACGACTTCTACCTTATTCTTAAATGTTGTTCCATTTCTAGTGTCCCCAACCAATACCTTAACTGTCTCTGTCTTGTCTATCCTTTTTAATATTCTGGAGGTTTCTCTCACAAGAATAACTCCAATTTATCCATCCATCCAAGTCACTGCAATCCCTTAGTGCTGGAACCAACACTGATTAAAATGTCCTGGTACCCACTGCAAAGTTTCCACATCCTCGTTAAACTGTAATGTCTAGTACTGGTCACAGTGTGCCAGGTCAGAAAGAAGTTGAGTTGTTCATGTTGAGCAGAATTTCCCAAATTTTGCATTCTTTGCCACTATTTATTAAACCAGGATTATGCTTTATTGCTTTCTTAATCTGTCCTATCACCTTCAAAGATTTGTATACAAACACCTTGGGCCTCTGCATTAATATGGTACTTTTTGTCTTGTATAGTCTCTCATCATTCGTAATACCCAAATGTATTATCTCACATACCTGCCAAATATCTGCCTTCAGTCAATCCATCTAAATCCTTTTGAATTTCTAACTATCTCCTCTTTTTACTTGAGAGTTTGCCCTGTACCCAAAAATTGAAAACTTTAATGTATCTCATAACCAACAGTCGTCTTAATCCTGGATGCTGGGAACTCTAGTTTAACACCATTCTCCCGTTGAAAACAAGAAATCTCTATATCAGTGATAACAGTTCTCCAGAAGTCTGTTTCTATCTGCATCAATATTTACCAAGACATTGATCTATTATAAACCTATTATTCCTCATGTTTACTTTGCTTCTTCTAAATTCTTTTCAGTTGAACTTTACGTTTCAGTGAATCCTAATCCCAGTTCCATTCTCAGTTTACTAATGTCATGATGTTTTAATTTAAAACCTGTCTTTCACAGAAAGCCTGAAGATATAAACATCAAATTCATCACTGAATGTTCTGACAAAATATAAAGGTCATCTCCAACTCCTTCACACTGCCCCTTTGGTTCCAATCTAATGTATCATTTCCCTTGGTAATTGCTGTATCGATGGAATTGTTGAACTGACTGTTGTTCTGAATGTATTTAAGACAATTGTTGTGATGACTTTGTATTCTCCTGTATACACCCTCTCCACACGTGTTCTTTCTTGATTGACTTGGCCAGTGATGCTCAAGAGGTTAAATCCCTCGGTAAACTGGTGATGTCAATATAGACTCGTTGACTTAAACAGCACTGAAGAAGGTCATCAGCCCCATTATGGCCATGCCAGTCAACAAAGATCTCACGATACTAACACCTTCTACCAGCTCTTGGCCTGTAGCTCTAGAGGTTATTGTCAATGTAAATGACTATCTAATATCTGATTAAGGGTTATGAGAGTTTCTGACTCAACCAACTTTTCAGACTGCGATTTTTCAGACTCCTACCACTCTCTGAAAAAGAAACTTTTCAACTCTCCTCTTAGCCTTCTAGCTCTCTATGCCTCCTGTTGATTGACTCCTCTACTCATGGAAAAAGTGCCTTTCTATTCACCTTATCTCTGCCCATCATATTCTTGTACATCTCTAAAAGGTCCTTCTCAATCCTTGCTGCCTCAGGGAAAACAACCTCAGTCTCTCCAATCTTTCTTCACAGCTCAGCCCCTCCAGCTTCCTGGCATGGCTTCCTGGTGAATCTCCTCTATTCCCCCTCCAGGGCAATCATATCCTTCCTATAATGTGGTGACCAGAACGACATAGAGGACACCAATTTTGGCCTAACTAACATGTTATATAGTTCCATTATAAACTCCTGGCTCTTTTATTCTATGTCTCAGTGAATAAAAAATAAGTTTCCTAATTGCTTTGTTAACAATATTATCTACCTAACCTGCTACCCTGGGGCTCTGTGGATATGCATCCGAGATCTCCCTGATCTTTAGTCCTTTCCAGGGCCCTATCATTCATAGAGTAATTCCTTGCCTTGTTAGCCCCTCCTCAAAGGAAAGTGCACCCTTTTCCAGGTTGAGTTCCTGTTGTCCCTGCTCTGCCCAGCTGACCAGTCCATTGATATCCTCCTGGAGGTTACAGATATCCTCCTCACTTTTTACTACCCTGCTGAGTTTCATGCCATCTGTGAATATCTTTATCATATTCCCCTGATTTTAAGTCTAAATCATTCATCTACACAACAAACAGCAAGCTCCCAGCACTGCGGTCTGTGAAACCCAACTGGAATCAGACTTCCTGTCACAGAAACATCCCTCAACCATTCCCCTCTCCTTCTACCTCTCAGTTAGTTTCAGGTCCAGCACATCACTTTACCTGGGGTCCCATTGGCTCTTACTGTCTTGACCAATCTACATGAGGGACTTTGCCAAAAGCCTTGCTGACATCCATGTAGACCACATCATATGCACTGCCCTCATCCACACGCCAGGTTACTTCTTCAAATAAACTCAGCAAAGTTATCAAACACAAACTTCCTGTAACAAATCCTGTGTCTGAGTAATTAATCTCTCTTCAAATGCAGATATAGTCTCCCTGCACTGTCCTTTTGGTCTCCTTTGTTGATGTATTTCTCTTGCAGCTGCGGGACTGAAAGGGAACCGAGATTGTCGAGCTTGCCTTTCTGAAACCACATTGGGAATTGGGGGCAGATGCCTTAAGCCAGTGTCTGCAGCTTGACAAGGCCAAATGGGGAAATTCTTTTCCAATGTAAGGAGGCTTAGCAGGGAGACACCTCGACAGTTTTGGCAATCTCTGCAGTTGCTCTTGTACATTTACAGGGTCACAATCCTTGCATCACACACTCCCAGTGGAAATGTCCCCCCCTCCAGAAGAAACAGAGAGGTTAGTGCAGAAGCTGCAGGAGTGGGGTTTTCTGTGCTTGAGCACATTCAAAAGTAACTGGAGCTTTGTTCATGAGTGTGTGTCAGTAGCTTTGCTAAACTCCCCCTGCTCTGCCATAACAGGGAGGCTTTTTAATGGTGTCTAGAGCTTCCTCAGTGACAATGTTCTCCCTACATTAGAGCTCAAGGCAATGATCTCCCCATCTCTGCAACTATTTGTTATAGTGGGTGATGATCTCTCCTGCCTTTGTTTCAGTCGAGCTGTTTCTTTTCCTCATGCATCTTTCACATTTCTGATCCCTTCATCCATACATTTCCCTGTGATGCAGTGGCTGTGGATATTCTTGCAATGTTATGAGAGTCCTACAGCATGCAGACAGCCCTTTGGCCCAAACTGGACCATGTTGGCCAAAATGTTCATCCACATGCTAACCCCTTCTCCCTACACTTGGCCCATATTCTTCTAATCCTTTTCTATCTATGTATTTGACCAATTGCCTTTTAAATGTTATTAATGTACCCACTTCAAACACTTCGACTGGCAGCTCATTCCATATGCATACCACCCTCTGTGTAAAAATGTTGCCCCTCAGATTCCCTTTTATTCTTTCCCCTCTAACATTAAACTGATGCCCTCTCGCCCTTGATACCCCAACCCTGGGAAAACGACTGGGTGCATACACCCTATCCATGCCTCTCATGATCTTATGCACCTCTATAAGATCCCCCCTCAGTCTCGTATGCTCTAAAGAAAAACATCCTACCTTGTGCAACCTGTCCCTATAACTCAGACCATTGAGTCCAGGCAACATCCTTGTAAATTTCTTCTGTACTCTTTCCAGTCTCAATGCATATTTGTTCCTCTAATTCCTATCGACTACTTGGAAGCCTACAATAAACTTCAATGACTTCACCATCCCCTCTTTATTCCTTAGCTCCACCCACAAAACCTCACTGGATGATCCTTCAGTTATTTCATTGCTGACTACTGCTATGATATTCGCCTTAATTAAAATTGCAATACCCCCTCCCCTCTTTCCACCACTTCTGACCCGCCAAAAGTACATGTAACCTCATACATTATTATGTGAGTCCTGTCCCTCCCTTAGCCATGTTTCTATAATAGCTATAATATCCCAGTCCCATGTACCTATCCATGCCCTGAGTTCATCGCCCTTACCTGTCAGCCCTCTTGCATTGAAATAAATGCAATTTAATCTAACAGGCATTCTTTGCTCCCTGTCGTGTTCAACCCTGACCTGTCTCATCAACTTACTATTTCTGATTACTGTGTCACCTTTGAGCCTCCCACCTGCCTCCCTGCTGTTGAGATCCCCACCTCCCCCCTGCCAATCTAGTTTAAACCCTACATTGCAGCACTAGCAAACCTGGCCGCCAAGATATTGGTCCCTCTCCAGTTCAGGTGCAACCCATCTCTCTTGAACAGGTTACCTTTGCCCCAGAAAAGATCCCAATGATCCAAAAATCTGAACACCTGCACCAATTCTTTAGCCACGCATTCATCTGCCATATACTCCTGTTCTTACCTTCACCAGTATGTGGCACTGGAAGTAATCCAGAGATGATCACCAACGGGATCCTGGTTTCTTGATTGTTAGAGTTCTTTACTCTTGCACTTTAAATGGCTCTTACTGTATTCAATACTTTCTCACTCAGATCTCTCTTTATTCGATGAGACTGGAACTGTTGTCTTCAATGACAGGCTCTATCACAGTAATGTTGCCCTCAAACCAATCTGTGATAGTTATAGAGGTGTAAAGCATGGAAACAGACCCTTCGATCCAACTTGTCCATGCCGACTAGATATCCCAACTCAATCTAGTCCCATCTGCCAGCACCTGGCCTATATCCCTTCAAACCCTTTCTATTCATATACCCATCCAGATGCCTTTTAAATGTTGCAATTGTACTAGCCTCCACCACTTTCTCTGGCAGCTCATTCCATACACATACCAGCCTCTGCGTGAAAAAGTTGCCCCTTAGGTCTCTTTTATATCTTTCCCCTCTCACCCTAAACCTATGTCCTCTAGTTCTGGACTCCCCCCACCCCAGGGAAGAGACTTTGTCTATTTATCCTATCCATGCCCCTCATGATTTTGTAAACCTCTATAAGGTCACCCCTCAACCTCCAACGCTCCAGGGAAAACAACCCCAGCCTTTTCAACTTCTCCCTATAGCTCAAATACTCCAACCTTGGCAATATCTTTGTAAATCTTTTCTGAACCCTTTCAAATTTCACAACATTTTTCCGATAGGAAGGAGACCAGAATTGCACGCAATATTACGAAAGTGACCTAACCAATGTCCTGTACAGGCACTACATGACCTTCCAACTTCAATACTCAATACTCTGACCAATAAAGGAAAGCATACCAAACACCCTCTTCACTATCCTATCTTGAAAGTGACTCCACTTTCAAGGAGCTA
Organism: Chiloscyllium punctatum; assembly: GCF_047496795.1. Taxonomy (NCBI): domain Eukaryota; kingdom Metazoa; phylum Chordata; class Chondrichthyes; order Orectolobiformes; family Hemiscylliidae; genus Chiloscyllium; species Chiloscyllium punctatum. The sequence continues at coordinate 15,359,279 of NC_092753.1, forward strand.
TGAACCTGCACTCCAAGGTCTCTTTGTTTAGCAGCATTCCCTAGGATATTATACACTTAATGGTAAGTCCTGCTAAAATTTGCTTTCCCAAAATGCAGCACCTCACATTTATCTAAATTAAACTCCATCTGCCACTTCTCAACCCATTGGCCCATCTGATCATGATCCCGTTGTAATCTGAGATAACCTTCGCTGTCCATCACACCTCCAATTTTCCTTTCATTTGCAAACTTACGATACTTCTTATGCTCACATGCAAATCATTTATATAAATGATGAAAAGTCGTGGACTAAGCACTGTTTCTTGTGGCACTCCACTGGTCCCAGGCCTCCAGTCTGAAAAGCAACCCTCCACCACCATCCTCTGTCTTCTACCTTTGAGCCAGTTCTGTATCTAAATGGCTAATCCTCCCTGTATTCCGTGAGATCTAACTTTGTTAACCAGTCTCCTATGGGGAACCTTGTTGAACGCCTTACTGAAGTCCATGTAAATCACATCTACCACTCTGTCCTCGTCAATCTTCCTGGTTACTTCTACAAAAAAACTCAATCAAGTTTGTGAGATATGATTTCCCACGAACAAACACCGTGTTGACTATCCCTAATCAGAACTTGCCTTTCCAAATACATCCTGTCACTCGGGATTCCCTCCAACTTGCCCACCACCAGCGTCAGGCTCACTTGTGTTTAGTTTCCTGGCTTGTTCTTACCACCTTTCTTAAACAGTGGCCCTACGTTAGTCAATCTCCAGTCTTCTGTTACCTCATCTCTGACTATTGATGATACAAGTATCTCAGCAAGGGGCTCAACAATCACTTCTCTAGCTTCCCACAGAGTTCTAGGGTACACCTGATCAGGTCCTGGGGATTTATCTACTTTTATGCATTTCAAGTCATCCAGCACTTCCTCCTCTGTAATATGGACATTTTTCAAGATGTTGCCATCTATTTCCCTATATTCTTTATCTTCCATGTCCTTATCCACAGTAAATACTGATGCAAAATACTTGTTTAGTATCTCACCCATCTCTAGCAGCTCCACACAAAGGCCACCTTGCTGATCTTTGAGGGGCCCTATTCTCTCCCTAGTTACCCTTTTGTCCATAATGTATTTATAAAAACCCTTTGGATTCTCTTTAACTCTATTTGCAAAGCTATCTCATGTTCCCTTTTTGCCCTCCTGATTTCTCTCAAGTATACTCCTACTGCCTTTACTCACTTGATCTATCCTGTCTATACCTGACATATGCTTCCTTCTTTTTCTTAGCCAAACCCTCAATTTCTTTAGTCATCCAACATTCCCTATACTTATCAGTCTTTCCTTTCATCCTAACGGGAATATACTGTCTCTGGATTCTCATTATCTCATTTCTGAAGGCTTCCCATTTTCCAGCCGTCCCTTTAGCTCTGAATATCTGTTCCCAATTAGCTTTTGAACATTCTTGCCTAATATCATCAAAATTGGCCATTCACCAATTTAGAACTTTAACTTTTAGATCTGGTCTTTCTTTTTTCATCACTATTTTAAAACGAATGCAATTATGGTTGCTGGCTCCAAAGTGCTCCCCCACTGACACCTCAGTCACCTCCTCTGCCTTATTTCCCAAGAGTCGGTCAAGTTTTGCACCTTCTCTAGAAAGTTTTTTTTACACACTTAACAAATTCCTCTTCATCTAAACCTTAACAGTATGGCAGTCCCAGTCCATGCGTGGAAAGTTAAAATCCCCTACCATACCCACTCTATTATTCTTACAGATAACTGAAATCTCCTTACAAATTTGTTTCTCAATTTCCCTCTGACCATTAGGGAGTCTATAATACAATCCCAATAAAGTGATCATCCCTTTCTTATTTCTCAGTTCCACCCAAATAACATCCCTGGATGTATTTCCAGGAATATTCTCCCTCAGTTCATGCTATAATGCTATCCCTTATCAAAAACACCACTCCCTCTCTCCTCTAGACCCCCTTTCTGTCCTTCCTGTTGCATTTGTATTCTGGAACATTAAGCTGCCAGTCCTGTCCATCTCTGAGGCACGTTTCTGTAATTGCTATGATATCCTGTCCCATGTTCCTAACCATGCCTTGAGTTCTTGAGTTCATCTGCCTTCCCTGTTGGGCCTCTTGCATTGAAATAAATGCAGTTTAATTTGTCAGTCCTACCTTGTTCTCTGCTTTGTCGCTGCTTTCCCTGACTGTTTGACTTGCTTCTGTTCTCAACTGTACCAGTCTCAGATTGATCTCTTTCCTCCTTATCTTCCTGGGTCCCACCCCACCCCCCACCTTACTAGTTTAAATCCTCCTGAGAAGCTTTAGCAAATCTCCCTGCCAGCATATTAGGCCCTTCCAATTCAGGTGCAATCTGTCCTTGTTGTACAGGTACCTTCTACCCCAAAAGAGATTTCAATGATCCAAAAATGTGAATCCTCCTCCCATACATCAGCTCCTCAGCCATGCATTCATCTGCTCTGTCTTCCTATTCCTGCCCTCACTAGCTCGTAGCACCGGGAGCAATCCAGATATTACTACTCTCGAGGACCTCATTTTTAATTTCCTGCCTAACTCTGTAATCTCCGTTCAGAATCTTACCTCTTTCCCTTCCTATGTAATTGGTTCCAATGCGTACAATGACCACCTGCTGGCCCCTCTCTCCCTTGAGAACATTTTGCACCCTCTCTGAGACATCCTTGATCCTGGCACCAGAGAGGCAACACACCATTCTGATTTTGCGCTGCTGGTTACAGAAATGTCTGTCTGTACCTCAGACTAGACAGTCCCCTAACACAATCGATCTCTTGGAACCCGACATCACATTAGAGCCAGTCTCAATACCAGAAACCTGGCTGTGCGTGCGACATTCCCCTGAGAATCCACCAGTCCCTACCTTTTCCAAAACAGCATACTTGTATAAATAGGGATAGCCACAGAAGACTCCTGCACTATCTGCCTTATCTCCTACCTTTCCTAGAGTTAACACATCTATGTGACTATCTGTGACTTTTCTCTCTTCCTATAGCTGCCATCCATCACATCCCCTTGCTCTTGTAAATTCCTCGTACTTTAACCTGGGGTCAGAAAAGACCTCTGACCCACCACTCTTTTCCGTTGCAGTCTCCAGGCAAATTCATCTGTTGTCCAGCATGGGCAGATGTCAAGGTCCATGCTCAGATGAAATAAGAGAACGTTTGAAGCATCTACCACAGACTTACACTATTATTAAAAAAAACATTCTAATTGATGTAAGCCCATTCGGTATACTTAAATCATTGCAAGTACTTAATTACTGAGTCCTCATTTCCTTCAATCATTTGATCTCTTCCAGAAAAAGCAAACTTTAAATTTTAAATTCATAATCTGACACCAAAGACAGCTAATCTCTTTACGACCACTTGGACGTATCAATCAAACTGTGAATTTACAAGCTCCTCACTGTGTTCATTTCTGGAAGCAGTCAGGCAGAACCAATCCTGTAATAAGAACTCTTATGTTTATGTCAACAAAAATCAATTGAAATTACAACTACTGACATTTTTACCCCCTTAAATGCCATTTTTTAAAAAGAAGTTTTGACCGCCTGATATTCCACGGAATTGATATAGCTCAAAGTCTGTGAGAAGATTTGTAGCTCGGGTGCTTGTTGTTGTGGTTCTGTTAGCCAAGCTGGGAATTTGTGTTGCAGACGTTTCGTCCCCTGTCTAGGTGACATCCTCACTGCTTGGAGCCTCCTGTGAAGCGCTTCTGTGATGTCTCCTCCGCCATTTGTAGTGGTTTGAATCTGCCGCTTCCGGTTGTCAGTTCCAGCTGTCCGTTGCAGTGGTCGGTTTATTGGGTCCAGGTCGTGTAGTGTACAAAATCCCATGCAAGGACTGCACAAAACACTACATAGGACAAACAGGAAGACAGCTAACGATCCGCATCCATGAACACCAATTAGCCACGAAACGACACGACCAGCTATCTTTAGTAGCCCCAACACGCAGATGACAAGCAACATGAATTCGACTGGGACAACACTACTATTATAGGACAAGCCAAACAGAGAACAGCCAGGGAATTCCTAGAGGCATAGCACTCATCCACAGATTCAATCAATAAGCACATCGACCTGGACCCAATATACCGGCCACTGCAACGGACAGCTGGAACTGACAACCGGAAGCGGCAGATTCAAACCACTACAAATGGCGGAGGAAAGATCACAGAAGGGCTTCACAGGAGGCTCCCAAGCACTGAGGATGTCACCTAGACAGGGGACGAAACATCTGCAACACAAATTCCCAGCTCAGCGAATAAATTGAGAAAGCTTTTAAGCAAATTCGTATCTGCCTGTATCAATAAAGGGTGCCACGGTCGCTCAGTGGTTAGCGCTGCTGCCTCACAGTGCCAGAGACCTGGGTTCAATTCCTCCTTCTGGCAACTGTCTGTGTGAAGTACATTCTCCCAGTGTCTGCATGTGTTTCCTCCGGGTGCTTTGGTTTGCTCCCAAAATCCAAAGATGTGCAGATCAGGTGAATTGGCCATGCTAAATTGCCCGTAGTGTTAGGTGCATTAGTCAGGGGTAAATGTAGGGGAATGGGTTTGGGTGGGTTGCTCTTCGGAGGGTTGGTGTGAACTTGTTGGCTGAAGGGCCTGTTTTCATACTGTAGGGAATCTAATCTAATCATAACTAACATATACATAAAATGTGGTTAACTCTTAACTGCCCCTTAGGCAATTAGGCATCAGCAATAACTGCTGACTTACACTCATCCTGTGAATTAATAATTTAAAAAAAAGGCGGCACAGTGGCAAGTTCTGCTGCCTCACAATGCCAGAGACCCGGGTTCAATTCCCGCCTCAGGCAACTGTCTGTGTGGAGTTTGCACATTCTCGTGTGTCTGCATGGGTTTCCTCCGGGTTCTCCAGTTTCCTCCCACAGTCCAAAAATGTGCAGGTTAGGGGAATTAGCCACGCTAAATTGTCTGTAGTGTTAGGTGAAGGGGTAAATATAGGGGAATGGGTCTGGGTGGGTCTTGGAGGGTCGGTGTGGACTTGTTGGGCCAAAGGGCCTGTTTCCAAACTGTAAGTACCCTAATCTAATCTAAAACGATTTCAAGAAGCATACTTCCTGTGGATTGGAGAAGGGCCCATTCATATGTTTCCACACAAACTCATGTGGAAAAAGTTGGAATTTTTTTTCACTAGGTTGTTGCTCCCCGTTTTTTTGTACTGCATCTCAGATGTCAATCTCAGATTGTAACAATTTACACAATCTACATAACAATAGCATCCACTGAAATCTCCCCCATGAAATAGTCCTTGAGCATATGCAGTCTTAAGCAAGAAATATCATGCTCATTTGCAAGTGATTCGTTACCTTGGTGATTCCATGTTTTCCTCATTCCTAGTTAGCTGAGGTTTCCTTTGTTAACAGGTTTGAAACTTTGCAAGTTCCCTATGTCTTCCACTTTACTTATAACCTTTCCCTCTACTGCCTTCTTGAAGTTTTTATCTTTCTCTGTCTCTGTCTCTGTCTCTCTCCTATCCCATATCTACCCACCTCCCTCTCTCTTTTGTAGTGTCTGTCTCTCTGTTGCAACCCCCTCTTTCATGTCTCACGTGTCTTCTGCTCCCCTTTGCAGCCTCTTAAAAAAAATTATCTGACTCCCAAGCCTGACCTCCATTCACCTGCTTGTAGCTCTCAGCCCACCTATTCCCTCAGAGAGACCCTCACTGGCAGCACTCACCTAGCTGCATGCTGCCCCTAATCCCAACCCCAATCACAAATTGTTTCTCTCTTGCATTTGTCACTGATAGATCTACTGGTAGTACTGTCAGCAGCAAGCATGGAGAGAACTTGCCTGTGATTGGAGGAACAGCTGCTCTCCATTCTCAACAGCTTCTCGAGACTTTTGTAAAACTAAATCCAGGAAATCTGCTACCATATCTGGCATTCGTTTGAAAACTGTTGGATGGATTTCATCAAAACCTGGGATATATTAGTCTTTGGTTCTACTAATTTTCTAAGCAACATTTCATCATGATTGTAATTGTTTCTGAACCATACCTTATCCTTATTTCTGGAATGTTATTTGTGTCATCCAGAGATAACCACAAAATATCTGTTCAATGCATCCACTATTTCTTAATAATGTCCCATTATTATATAATTGCAGGATGCAATATCACATTTGAAAATCTCAAGTATTGTAACTTATTAACTAATTGTAATAAGGTTTAACTTTACTCTCAGCCTAACATAACACATTCTTGTTAATTTGCCTTTCTCATAGTTAATTTCGTGACAGTAGTGATTCTGTCACAGAGAAAGTGTGATCTTTCTAAATGTATCACTCACTACCTGGTGGCCATGGCAGCAGTGGACTTACTGGTCATGATCATTGATTTGATATTGAGACATGTTCCAATTATTTATAAAACTGAATTTACATTTCGGCAGACCATCCCCATGTGTAACATCCATGCCGTCCTGGTTTTTGCAGCTATGGACTGCTCTGTCTGGTTCGCTGTTGATTTCACCTCTGATTGATTTGTGGCCATTTGTTGTCAAAATAGGCACTGAGAAAACAGCAGCCGTGGTTCTGGGAACAATAACTTTGCTCAGCTGTTTAAAGAACATTTTCTGGTATTTTATGTTTAAACCTTGGTATAAGCTGATGAACTAGCCTTGGTTTTGTTTGCAAAAAATGTACATTATGTTATCTCCAATCTGGGGATCAATTGAGCTTATTCACTATATTCTGACCCCAGCACTCCCATTTGTTCTGATTCTGCTGCTCAATGCTTTCACTGGGAGGTACATTTTAGTGGCCAGCAGAGCCCGCAGGAGACTCCAATCTGACAGCAGGGGGCAGCATTCCAAGGACCAACACTTGGAGAGCCGAAGGAAATCCATCATTTTAGTTTTTGTTATCTCAGGGAATTTCATCCTGTTATGGTCAATGTTTGTGGTGTATTCTATGTGGAGAAGCATATATTGGTTGGGGTATAAGGCTGGATATACACATTACTTTTCACAAGATATAAAAGATTCATTCTCTAGCTCCTTAGAACCTGCACAAATGTGATACTGAAGAGGAGAATTTGGGGCATTTCCAGATCTTTAATCCTCATCTTGGCCATTGCCTTCCTTTTACTGTCCCATTTCTTAGCTGTTTTGAAATTGTGAGTGTGACTGAAGAAAAGTTTTATTTTATGGATTAGCTCTAAATCATCGGACTTTACTGCTGCCTGGTGAGCAGTTGAATCCCGTTGGTCCTCAACAAGAGTTTATATTATGGATGGTAGTGGGAATTTAAGTTCTTGTAAGAGAATAATCTCTGTAAGAGTTTCATACATGGCTTCAGCTTCTCATGCTCATATCTACTTTGCTTAATTCGTTTGCATTCAATCTCAGCTTGCCCAGGCTGTTTCCTTATATTCCTGACTCTTTGCCTCTAGATGATGTGATATTTCATTAGCTGGAGGACTCAGCCTTTCTTGTATTTCCTCTAAACCCAAGTGCTGTGCCATTACTTCAATTATCTCTGCCTTGCTTGCCATGCCAGGCAATGTTACCTCTAGTTTTCCCAACAAGTCTATTAACATGGTTTTTGAAATTTCTTTGGCTGTCCTTGCTGTTCCAGAGATTTGTGTCCTTCCCAACTCCACCTTTGGCATCAACAAGGAGAATTGGGTGTTTTCCTTTAGGACTCAGGACAATGACAGTTCAAGGCTGGAGTAGGATTCCTCTTTGGCCTCTTCACTTGCATCAAGGGTTCGGCCTCATGAGCTGAGATGGTGATGTACTGCCTTTGGGTTAGGAGAGCCAAAGGGTGATGGGGTGTTCAATTATCCTACAGCTTGACTGCTTCAGACAGTTAACTCATTTGATTTGTACAGATGACCCAACCCTATGCAGTTGTCCATCTTACTCAGATTTATTCTTTGAGAAGAATGTGTATCGCCAGCTTGATAACTGAGCTGATCTTCTCCTGCTCATTGCGTCCCATTCCATGCAGCTATGTCAATTACTCCGCTCCAGAGTTCCCAGGCTATTGTAAAGATGTGACATTCAGGTCTGTCACTGCCAGGGTTATTCCTGAGTGTCCCGAAGTATCACAATTGTAGGTAGTGGAAGAAAATAACAGTTCCTTTGGGGACACTAAAAACAATATTGATCAACTGCCGGGAATGCTGGGAAAACTGGCCAAGAGAAGAGCATGCTGGGAATTGGATCAGGCCACACAGATATGCAAACCACTTACCTAATTGATTATATTGAAACGGTGTTGATAAGACACTGGAAGTGAAATATTAACCAGGAAGCTTGCAGCATTCACTGTCACTTTGGATCATATCAGACAGATAAGCAAGGTAGTCACTTTGATTGACTATTGAATAGGTATTGATGAGATAATGTCGCAAGGTTTTGGGTGGAACAATAGTTTGGAGTTACAGTGGAACTGTTTTTGAGACAGCTCAGTTCCCAGGGTCAGCTGGATCAATAGGGAAATCACAGTATCCAATTCTGTCTTTTGTAACATCATCCTGGGACAGAAACTCAATTCACATGGAGTCACTGAAATGTTATATCAAACTGCTGTTACTAAATGATAGTAAGCAACTATCACCACTGTTTAAGAGAGGCCACTCAAATCAGAGGGGTGTCTCTCTCTCTCTCACACACACACATTCCAGAGAGAAATCAGCTCCAAGAAACAGGTTGGGAGCAAGAAGAACAGCCTCAACTTCAGATCAACCAGCTGTAATCAGGGTCGGAGAAAATTCTTTATCATCTAGCATTTCCAAAACCCATTTTAAACTAATGTGAGTGCATTTAAGAACTGAAAGGTTACTCAGGAAATTAGAGGGAAACATGGGTTTATAGAATTACGTATATACGTATCTTGTGTTTCAACACAAATAAAGCACGTCTCATGGTAAACTACATCTCATTATTAGCATGTAACGAGTCCCATTAAGTAAGGAGGTAGATCAGACATCTAAAATAACAATGCTTTCCGGTCCCCAAACTCACTTTGGCAGGGTGGAGATTGTCCCTGTGGGCTCTTTTAACACTGGTTGGTCATTGCACACTCAAAACTCAGCTGTCTGGTCAAGTCAAGATTTTGGTGAGTAGCAGAGATGGTCTAGTTGATTGGATACCAGGCTCTGTTGCAAGAACGGGGACTCACACATCGGTGTCACTAAAACAACCCTCCATCCCAGAAGCCCATGGTCCTCCTGACTTCTGGGTTGACATCGAAGCCATTGCAGCATGATGAGGTTTGATTACAATAAAGCTTAGTGTAGAACTGGTTACAATAAAGTCCAAGTCTGACACAAAACATCAAGGTCATTTGGATGGGATAAGCTCAAATGGAATACCTGTCCTCTTTAGCTTCCAGTGGAAAATCCGTAAATATTAATAATGGAGATCGTGTTTTCTTCAGGTGACAAAATTGAGGGACTAAAAGAGTTGGTTTCACCAATAAAGTAATGGTCGAGGTTGTCATTCTAACAGATGAGAGACTTAACAAACAATCCAGGTTGTTTTTTCAATATATAATTTCAGTTACCTCACACTGTAAACTTTTGCTATAAATTCTGTATCTTTCAATCTTATTCTCCACAACCACGTGATGGAAGAGCTGCACTTCAAAAGCTAGTGCTTCCAAGTAAACCTGTTGGACTATGACCTGGTGTTGTTGGACTTTTAACTTTGTACACCCCAGTCCAACACCAGCATGTCCAAATCATTAATAATGGAGGTCACGTTTTCTTTAGGCAACAAAATTGAAGGACTAAAAAAGTTGGTTTCACCAATAAGTTAATAGTTGAGGCTGAACAATAAAGTTCAAATAAGTGAACAGTTTCAACTGATTGTTCTACCTCCAAGACCTCCTCGCAGTCTCTGTACAATGTATGACATAGCCTTGTCATGTGTAAATAATTGCTGAAAGGCAATGAGCTATATCCTGTTTTTTTCAAGAAATTCTCCTTTCAATTAGGCAACATTTCTCAGGGCACTTGCACACTTAGGAGACTGGAAACAATGTGAAGTTTAGAATTTAGCATAAAAATTTAGTTAATCAGGTGTTTTCAGGGAAATTTAACAAAGACATGGATTTTGTTAATCGTACTAGGGAAAGAGGCCAATGTTTTCTTTCCAAAAGCATCTACATAAAAGAACCATCTTGTACTGTCACATAGCTACACTCAATCTCAGAGTATTGCCATACCAGTCTATGGGTAGCATCCACGCAACTGCACTAGAAATAGTTACATTATGCTGGAATTGAAGAAAAAATAATATATAACTGTTAGTGAATAGAGGCTGGATTTTTAATAATTTTGCAAACAGATCTTGATAGTTTTTTTAATGGAGAAGGCTATTAGTGTAGAAGAGAGAAGATGTCTCCAGTTTTTTGTCAGCTAAAACTGCCCTTGAGACTGAAAGCCACAGATGTAATAGCAGATGGTGCAAAAAATTAAGGGACTTTATGCAGATGGAAGCCAACCAAATGAACAATTAATACACTATGAGCAAGTTGAAGTTTAACTATAACTTTTAAATAACATTTAGCAGGGGGGCAAACAAACTACAAAATAAGGTTAATAGTGCCACATTTTGAGTGCTCCTGATATCCTGAGGGAAGTTGAAGTGTGTTTCTGGCCCAGGTTGAGTTTTGCCTGATCGAAAGGATGCCTTTTTGGGTTTAGCAACTTTCAAAGACAGGAGTCAGGGACTTTTGTCCATGTGAGCACTTGAGGTGTTTTGTTTCAAGGAAGGAAGTGATTTTGTATCCAGGAGTTAGGTTTCAGACCCAGTTTGATGCCTCTCTTGTATTTATGATGAGGATAACATTTGTGTCTCTATGTGTTCTTTCAATAAAGCTTTGTTGTCAGAATTCTGTTTTACCTAATTATACTTAATACAATCAGTTATTATTCATTAATTCAGAAACCCTGGCTTGCCTTATGTATATCTCTGCTGCACCTGGAACACTTGAACATCATAGTTGGAAGTAGTTGAAACATGAGTCTTTTAACTGGTTGAGTTCAACAAAATGGAACTAATCCAAGCTTTCTAAACTCCCTTTTAAAACTGACAAAGTATTTGTAACAGTACATACAACATGTTTTGCCTCACTCTACAATAGTTTGTCGAAGGATCTTCCAGATAACAATGGAGGCAGGCTCATTGATGTCTTGAATGGAAGAGTTATGTGGCTTCTTTGCTAACAAGGGAGTCAGTGGGGATAGAAAGTAAGTGGAAAAGAGGATTAAGGCTATAGCCAGATCAACCATGATCTTATCAAATGGCAGATCAGACTCAAGGGGCTAAATGACCTCCTCCTCATTCATATTAGTGTGCTCACATGTATCCCAGTGAGGGCCGACCAAACTCACTGTCTCATTGTCACAAGCCACAGAGAGAGCAGATTGTCCCTACTGCATCTGTATCACATAACTTGGATAGAGCAGATTGACCCCACTCTATCCTTATCATTAAGCCAGGAAGAATTGAGGAGAAAGTGAGGACTGCAGATGCTGGAGATTAGAGCTGAAAAAGGGCTCATGCCCGAAACGTCGATTCTCCTGCTCCTTGGATGCTGCCTGACCTGCTGTGCTTTTCCAGCAACACATTTTCAGCCCAGGAAGAATTGACCAATCACACTGTGTCTGTAGTCGATCGCCAGGACTGCCTGGGTGAATATTTTGTGGGGTGAATTTGTACTTGCAGGGTTACATTGTAGAACTCTGAGCTCAAAAACTGCATGAATTCATGTAAAATTCAGTTATCTCACTTTTTAGATTAGGATCAATCTAAATATCATGGCATAGACAGAGAACACAGGGGTCTAACACCTTCAACATATTGTCTAGCTATCACCATTGTTAATAGGTAACCTGAGAATGCAACTTTTTAAAAAAAAGGTTTTGTGATTTACACATGAAAGAAGCGAAACTATCATGGTATTCAAACCGATGAAAGACTTAACAGACAATCAATTTTTCAATGTATAATTTCAGTTACAATCCTGTGTGTTAGGATTAAGCCCTCCACTATCACCTGATGAAGGAACCATGCTCCAAAGATTAGTGTGCTTCCAATTAAAACTGTTGGACTATAACCTGGTGTTGTGTGATTTTTAACTTTGTACACCCCAGTCCAACACTGGCATCTCCAAATCATAGCTGAAACTAGAGTTTTTTGAAATAAACAGGATATAGCTCATTGCCTCTCAGCAATTATTTACACATGAGAAGGCTATGTTATACATTGTACAGAGACTGCGAGGAGGTCTTGGAGGTAGAACAATCAGCTCAAACTGTTCACTTATTTGAACTTTATTGTTCAGCCTCAACCATTAACTTATTGGTGAAACCAACTTTTTTAGTCCTTCAATTTTGTTGCCTAAAGAAAACGTGACCTCCATTATTAATGATTTGGACATGCTGGTGTTGGACTGGGGTGTACAAAATTAAAAGTTCCACAACACCAGGTTTATGTGAAAGCACGAGCTTTTGAAGTGCAGCTCCTCCATCACGTGGTTGTGGAGAATAAGATTGAAAGATACAGAATTTAAAGCAAAAGTTTACAATGTGAGGTAACTGAAATTATATATTGAAAAAACAACCTGGATTGTTTGTTAAGTCTCTCATCTGTTAGAATGACAACCTCGACCATTACTTTATTGGTGAAACCAACTCTTTTAGTCCCTCAATTTTGTCCCCTGAAGAAAACGTGATCTCCTTTATTAATATTTACGGATTTTCCACTGGAAGATAAAGAGGACAGGAATTCCATTTGAGCTTATCCTATCCAAATTACCTTGATGTTTTGTTTCAGACTTGGACTTTATTGTAACCAGTTCTACACTAAGCTTTATTGTAACCAAACTTCATCATGCTGCAATGGCTTCGGTGTCAACCCAGACGTCAGGAGGACCATGGGCTTCTGGGATGGAGGGTTGTTTTAGTGACACCGATGTGTGAGTCCCCGTTCTTGCAACAGAGCCTGGTATCCAATCAACTAGGCCATCTCTGCTACTCACCAAAGTCTTGACTCGACCAGACAGCTGAGTTGTGAGTGCAATGACTAACCAGTGTTAAAAGAGCCCACAGGGACAACCTCCACCCCGCCAAAGTGAGTTTGGGGGCCGGAAAGCATTGTTATTTTGGATTTCTGATCTACCTCCTTACTTAATGGGACTCGTTACATGCTAATAATGAGATGTAGTTTACCATGAGACATGCTTTATTTGTGTTCAAACACAAGATACGTATATACATAATTCTATAAACCCATGTTTCCCTCTAATTTCCTGAGTAACCTTTCAGTTCTTAAATGCACTCACATTAGTTTAAAATGGGTTTTGGAAATGCTAGATGATAAAGAATTTTCTCCGACCCTGATTACAGCTCTGAAGTTGAGGCTCTTCTTCTTGCTCTGGAGTGTGTGTGTGTGTGTGAGACCCCTCTGATTTGAGTGGCCTCTCTTAAACATTGGTGATAGTTGCTTACTATCATTTAGTAACAGCAGTTTGATATAACAATGCAATTATAACATTTCAGTGACTCCATGTGAATTGAGTTTCTGTCCCAGGAATGATGTTACAAAAGACAGAATTGGATATTGTGATTTCTCTATTGATCCAGCTGACCCTGGGAACTGAGCTGTCTCAAAAACAGTTCCACTGTAACTCCAAACTATTGTTCCACCCAAAACCTTGCGACATTATCTCATCAATACCTATTCAATAGTCAATCAAAGTGACTACCTTGCTTATCTGTCTGATATGATCCAAAGTGACAGTGAATGCTGCAAGCTTCCTGGTTAATATTTCACTTCCAGTGTCTTATCAACACCGTTTCAATATAATCAATTAGGTAAGTGGTTTGCATATCTGTGTGGCCTGATCCAATTCCCAGCATGCTCTTGGCCAGTTTTCTCAGCATTCCCGGCAGTTGATCAATATTGCTATTAATGTCCCCAAAAGAACTGTTATTTTCTTCCACTACCTACAATTGTGATACTTCGGGACACTCAGGAATAATCCTGGCAGTGACAGACCTGAATGTCACATCTTTACAGTAGCCTGGGAACTCTGGAGCTGAGTAATTGACATAGCTGCATGGAATGGGACGCAATGAGCAGGAGAAGATCAGCTCAGTTATCAAGCTGGCGATACACATTCTTCTCAAAGAATAAATCTGAGTAAGATGGACAACTGCATAGGGTTGGGTCATCTGTACAAATCAAATGAGTTAACTGTCTGAAGCAGTCAAGCTGTAGGATAATTGAACACCCCATCACCCTTTGGCTCTCCTAACCCAAAGGCAGTACATCACCATCTCAGCTCATGAGGCCGAACCCTTGATGCAAGTGAAGAGGCCAAAGAGGAATCCTACTCCAGCCTTGAACTGTCATTGTCCTGAGTCCTAAAGGAAAACACCCAATTCTCCTTGTTGATGCCAAAGGTGGAGTTGGGAAGGACACAAATCTCTGGAATGGCATGGACAGCCAAAGAAATTTCAAAAACCATGTTGATAGACTTGGTGGGCAAACTAGAGGTAACATTGCCTGGCAGAGCGAGAATGGCAGAGATAATTAGAGTAATGGCACAGCACTTGGGTTTAGAGGAAATACAAGAAAGGCTGAGTCCTCCAGCTAATGAAATATCACATCATCTAGAGGCAAAGAGTCAGGAGTTTTAGGAAACAGCCTGGGCAAGTCGAGATTGAATGCAAACGAATTAAGCAAAGTAGATATGAGCATGAGAAGCTGAAGCCATGTATGAAACTCTTACACAGATTATTCTCTTACAAGAACTTAAATTCTTACTACCATCCATAATATAAACTCTTGTTGAGGACCAACGGGATTCAATTGCTCACCAGGCAGCAGTAAAGTCCGATGATTCAGAGCTGATCCATAAAATTAAACTTTTCTTCAGTCACACTCACAACTTCAAAACAGCTAGGAAGTGGTACAGTAAAAGGAAGGCAATGGCCAAGATGAGGATTAAAGATTTGGAATTGCCCCAAATTCTCCTGTTCAGGTCAGAAGGAATGTTATTGAGTGTGGAGGTGTAACTTGGACGAGTTCTTGGACTAAGGGGGACAGGACTGTGTCGAGGTATGCAGAGATGAGTTTGGTGGGGCAGGAGCAGGCTGAGACAATGGGTCGGCCGGGGCAGTCAGGTTTGTGGATTTTGGGCAGGAGGTAGAAATGGGCGGTGCGGGGTTGTGGGACTATGAGGTTGGAGGCGGTGGATGGGAGATCCCCTGAGATGATGAGGTTATGGATGGTCTGGGAGATGATGGTTTGGTGGTGGGAGGAGGTGTCTACGAGCTGGCGTTTAGCCTCAGCAATGTAGAGATTGGTGCGCCAAACTACCACTGTGCCTCCCTTGTCTGCCGGTTTGATAGTGAGGTTGGGGTTGGA
Source organism: Chiloscyllium punctatum (assembly GCF_047496795.1). Lineage (NCBI taxonomy): Eukaryota > Metazoa > Chordata > Chondrichthyes > Orectolobiformes > Hemiscylliidae > Chiloscyllium > Chiloscyllium punctatum. The sequence continues at coordinate 15,374,714 of NC_092753.1, forward strand.
GTGGCGGGCTGCACGTTCTGAGGGTGAGAGGTTGGAGTGGGTGAGAGGGGTGGAGAGGTTGAGGCGGATAATGTCGCGGCAGCAGTTGGCTATGAAGAGATCGAGGGCGGGTAAGAGGCCAGCACAAGGTGTCCAGGTTAATGGGGTGTGTTGGAGGCGGGAAAAGGAGTCGTTAGAGTGTGGGCGGGAGTCATGGTTGAAGAAGTAGGCGCAGAGGCCAAGGCAGCAGAAGAATTGTTCGATGTCTCACCACGAGTTGAACTCGTTAATCCGGGAGTGTAGGGGGATAAAGGTGAGGCCTCTGCTAAGGACTGATCTTTCATCCTCAGAGAGGTGGAGGTCTGGAGGGATGGTGAAAATACAGCAGGGCTGGGAGCTAGGACCTGGTGTGGGGCTGGAGCTGGGAGTGGGGGCGGGGTTAGGCCTGGGGGGGGTTTGTCATGGGGCGGAGATCGGTGTGGGGGCAGAGATCTGCGTGGGGGCAGGGATCGACGTGGGGGCGAGAATCGGCATGGGGCGGGGATCGGTGTGGGGCGGGGTTAGGCATGGGGGTGGGGTTAGGTGTGGGGGCGTGGTTCGGTGTGGGGGCGGGGTTCAGCACAGGGCGGGGATCTGCACGGGGACGGAGACGCATGCGGTGTGGTCGTTGTGCAGGTGAGTGACGTCACTGAGGAAGTAGATGCGACGACGGCAACTCTGTGGGCGGAAGTGGTTGTGACGACGGCAGAAACGGTGTTGTTCCCAGTGGTTGTGGACCCCGCGGAGGCCGCGAATCTGTCAGTGATGGTCTTCCTGGCGATTGTGGAGGTGGTTGTCTGGGCTACGATCGCAGAGGCTGCATGGTCGGTGGGGGTGGAAGTGATGTCATGGTTCGCGGCGGCAGTTGCTGCAGCGGCTGCATGGGTAATGGCGCCCGAGCGGTTCCGGAGGCTGATGGAAGATACTGGAACGTTTGAGGAATCCGGAGTGTGGGGTTAAGTACATGAAAGTTTTTGGTACTTACTGCCTTTAATTTCCGATATGGCTAGGAAGAACTGTTTGTTTAGTGTATGGATTCTTCAGTGGATGAAGAACAATAGAGGTCCTTTACAGGTCTGTGAGAGTGTTGTCCTGAGCTGGGGTAGGGCTGACTGCAGGGAATGTAGGTAGCGGCGCATGGCTGCAAGCGTGGAGCGGAGGATCCAGAGGGAGGTCTGTTGCAATGCTAGATGAGATAGCTAAGAAATTACTGACAGACAGAGGTGATTTATTCCTCAGGAATGGTTTGGTTGGAATGAAAGTCATTCATTCACCGAGAGTCCAGATGAGGCTGAGAGACAAAACAGTCACAGAAACAGGTTCTGGGTATTGTCTATCATGTATAATGACCAGAGAAATGGCTGAACGATGTCCACGCCAGTCCAAACCCAGCTCCTCCACATGATAAACAAAGGACATCACCAGAGAATCATGGGGTCACTGTGAGCAGATGCTGGGGAAGCTGAAACTCCGTTTAAACATGAGAATGGCTCCAAAGAGGTATTTGGAATGTCCTCGTTAATTGAAGCTCAGGAATGAGATTCAGGGTTAAGTAAATTAGCACAGGCAGCTCATACTGAAGCTGAGGCTGAAGGAGTTCCAGAGAGTTATGATGTTAGAAACAGAAAATAGATTTATTTCAAGTTCTGTGGAGAAATCTAGATTGTACTTTGTAAAAAAAATCAAAGCAAGATCATACAGTCATAGAGAAAAACAGTACAGAAACAGATCTTCAGTCCAACTTGTCCATGCTGAGCTATTATCCTAACCTACTCTAGTCCCATTTGCCAGCACTTGGCCCATATCGCTTTAAACCCTTCCTATTCATATACCCTTTTAAATGCTATAATTGTACCAACCTCCACCACATCTTCTGGCAGCTCATTTCCATACACGTACCACCCTCTGCATGAAAAAGTTGCCCCTTGAGTCTCTTTTATATCTTTGCCCTCTCACTCTAAACCTGTGCCCTCTAGTTCTGACTCCCCCATCCAGGGAAAAGACCTTGTCTATTTATCCTATCTATGCCCCTCATGATTTTATAAACCTCTATAAGGTCACCCCTCAGCCTCCGACGTTCCAGGGAAAACAGCCCCACCCTATTTAGCCTTTGTTATAGCTCAAATTGTCCAACCCTGGTAACATTCGTATTGGAATATTTTAAAAAAAGGCATTTTTTTGAAATCACATGGTTTCAGTGAAATGCTGGAGACATTTGTTGTTATATGACTAGAGAGAGCTAGTGTCTTGTTTGAACACTATTTTGAGTACTGTAGAGATGGTCTTTGTTTGCAGGTAAGGAACGGCAGGTTGGGAAAACAGCTGCTCATCTCATCTCTGTGTCTTTCAGAGATATAATTTTTGTGAATCCGTCACTATCCACTACAGACCCACCAGCTCCCACAGTTACCTGGAGTGAGGTAAAAGAGGTGATGGAGTGGCATTGCTAATCAGGGATAGTATCACAACTACAGAAAGGGAGGTCATCAAGGGGTGTTTGTCGAGAGGGTAAGGATAGGTGGAAAAGTCAGAAACAGGAAAGGAGCAGTCACTTTATTGGGAGTTTTCTATTGGCCCCCAATAGCAACTATAACTTCCCTAATATTAGTGGAACGTCCTCAGTTCAAATAATTTGTTTGGAGCAATTTTTGTTAGGTATGTCCAGGAAGAGTTCCTGATGCAATATGTAGATAGGTCAACTAGATAGGATGCCATATTGGATTTGGTGCTTGGCAATGAACCTTGCCAGGTGTCAGATCTCTCAATTGGAGACCATTTGGGTGATAGTGATAACAACTCCCTGACTTTTACTATAGTCAAGGAGAGGGATTGGAGCAGATGTTATGGGAAAGTATTTAATTGGGAGAGGAGGAATTACAATTCTATTAGGCAGGGACAGTGGAACATAAATTGGGAACAGATATTCTCAGGGAAATGAATGATAGAAATGTGAGGGTTCTTTAGGGAGCACTTGCTGCGAGTGCTGGATAGGTTTGTCTAATTGATGCAAGGAAGGGATGGTAGGGTGAAGGAACAAGCAATGTGTAACATCTATCAAGAGGAAGAAGGAAGCTTATTTAAAGTGGAGAAAGCAAGGGTCAGACAGGGCTCTAGAGGGTTGCAAGGTGACCAGGAAAGAAGTGAAGAATGAACTTAGGAAAGCAAGAGGGGGCATGAAGAAGCCTTGGTGGGTAGGATTAAGGAAAATCCCAAGGTATTCTATATTTATGTGAGGAACAAGAGAATGACCAGAGTGAGGGTAGGACCAATCAGGAATGGTGGAGGGAACTTGTGGCTGCAGTCGGAGGAGGTAGGGGAGGCCCTTAATGAATACGTTGCTTCCATATTCACTAGTGAGAGGGACCTTGTTATTTTTGATGACAGCATGAAACAGGCTGATATGCTCAAACAGGTTGATGTTAAGAAGGAAGATGTGCTGGAAATTTTGAAGAACATGAGGATAGATAAGTCTCTTGGGCCAGATGGGATATACCCAAGGTTAGTACGGGAAGTGAGGGAAGAGATTGCTGTGCAATTGGCATCTGCACTGTCCACTGGGTTAGTACCAGATGGTTGGAGGGTGGCAAATGTTATTTCCTTGTTCAAGAAAGGGAATAGGAGTAATCCTGGGAATTACAAACCAGTCAGTCTAATGTCGGTAGTACGCAAATTATTGGAGACAATTCTGAAAGATAGGATATATGATTATTTGGAAAAGCATCATTTGATTAGAGATAGTCAGCATGGCTTTGTGAGGGGCAGGTCATGCCTCACAACCCTTACTGAATTCTTTGAGGATGTGACACAGCACTTTGATGAAGGTAGAGGAAGGGATGTGGTGTACATGGATTTTAGCAAGGCATTTGTTAAGGTTCCCCTTGGTAGGCTCATTCAGAACATAAGGAGGCATGGGATCCAGGGATATTCGGCTGTCTGGATACAGAATTCGCTGGCACATAGAAGACAGAGGATGGTAGTAGATGGTACAAGTATTCAGCCTGGAGCTCAGTGACCAGTGATGTTCCGCAGGGATCTGTACTGTGTCCTCTGCTCTTTGTGATTTTTATAAATGACTTGGATGAGGAAGTAGAAGAGTGGATTAACAAGTTTGCCGATGACATGAAAGTTGGTGGAGTTGTGGATAGTGTGGGTGGGCTGTCGCAATGGGACATTGACAGGATGCAGAGCTGGGCTGAGAACTGGCAGATTGAATTCAACCAGGAAAAGTATGTAGTGATTCATTTTGGAAGGTCGAATTTGAATGCAGATGACAAGGTAAAAGGCAGGATTCTTGACAGTGTGGAGGAACAGAGGGATCTTGGGGCTAACCTCCATAGATCCCTCAATATTGCCACCTGGGTTGATAGGTTTGTTAAGAAAACAAATGGTATGTTGACTTTCATTAGCAGGGGGATTGAGTTTAAGAGCTGCAATATTGTGCTGCGGTTCTCTAGAGCCCTGGTTAGACCACACTTGGAATATTGTGTTCTATTCTGGTCACCTCATTATAGGAAAGATGTGGAAGCTTTACAGAGGGTGCAGAGGAGATTTACCAGGATGCTGCCTGTACTGGAGAGCATGTCTTATGAAGAAAGGTTAATGGAGCTAGGCTATTTCTCACTGGAGCAAAGAAGGATGAGGGGCTATTTGATAGAGTTGTACAAGGTGAGGAGAGGCATAGATAGAGTGGACAACCAGTGACTGTTTTCCCAGGAGGGAAATGTCTATCATGCGGGGGTATAATTTTAAGATGATTGGAGGAAGGTTTAGGGGAGATGTCAGAGGTAGGTTCTTTACACAGAGTGTGGTGGGTGTGGGGAATGCACTGCCAATAATGGTAGTAGAATTAGATACACTACAGACATTTAAGCGATTCTTAGGCACATGGATGACAATAAAATAAAGGGCTTGTGGGTTAGTTTGATCTTAGAGTAGAACAAAAGTTCAGCACACCATCGAGGGCCAAAGGGCCTGTACTGTTCTGTCCTGTTTTATGTTCGATGTATCTGTTCCAATTAAGCCAACTTCGACAAGGGAGCCTCTGAAATGTCCACCTTTTTCCTGAACAGAGGATTCCCCGGCACCATGGTTGACAGGGATCTCAGCCATGAGTCTGACCCATCTCCCTCACCTCTGCCCTCACCCCCTCTCTTCCCTCCCACAGCACCGATAGGGACCACTTTGACCTCACCGAATACCAGCATTCACATCCAGAGAGTCATTAGCTGCCATTTCCTCCAATTGCAGTGGGATACCACCACCAGACAAATATTCTCCCAGCTTTTCTGCAGGGATCATTCACTGTGGGACACCTTGGTTCGACCCTCCTCCATTCCCAAAACCTCCCCATACCCCTTTGACAATTAACTCTGCAACTGCAGAAGGTGTAACAGCTGCGTGTTTAATCCCTCCGTCCTCACTCCCCAAGGCCCCAGTCCCACCTTCCAAGTGGAGCAGCACTTCACTCAATCTAGTCTATTGTATTCACCGCTCACAATGTGCTCTCCTCTACACTGGGAGACCACATTGCAGGCTGGGCGAACACGTTTTTACTTGGGGACCATGCAGTTTTCAATAATTTTCAGGCTTGAGCACCTTCTCCAATGTCCTTATCCATATGCCTAACACATTGGACATTGTCATCACTTGGGCTGTTATTACTGGGGGATCCCATGGTGAGAGGTTGCACAAAATGTCTGTGCATTCGCTTAATATGGCTGCAATAACATAATTAGCTTCCTGAATCCAGCATGAAAGTGAGGTCTTAGGGTAGCACAAAGGTAGTTTTGAGAAGGAGGTAACTGAAGGTAACAGGGTTTGTTTTGAACAAATAATCTGACAAATTAACATACAGGGAGTTCTGTGAACATAGCAATTGCACATATCTGTAAGAGATAGTCTGATAGGAGATGCCTGGGAACAGACAGCCTGAAGATTTTAACAAGCATAAAAAAGAAAAATATGATCTCGTAATGACGGAGTGTGATTGAGTTTATTGTCTTATTAATGAAATGAATGTTACCTTCTTAGATAAAAGAGTTCGAGTAGAAATCTTTAGAGTAGGGTCAATAAATTCCATTCTAGATGACAGGATGTGACTTGAATGAGTTACAGTACAGCTGTAAGAGAGGGGGACAGTGTTTACTGAACCGTCCAAAGTCACGTGGGACAGAAGCTGCTCATAACCCGATGACTAAAGAATTCCAACACTATGTCTAACCATATTACGTTATTGGAACTGATAGTACAACTTTTAGAACAGTTAGTAAACATTAATATCCTTTTATTTGTCAAGTAACGAGGTTAGCAAATTGTATAACAGAATTTAAAAGGTCCTTAAGTGATAGGCAAGTATAACGTGGGGAGAAAGAATCTGCTCAACATGTATTAGCTAAGGAATTCTAACATCAGGTGTAAACATACAACTTCACATATAGCTGTATTTCTATTAGAATTAATATTATGAACCTTATAGCAATTAGTTGGAATTAAAATCTCTTTGTATGATGAGACCAAGGGGAAATACAAGATGAGGAACAGAACTTGATATGGATGTCAATGACTACATTGAATAACAGAACTCAAGGCGTCCTTCAAGGTATGCAAGTCTGGGGAACGTCTGAGAAAGACTATAACCATTAACTTTGAAATGTAGATCAATAAGGTAAATTTTTAGACCCCAAGGCCTGATGATAACGATGTCTGGTAAACATCTTGAGATCTTGGGGAACCTTGGCCTGTCCATTGAGGTGTCTATCATTGATCAGGTGTTTCACAGGATTGTGTAGATTAAGGGAGAAGGAACACTGACATCAACGTTGCATGTAGTTATTGCAACACGAAAAGTATACAAATCTTGTATCTCACTGGGGAAGCTAGTATCATTGACATTGATATTAGCTCGGTAGAAATGGGTGACTGGCCCACATGAAAGCCAGGTTTGGAGTGGTCTCTGGCTGATCACACATATGTGATAAAATAGCTTGATTAAAAATAGATTGTGAAGTTGAATGGAGAACTTGAGACTCCTCTTTGGCATCTCTTCCCAACAAGATACTACCACACACAACCCATTGTCAGCCCCTAATGATTCCCATTAGCAGCTATTCATTCCCCCAGGCTGACCTTTACACAGACCTTTGAATGTTCAACTGTTTTTCTCTCTCTCTCTCTCTCTCTCTGGGCTCTATCTCAGCCTCCCTCACCTACCCCATCTTCAGCATAAATACAAATCTTTTGTCATATACAATCATTTTTTTAAGAAGGGTCACTGACCCAAAACAATAATTCTGTTTTCGCACCACAGATGCAGCCAGACCTGCTGAGTTTTCCCAGCAATTTTTGCTTTTGTTTCTGATTTCCAGCATCTGCAGTGCTTTACTTTTTTTTAATTGAACACCATCCCATGAAACAGATTTACATCGATGTTAAGTTAGAGGTTTGGTGGGTCTTTCATGGGATGTACATTGCACACACATGCAGAGATAGCTACACAGACACACACACACACAGATAGACTTGAGGAGCCAAATAGTCTATGTTTGCTCCAATTTCATATGTTTATATGTAAGTTAGCATTGTCAGTTGTGCTCACCTTGTTCATACTGGAAGATACAAAGTTTAATAGAAACCTGTTCTTTGCAGATGAAAAGAATAGAAACATTCATTACCTCTGTTCGAATTCAGCAAAAAAGCCATTCCCTGTCTCATTATTTGTAGAGCAATGCAGTAATTAATCAGAGTCAATCTACTTGGTTTAAAATTTCAACAAACTCTGGGGGTCAACTATCAATCGTCAGTGATTGGTCCATTCCCCACAGCAATGGCTATACAAATTAAAGTTTACTTGCCAACCAATCAGCACTCTACCCTGCTACAGTAAAAATGTTCCTGTTCAACTGTATTCTTGCAAATTACCTTAATGTGTGTAAAAGAAAAAAGCTCTGTCAAAATGTCTTTTCCAGCAATGCTCAAGTTCTGTAATACCAAATAACTATCAAATAATATTTTTACCAAGTACTTTCTCTTATTTGTATCAGGTATTATTTGTGGGACATGAAGTTTAAAATATGTAAACTGACTATCACTCAGATGGTTTCTATCAGTTTTACCAGTGTCAACTCTTCAAGAATGTTTTCACAGACATTCATTCACATGATGTGGGCATCATCGGTAAAGATGGTATTTGCTGCTGATGCTGAATTGCCTCTGAGAAGGACGGAGCAAGTTCTAATTGGGTCACATCAGTGACTGTCATCCCTGTCTTTTAAATATTACACAGAGTGAGCAGTTTAAATGTTCTTTATTGTGAGCATGTTTAACCATATTTGCTGCAATGATTTCAGTAACATTTGTTGTTGCCATTTTATATCATAATTTTGCTTTTTGTTATGCACTGTTATCACTCAAAATTACATCCGTGTTGACAATTTAAAACATATTTGATGGATATTTTTTGGAGTGCAGTTCAAGATCTTTGCTGTTGAGTGTGGGATGGTATAGTGATTTTGTACAGGATGTTGGTGAGGCCTCTTCTGGAGTACTGTGTGCAGTTCTTATGCCATGTTTTAGGAAGGATGTTGTTAAACTGGAGAGGGTTCAGAAAAGATTTACCAGGGTGTTGCCAGGCATGGATGGTTTGTGATATTAAAGTAGACTGGAGAGACGAGCCCTTTTTTCACTGGAGCATAGGAAATTGATGTGTGACTTTATTGAGGTTTATAAAATCATGAGGGACGTAGACAAGGTGAATGACAATGGTCTTTTCCCAGGTAGGGGGAGTTCAAAATTCGGGGGCATACTTTTAAGGTGTGAGGAGAAAAATTTCAAAAGGATATGAGGGGTAACCTTTTTAGGCAGAGGACGGTTCATGTTTGGAATGAACTGCCAGAGACAGTGGTGGGTGGGGGTACAGTTACAAGGTTTAAAAGACATTCCGATATGTACATGAATATGAAACATTTGGAGGGATATGAGCCAAGTGCGGGCAGGTGGGAATAGTTTAGCTTGGGAAGATGGTTGGCATGGATGAGTTAGACTGAAGAGTCTGTTTCCATAATATATGACTCTGACTCAACATAAGAAGTGATGTACAGTGTTGATAAGGGCTAATTTGTGCACCTTAACAAAGGGAAACTTTGTGTATGTCTCACTGATCCAGGAAGGTCTGATCGATTGTACTGTGCCTGTTTCAAGGATCATGGGGAGTGTTGACTGAACCTACTCTGTGTGTCTCACAGACATCAGGGAGAGCAGACTGACCTCACTGTGTCTTTATCATTGACCCAAAGGTGCCTGGATTGTTTAATTGTGATCCCAGAATACATCAGTCCATCTCATCATTTCATGAATAGCACTAATCGAGCAAAAGGGTATTTTACCATGTTCTTCAGCTGTTCTCTGAATTTAGTCTGGGTCACGGCATATATGCACGTGTTTGTGCAGCAACTCAGGAGCTGGAGAATGAATCCTATATCTCGTGAAAAGTAATGTAAAAATGCAGACTTATACCCCAAACGATACACGCGTTTCCACATAGAATATACCAGAAACATTGACCATAACAGGATGAAATTCCCTGAGATAACAAACATTAAAATGATGGATTTCCTTCTGCTCTCTAAATGTCGGTCCTTGGGATGCTGCCCCCTGCTGTCAGACTGGAGTCTCCTGCGGGCTCTGCTGGCCACTAAAATATACCTCCCAGTGAAAGCATTGAGCAGCAGAATCAGAACAAATGGGAGTGCTGGGGTCAGAATATAGTGAATAAGCTCAATTGATCCCCAGACTCGCGATAACATAACATACCTTTCAGCCAAACAAAACCAAGGCTGGTTCCTCAGCTTATACCAAGGTGTTAGCATAAAATACCAGGAAATGTTCTTTAAACAGCTGACCACAGTTATTGTTCCCAGAACCATGGCTGCTGTTTTCTCAGTGCAATAGTTGCCTTTTATCTTTTGACAACAAATGGCCACAAATCGATCAAAGGTGAAAGCGACCGTGAACCAGACAGAGCAGTCCATAGCTGCAAAAACCAGGACGGCATGGATGTTACACACGGGGATGGTTTTCAGAAATGTAAATTCAGTTTTATAAATAATTGGAATGTGTCTCACTATCAGATCAATGATCATGAGCAGTAAGTCCACTGCTGCCATGGCCACCAGGTAGCGAGTGACACATTTAGAAAGATCACACTTTCTCTGCGACAGAATCACAATTGTCACTATGTTAACTATGAGAAAGGAAGATAAACAAGAACATGTTATGTGAGGCTGAAAGTAAAATTACACCTTATTACATTTACAGTCAAGACGTTACAGTCATTATTGAGATATTCAAAAGTGTTATTATATCCAGTAATGATTTAATAATGGAACATTAAGAAACAGGGGGTTTATTGAACAGATATTTTGTGTCTGTATCCAGAATACAAACAACATGCCAGAAAAAAAGTACAAATAACAAGTTGAAAGGAAGGGATGAATTAGGCACAATTACAATTGTGATGAAAATGTTGCTCAAAAAATTTTAGAACCAAAGACTGATATGTCCCAGGTTCTGGCAAAGTGCATCCAATGTTTTTCACAAAAATACTGGATGTGATAGCAGGTGCACTGGTTTTAATTATCCAATAGTCCCGAGAATCTGGTGAGAATGGAGAACAACTTCTCCTCCAATCACAGGCTAGTTCTCTCCATGCTTGGGGTTGATAGGCTCATCAGTAAATCTATCAGTGACAAATGGAAGAGAGAAACAACTTGTGATCAGTAATTGGGGTTTGGAGGTGGGTCAGCATGCAGCTCGGTAATTGCTGCCAGTGAGGGTCTCTCTGGGAGTAGGTGGATGAGGGCGAGGAGCAGGTGGATGGAGGTCAGGTCTAGGAGGGAGAGCCAGAGGGAGGAGCCAAGTCAACCATTGCAGACAGGTCCAGGAGTGTTTTAGGGGCAAGAGGGATGTTGTAAGTAGACTGGGAGAAGACAAGGAGGCCATAACGATGTGATGGGTAGGCCAGAAGAAAACTGTCAGTATCAATCACATAAAGAGTTATGAGGATAGTCTGGGTCAAAGGCATTGAAGTGACCAATCAGCCACAATCAAATTAAATGGCAGAACAGGCTTGATGGGCTGAAAGGTTTTCTTCCATTTCCTATGCTCCTAAAGACCTATAAAGTCAATAATCAGAGCACACAGATTTAATATGATCGGCAAGAGAAGCAGAGGGTGACATGAACATATTTATTATACACGATGAGTGATTGGGATTTGGAATACGCAGAATAATAGAGTGACACGTATCGATTCAATAGTAGATTATAAATATGGAACTGGAGAAATATGTGAGGGAGAAACAGTTAAAGGTTATTGTGAAACAGAGTGTGAAGGACAGAAGAGTGGGCCTAAGACCAGTATTGTAAATGTAAGTGAGGGTAGATGTGTAAGCATGCAAGTAAAGCAAACAAAATAGATCAGGGAAAAGAGGTAAGTCAATGGTGGCACGAATTTAAGGACAGAATTCAGAATATACAGATGAAAGACACGCAAAATGAGAAAGGAAAAATTTCAAATGGAGCAGCCGCCATCCACGTTAAAACTGGCATTAAACTTCAATAAAAATCAGATAATTGTGAAACATTGGCTGGTAGGTCAGGAACAGAAAATAAAAATCTGCAAAGAATGACTAAAAGATTAACAGGAGTGAACAATTTGACTACAAGAGAAACCTAGCGAGCAATACAAAGGTAAGAACAAGGTGGGCGAACGTGAGAGGCCTTTCTTGACATTGCTCGTTATTACCCACATTAACACCAAATCTCACCTGATTAATATGCAGATTCCCATTCTACCACCTACTGGACTGAAACTAGACACTGAGTATTCCCGATGTGGAAGTCAGACTGGGAACCTGGTGACTCCAGCTCACTGCTTGTTCCTCCAGCCCTCCAGCTTGGAACCCCGGCGCCAACAGCTCAAGGTACGGTTTGTGGGTGGTGACCGCACACAGCCCATGGTCACAGACATTGGAATCCAACATGTGTCAGTCTCACCACACACCATCCTGGGACATCTCTGAGCCACTCGTTGGGCACTGCCAAAGAGGCCACTCCTGTGAAATGACGGCTGGGAAACATAATAGTGGGAATCGGAGTTGGGAAGCTGGGGAATGATGCTGCTGAAGGGAGGCAACTCACTATGTAAGGGGGAGGGGTTCAGTGAGAGTCAGCAACACCCTGGATACAAGGAGGGGGCCAGTGCATTCCCAGCCCTGGCATATCGACCCAATGGGACTGGGGTCAGGTCTGGAGGGTACGTAGATGCAGGTGGGTTGGGTGGGGACTCGGGGAGGGATGAAATCTGAGAGGTTAACAGAGTGAGGGTGGTGCTAAGAAGAAGGGTCAATTTTTCCTTGAGTGTTCCCCTGTATGCAGAGTAGGAGGCTGGAACTCAGTGTCTGAGGGAAGCCTGCTCTTGCCTTCCATCCAGCTGTGACTCAGAAATGAAGATGGCTGCAACTGAACATGAGGCCATCAGGGTAAGTGTTTGGATGTGTGGCCTTGGGTGGGGGTGGGGTATCTGCAAGTCCATGCAATGGGAGGCCCCTTGAAAAGGCAAGATCACTTGGCTGGAGTCTCTGGGCTGAGAGGTGGCAAATGGAGTTCAATGTGGAAAAGTGTGAGGTGATTCACTTTGGAAGGAGTTACAGGAGTGGAGAGTACTGGGCTAATATTAAGATGCTTGGTAGTGTAGAAGAACAGGGAGATCTCTTTGTCCATGTACGTAGATTCCTGAAAGTTATCTCCCAGGTTGATAAAGTTGTTAAGAAGATATACGATCAGTTAACCTTTATTAGCAGAGGGATTGAGATTTGCAGCCATGAGGTCATGCTGCAACTGTACAAAACTCTGGTGTGGCCTAACTTGGGTATTGTGTACAGTTTTGTTCGCCGCATTATAGGAAGGATGTGGAACGTCTGGAAAGTTTTTGAGGTGACTTACTAGGATTTTGCCTGGTAGGGAGGGACGCTGATGGACTTGTGGTTGTTTTCATTAGAGAGAATAAAGTTGAGAGGTGACTTAATTGAGGCATATAAGGTAGTCAGAGGGTTAGATAGGGTGGACAGTGAAAACAGTTTTCCTTGGATGGTGTTTGCTAGCACGAGGGGACATAACTTCAAATTGAGGGATGATAGATATAGGACAGATGTCAGAGGTAGCTTCTTTACTCAAAGTGGTAGGAATATGGAATGGCATCCCTGCAACAGTAATAGATTCTTCAAATTTAAGGGCATTTCAGTGGTCATTGCATAGACATATGGATGAACATGGAATAGGGTAGGTCAGGTGGGCTTCAGATTGGTTTTGCACATTGAAGCAACATTGACGGCTGAAAGGCCTGTATTGTGTTGAAATGTTCAATGTTCTATGGTCTAAGGTCACCCCTCGGTCTCCTAGTCTCCAGAGTGAAAAGTCCCAACCTCTCCAGCTTCTCCTTAAAACTCAAACATTCCAATCCTGGTAGCATCCCAGTATATCTTCTCTGGACCATTTCCAGTTTAATCTTACCCCTTTGATAGGAAGGTGACCATAGCTGCACATAGTAACTTCAACTGTGGCCTCACCAACACCTTGTACAGCTGCACCAAGACATCCCAACTCTGATACTCAATACTCTCCTCAATGAAAGCAAACATTCTGAAAGCCTTCTTGACCACCCTGCCTAGCTGTGGCTCCAGTTTCAAGGAGCAATGATCATGTACCTCTCGGTCTCTTTGTTGTATAACACTCCCTATGGTCTGACCAATGACTGGGTAAGTCCTGCCCTGGTTTGACCCAGCAAATTGCAACACCTCGCATTTATCTAAATTAAACTCCATCTGCCATTCCTCAGCCCAATGGCCCAATTGATGAAGATCTCACTGTATCCCCAGGTAATCTTCTTCACTGTCCACTATATCACCAATCTTATGGCATGCATAAACTTATAATCACATCTCATAAATTCTTATCCAACTTATTTCAAGAAATGCTGAATAACAGCATACCCAACACCACTCCATGTGGCACACCACTGGTCACAGTTCCCCAGTTTGAAGAACAACCTTCGAACACCACCCATTGTGTTCTACCTTCAAGCCAAATAATGTCTCCACTTGACTAGCTCTCCCTGGATTCTGTGAGATTTAACCTTACTCACCAACTTACCATGCAGTACCTTGTCAAAGGCATTTCTAAAATCCATATACATCAAATCTACCACAGTGCCCTGATCTACTTTCTTAGTCACCCCTTCGAAAATCTTAATCAAATCTGTGAGACATGATTTCCCATGTCCCTCACACAAAGCCATGCTGACTATCCCAAATGAGTCTTTGTCTCTCCAAATGCCTTTCGATCCTATCTCTCAGAATTCCTCGAACAACGTACCCACGTTAGATGTCATGCTCACTGGTTTGTATTTCGCAGGCATTTCTCTTCAGTTTTTCTTAAATACTCACAACATTAGTCACTATTCAAACCTTGGTCCCTTCACCTGTGTTTATCGATGATACAGGTATCTCCTCCATGGCTCCCGCGAGGTCCTACGATACACTTCATCAGATGCCCTGGATTTATCTACCTTAATGTGTCTTTTGATTTCCAGCATCTCCTCTTCTGGAATGTGGACTCTGTTCAAGGCATCACTATTTACTTCCCCAGGTTCCCTAACATCTCTGCATTCTCAATGGAAAACACTGCCAAGAAACATTCCTGAAAGGATCTCACCCATCTCTTGTAGCTCCTCACATCGATGAACTTGTTGATCTTTAAGAGGTCCTATTCTGTCCCTCGTTACTCTTTTGTCCTTCATGAACTTTTCCGATCTCTTTGGATTCTCCTTTACCTTATATGCCAAAACCATCTTGTGTTCCTTTTGAGCCCTCCTGATTTCTCTCTTAAGTGTATTCCAATACCACCTATACTCCTCAAGGATCACTACATCCCAACTGCCTGGGCATATCATATGTCCCATTATTTTTCCTGACCAGGGCCTCAATAATTCAAGTCATTCAGGCCTCTCTACTCTTGCCGTCTTTATCCATCACTCTTCCATACTGGCCATGAACTCTTCATTAACTCAATTTGGAAAGGTTCCCACTTTACCAGACTTCATTTGAACTGCAAACAGCCTTCTCCAAACACTTCTGAAAGTTCTGATTTAATGCTATCAAATTTGTCCTTACCCGAATTTAGAACTTAACTTATGACCCAGATCTATACTTTCCATAGCTATTTTAAAACTTATGGAATTGTGTTCATTGGTTCCAAAGTGCTCCCCTACTAACATTTCCATCACTTGCCCGGCCTCAGGTGGGGCATTTTTTTAAGGGGGCATATTTTTAAGGTGAATAGAGAAAGATACAAAAAAAACATGAGGGGCAATTTTTTTTTGCAATGAGTGTGGTTCGTGAGGGAGATGAGCTTCCAGAGGAAGTGGTGGATGTGGGTACAGTCACAATGTTTAAAAGACATTTTGATAAGTACATGAATAGGAAAGGGTTGGTGGGATATGGTCCAAGCACAGGCAGGTGGGACTAGTTTAGTTTAGGATTATGGTCAGCATGGATTGGTTGGACTGAGGGGTCAGTTTCCGTTCTGTATGAGTCGACCACACTATTTAGTGGATGATGAGGAGAGCACCCGGGAATGGGAATAATTGGACAGGTCAGACCTTGAAAGAATTTGAACACAAAAACGAGAAGATGTTGGAGCAAGAACTCTTGTTGGTGAAACGCACAAAGGCAAATGGTAAACTGAACGTGATGGGAGTCCAGGCAGGGCAGCAGAACTTTGGGTGAGTTCTGGTTTATTGAGGTTTGACACTGTGAGGCTGAAGGTGATATCAGTGGAATACTTGAGTCTGGATTTATCAAACCCACAGACGGTGTAGTATGCAGCATACCGGATGAAGCAGGCAGGAGACAGAGATATTACAGAGGGGATGGTAATGCAATGGAGAGGATGCGGGGTCACACCTCAGGTTCAGGTTAAAGGGAGCACTGAGTTTCCAAACATTTTGGTTCAGCCTGAAGCCAGGGAGATGCATGAAGGAGAATGACAGGAAACTGAATGTGTGATGGGAACCAAAGACAATGGTATGGGTCTTCTCAAGATTAAAGTGAGAACAACAGGAGTCTAGTAGTTTATGAATCTACTGGGGGGGGAGATAGAGACTTAGTTACAGCAGGATCAGCAAGCAGGAGAATGGCAAATGACAAGAACAATAACAAAGTTAAGTCATGATTCATAGAATTACTAGCCAGAGAGAGACACTTACTAGGAATACCAACAGCAGCGAGAGTCGGATAGTAAATGTATTGAATAATCAGAAGTACATATTGAATCCGATGTTCCAAATACATCTGTTGATATTTTGCAGAAAAATAGTCAATTGTCCCAGAGAGACTCCGGCCCATTGTGGGAACATTAGCAGTCTGCTCTCCTCAGATTCTGATCTGTCATCTCTCCCTGTTTCAAGGAATGTTGTAGCTGAGACTCATTTATTAATAGATGGAGGAATCCATCCAGTGACTCAATTAGGGCCCACAGAGATTGACATTAATTACAGTCACTGAACAAATAGGTTCATTGAACTCCTTTCAATCAGAATAAAGTACCAGAAAAAAAAATTTTTTTATTTTCTTTCAATCTTCCTCGATATACCTTTAAAAATGTCCCCTTAAAAATGGCCCACCCGTAGCCAAGGAAAGCTGCCATTCACTTTATCTCTGTCCCACGTGATTTTCCAAACCTCCTCCACTTCAGTGAAAAAGTACCAATCTGAGCAGCCTTTGTACCACCTTCTGGTTTTTTTATCCAATTCCGCTCTAAAAATTTATTTCTATCACTTTGTGTCTCCCTCTTCCACGTCTTACTTTTCCTGTCTCTTTTCTTTTTGCTGGGTCCTCTTCCTTTTCGATCTCTCCCTGATTCACAGAACCTCAGAATGATAGAAACATTACAGGCTCATTGTACACAGGTCACTGTGTAACAGAATGAGTTGCTCTCTCCCTCTCCTTCCCCACAGCTGGACACATGTTTGCTGTTCAAGTACTTGCCAATTCCCTTGTAAACTCCTTTTGGATCTGTTTTTAAAATGTTTTCAGGAAATTGCATCTCAGATCATTATGACTCACAGTGGCTCAGTGGTAAGCACTGCTGCCTCACGGTACCAGGTTCAATTCCAACCTCAGGTGGCTGTTTATGAGGAGTTTGCATCTTCTTCCTATGTCTGTATGGGTTTCATCCAACTGTTTAAAGATGTGTGCATCAGGTGAATTTGACAGGCTAAATTGCCCATAGTGTTAGGTGCAATGGATGGAGAAAAATGGGTCTAGTTGGGTTACTCTTCAGAGGGTCAGTGTGGACTGGCTGCCTGTTTCCACAGTGCAGGAATCTAATTGTATAATGAAAGTTGTCCTTATTTTGACTTAAGCTCCAATATCAATGACTTAAATCTGAGTCAGAATTCAGTTTTATTGTCACGTGTACTCAAGTGCAGGAATACAGAGAAAGGTTTAAAAAGTCACCATTCTCAGGTGCCATCTTTAAATACTGAATATAAAGCCAGATATAAACAAAAGAGAAGAAATAAAAGAAAGAGCCAAAAGAAAACAGTCCCGATTTTAAACTCTTCTTTCCCTGGGCCTAGAGCTGACTTGGAGTGTTGGTCAGGATAGTGAGTGTCATTCTCAGGGAATTACCTGACAAGCACGCTGCTTCCAGCTCACACCCGTCTGGCACCGTTTTTAATGCCCAGCTGGACACCATTTCATGAGAGTGTGAGCCAGCGGCCTTGTGAAGTATAGAGCCTGATCCTGAATGTGCTGCCGAGGAGCTGGGAGCAGACAGGGACCTGTCAGTTGGAGTGGAAGAGAAGGACGGATGTCCTCATCAAACCTAGACTGCCAGAGGAGGCCATGATCCCAGACTCTATCAGCCTGGACAGAGGTTCATCTGTCTCAGGGAATGCCCAGCAACACTGTGAGCAGGGCGATGACCTTCTCCACTCCATCAGGGTAAGTGGTACCATCTTCTTTCTGCAACCTTCCAATCACTATCTCTGGGACTGCACCGAGCTCTACACCAAGGCTTGAGTGCTGCCACTTCCTCTAATACAGCAGCTCCCCTCACTTACTCTCACCATCCCAAATCAGCCCCCCCACCCCCACCGTCATAACCCTCAGGCATGGGCTATGTGCTGCCTGACCACTCACTCAGGCACCTTACCACATTTGTTCCAGTGCAGCAGCACCAATAGCTGTACCACCCACTTTCAACTCACTCCATTTTCCCCTTTTCACTCTGTCCAGACAGAAAGCAGGTTAAACAGGGGCCAGGATGTTCGAGTGGGGTCCCTGACATTTGGCTCCCCAACCCTTCAAAGAAGGGAGTCTTGCCCCTCTCTGGAGAAGACTGGGACCGCTCCGACAGAGATGCTGAAACTTCCAGGTCTCAGTGACCAAGAATGAAGTGTTGTTCATTGCTGTCATCATTCTCCAGGGCCCCCAATGTGCATTGCACCTTAACGTGTCACAACACGGGGGTCAGCTATCTGGGACCACATTGACATGCCTGAGCAAACACAGGAACAGCAGACAGGCTTGGCAGAGGCACTCAGCAAACAGCCACAACAGTTGCAGGGCTGCACCGATGCCTTTAGCAGCTTCCAGCGTGTGAGTGGCTGCCTCCATGGAGAGGGTAGTGTCTGCCACAGAGAGCTAGGTTCAGCAGGCACAGGGTCTGCTGGGTATGTGCACCAGATCGACACTCCATCACTCTAACCTAAGGAGCTCAGCACCAATGGCAATGCAACACCAGATCATCAGCATTTGAGGGTCCTGGGGACACACCCATCCCCAGGGTCACCCAACCAGACCCTCCGAGAGCAGTGGGCTCCAGTGTAGGGCAGGTTTCCTCCAGCCCAGCCGCAGACCCCAGGAAGGTACCTAGAACTGGTTGTAGAATGAGAAAGAATATGTACTTGTGGCACTGTTGGCATGTTATTGTAAATAGTTTTCCACGTCTATGTGGATACCTTTTACAACAGCTCTGTCTGAGGGTGTCTGTCTGGCTGCAAATCCTTTCACTTTTCTGCCTCACATACTTTTCATACCATACCATTGAGTCGAAAATGTGTCACTCTATTCGACTGTGTATTCCAAATCCGAATATATTCATGTCACCCTGATTATTGACTTTATAGCCCCAGCCTTCCCAATCCTTCCTCATTGCTCAGCCCCTCCTGCCCAGACAACGTCCTGCCTCTCAGCCAGTTTTACATCCAGCGTGTCACTTTACCTGGGATCCCATTGGCTCTTACTGTCTTGACCAATCTTCATGAGGAACTTTCCCAAAAGCCTTGCTGAAGTCCATGTGGACCACATCAAATGCACTGCCCTCATCCACACGCCAGGTTACCACCTCAAAAATTTCAACAAAGTTATCAAACACAAACTTCCTGTCACAATTCTTGTCTCTGATTAATTATTCTCTCTTCAGTTGCAAATATAGTCTCCCTGCACTGTCCTTTTGGCCTCCTTTGCTGATGTATTTCTCTTGCAGCTGCGAGACTGAAAGGGAACCGAGATTGTCGAGCTTGCCGTTCTGAAACCACATTGGGAATTGGGGGCAGATGCCTTAAGCCAGTGTCTGCAGCCTGACAAGGCCACATGGGGAAATCCTTTTCCAATGCAGGGAGGCTTAGCAGGGAGACACCTCGACAGTTATGGCAATCTCTGCAGTTGCTCTTGTTCATGTACAGGGTTACAATCCTTGCATCACACACTCCCTGTGGAAATGTCCCCTCCTCCAGAAGGAACAGAGAGGGTAGTGCAGAAGCTGCAGGAGTGGGGTTTTCTGTGTTTGATGAGGACAGTGAAAAGTGACTGGAGCTTTGTCCATGAGTGTGTGTCAGTAGCTTTGCTAAACTCCCCCAGCTCTGCCATAACAGGGAGGCTTTTTAATGGTGTCTAGAGCTTCCTCGGTGACAATGTCCTCCCTGTGTTATAGCTCAAGGCGAGGATCTCCACATCTCTCCAACTATTTGTTACAGTGGGTGATGAACTCTCCTGCCTTTGGTTCAGTCGAGCTGTTTCTTTTCCTCATGTATCTTTCACCTTTCCCATCCCTTCATCCATACATTTCCCTGTGACGAAGTAGCTGTGGATATTCCTGCAAGGTTAGAAATGTTATTATTGGATCGTTGCTCAGCATTCTCTTGGACTGTACTTCAAATGGCTCTTTCTGAATTCAGAGCTTTCTCACTCAGATCTCTCTTGTAATCGATGAGAGTGGAACTCTTGGCTTCAATGACAGGCTCTATCACAGTAACGTTAACCTCAAACCAGTCTGTGATGTTTCACTGTTGCTTCTTGTCTGTTCAGTGTGTGATATTATAGATGATGATGTCTCACAGAATGTGCCATGTCACTTCTGCTCTCTGAGTGGCCTTTGGTCACGTTGTAAAAAAAGTTGCTTTTTCTTTGAGAAAGCAGTACGTCTGATGTTAACATGAGTGTAGCATTTCTGCTTTGAATGAAAAGTAACTTCAAGGCTTATATCAATATGTTGGTACATATCAGTGATGTGGTTCTTTCAGCACAGTTATGTTTGATACCTGTTCTTGAGTGTTACCATTTGGTGTATAGGGCTGCCTTTTCATTCTCACCAACTCATTTATTAATTGATGCAGTCACCACGTTACCTGCTGTGTATGTCTTGATGCAGTGGATATTTGTATTCACAAGTGAAGTTCAAAGAAATAACCAATATTATCAGAAACTATCAAACCACAATAAAGCGATAATGTACAGGGAAAAAGATTAATTTCCTGGATAAATGCTGCATTTCATTTGGCAAAAGATAACAGTCATAAATTGCAAAATGTTTTTATCCCCAAGAGACCTGACACATACTTCACTACTCACACAAAGTTATTGCAATCAGTGTACTCCCTGTAGACTGGCGAAATGACCTTTCACCTGTTTCCACAGATTTTTTATAAATTTGTAATTTGTTTCACAATGTTGATGCTACGTGTTTTTTTTACTGAGATGTTCGAAAATAAATATTTGCTTGTTTTTTTCATTATTAAATCAAACAAATATCTGAGATGTAAATTTCTGATTTTCATGTAACAATTTCCACAATGTCCATTACAACAGAATCCATTGAAGTCCCCCAAGTAGAGTAGCTTCTGAGCATAGATGGCCTGATGCTAGAAATATCACATCAATTTCCTTCATTATCCCGGTGACTTCATGTTTTCCTCATTCTTAGTTCGCTGGAGTTTCTTTTGTTAACAGCTTTGAAACTAGTCTTTGTTGTCCACAATGTACCGCTGACTCCCACTTCACTTGCAAGTTCCCTCTCTCTCTATCTACCCATTGTAGCTTTTATCTCTCTTTCTCCCTCTCGCTCTTCCCCCCCCCCCCACCCCCCCCCCCCCCACAAAGCTCTTGCAGAGTCAGTCTCTCTCTTCCATTCCCCTCCTTCCTGTCTCACCTGTCCTGTTGTGGCCTCCTACTACACTCCTGGACCTGTCTGCAATGACTGACTTGACTCCTCCCTCTGGCTCTCCGTCCCAGACCTGGCCTCAATCCACCTGCTCCTCGTCCTCAGCCCACCTTCCCCCAGAGAGACCCTCACTGGCAGCAATTACCAAGCTGCAGGCTGCCACCGTCCTCAAACCCCAGTCACCAATCACAAGTTGTTTCTCTCTTGCATTTGTCACTGATAGGCTCATCATAAACCTATCAGCAGCAAGCATGGAGAGAACAAACCTGTGATTGGAGGAGAAGTTACTCTACATTCTCACCAACTTCTCAGGACCTTTAGTAATTAAAACCAGTGCATCTGCTATCTCATCCAGCATTCCTTCGAAAACCATTGGATGTATTTTGTCAGAACCTGGGATATATCTGATATTTCCTGAGCAATCATTCCTAATGATTATAATTGTTTTTACTTCATTCCTTCCATTCTGTTTTTTTTATTTCAGGCCTTCAACATTCACAATATTTTGCTTTAATTGTACTGTGCTCAGACTTGGATTCTGTATCAACAATATACTATCGAATTGTCAATGCCTCTTTTGTGTTATCTATATTCACTAGGAAGACCACTGTGCCATTAAATTCTCTGTTAATATAATCTTGCTTCTGATCATGTTATCGATTCCCTGTACCTGATTAAATTATAGTTTCCTTGGGACGGTTGGCCTTACTTTAATTTTTACTCTTCCCTTTCCCTGTGATGGCAGAAAAGCAATTTATTAATGATACACCGGTCTCTTCCTTCCTGTTTTTTTCCACACTATTGTGTAAGGTGAAGGAGCCTTGGGTGACAAGAGAAGAGGAGATTCTCATCAAGAGGAAGAAGGAAGTTTACTTAAGGTTGAGGAAGCAAGGGTCTGGCACAGCTTTAAAGGATTACAGGGTAGCTAGGAAAGAACACAGAAGTGGACTGTGGAGAGTTGGAGGGGGGCACAAAAAGGCCTTGGAGGGAAGGATTTGGAAAACCCAAAGGCATTGTACACGAACGTGAGATATAAGTGAATGATCAGGAAGAGGGTAGGGCTGATCAGGGATAGTGGAGGGAACCTGTGCCTAGTGTCTGCAGAGGTCGGTGAGGCCCTAAATGAGCTTTTTGTATCAGTATTATCGAGAGAGGGAGGGGCCTTTTTGATAGTGAGAACACTGTGGACCAGGTCAATGGGCTTGAACAGATTGATATTACAAAAGTGGATGTGCTGGGAATTCTGGGAAGCATCAAGACAGATAAGTTCCCAGGGCCAGACCAGATATACCCAAAGTTACCACGGGAAGCAAGGACTGAGATTGCTGTGCCTCTGGTGATGATCTTTGCATCTTCAATCCACACAGGATTGGTATTGGATGACCGGAGAGTGGAGAATGTTGTTCCTCTGTTCAAGAGAGGGAACAGGGAAATCCCTGGGAATTACAGACCAGTCAGCCTTATGTCTGTGGTAAGCAAGGTACTGAAAAGGATTCTGAGAGGTGGGATTTATGAATATTTGGAAAAACATGGTCTGATTAAAGATAGTTAGCAAGGCTTTGTGAGGGGCAGGTGATGCCTTACACACATTATTGAGTTCTTTGAGGATGTGACGAGACAAGTTGACAAAGTTTGAGCAGTGGATGTACCATATGTGGATTTCAGTAGGCCCTTTGATAAGATTCCTTACGATTGCCTCATTCAGAAGGTTAGGAGGTAAGGGATATAGGGAAGTTTTACTGTCTGGATACAGAATTGGCTGGCTGAAAGAAGACAGTGAGTGGGAGTGGATGGAAAGTATTCCACATGGAGGGTCAATGACCACATGTGTCCCACAGGGATCTGTTCTGGGGCCTCCTCTCTTTGTAGATTTTATAGATGACTTGGATGAAAAAGTGAAAGGTTAAGTTTGCCAATGACACAAATGTCAATGATGTTCGAGATTGAGGGCTGTTGCAGCCGACAACAGGACATTAACAGGATGCAGAGCTGGGCGGGGAAGTGGCAGATGGAGTTCAACCTGGATAAATGCAAAGTCATTCATTTTGGAAGGTCGAATTTAAATGCTGTATACAGGGTTAAAGACAGGATTCTTGGCAATGTGGAAGAACAGCAGGAGCTTGGGATCCACTTACATAGATCCCACAAAGTTGATAGGACTGTTAAGAAGGTGTATGGTGTACTGGCTTTCATTAACAGGGGAATTGAGTTTAAGAGCCGTGAGGTTTTGCTGCAGCTCTTTCAAACCCTGGTTAGACCACACATTTGGAATATTGTGCCCAGTTCTGGTTGCCACATTTCAGGAAGAATGTAGATGGTTTTGAGAGGGCGCAAAGGAAATTATCAGAGTGCTGCCTAAATTGGAGGTCATGTCTTATGAAAAAAAGTTTAGTGAGTTAAGCCTTTTCACACTGGAGAGAATAAGCAAGAGAGGTGACTTGATAGAGGTGTACAAGGTAGTGAGAGACATAGATCGAGTCGATAGCCAGAGACTTTTCCCCAGGACAGAAATGATTGTCATGAGGGGTTATAATAATAATGTGATTTGAGGAAGGTTTCGAGGAGATGTCACAGGTAGGCTCTTTATGCAGAGAGTAGTGTGTGTGTGGAATGCACTGCCAGTTTTGGTAGAAGAGTCAGAGACATTAAGCAACTGTTGGACAAGCACATGGATGGCAGTAAATTGAGAGGTGTGTCAGTTAGGTTGACCTTAGATGAAGATAAATGCTCAGCATAACATCTTGGGCCGAAGGGCCTGTATTGTGCCGTATAGTTGTATGTTCTATGTTCTTTCAAATCCTTATTTCTGGAATGCAATTTGAGAGACAGGCACAAAATATCTGTTCAATGCATCCACTATTTCTTCATTTCCCATTATTAAATCATTACTGGATACAATAACACATCTGAAAATCTCTATAAACATTGTAACTTATTAACTGTAACTGTAATAAGGTATAACTTTACTCTCAGTCTAAAATAACGTGTTCATGTTTATTTTCCTTTCTAATAGTTAACATTGTGACAATACAGAGAAAGTGTGATCTTTCTAAATGGATCACTCGAGATGGCAAAAGTGGACTTACTGCTCATGATGATTGATCTGATTTTGAGACACATTCTAATTTTTTTATAAAACTGAATTTAAATTTCTGAAGACCATCCCCATGTGTAACATTCATGCCATCCTGGTTTTTGCATCTATGGACTGCTCTGTCTGGTTCAATGTTGCTTTCATCTTTGATCGCTTTGTGGCCATTTGTTGTCAAAAGATGAAAGCCTACAATTGCACTGAGAAAACAGGAGCCATGGTTCTGGGAACAATAACTGTGCTCAGCTGTTTCATGATCATTTCCTGGTATTTTATGTTAACACCTTGGTATAAGCTGAGATATAAGCTGTATCAGCCCTGGTTTTGTTCGGCAAATGAATATGTAATGTTATCTCCAGTCTGGGGATCAATTGAGCTTATTCCCTGTATTCTGACCCCAAAATTCCCATTTGTTTTGATTCTGCTGCTCAATGATTTCACTGGGAGGTACATTTTAGTGGCCTGCAGAGCCCGCAGGAGACTCCAGTCTGACAGCAGGGGCCAGCATTCCAAGGACCGACACTTGGAGAGCTGAAGGAAATCCATAATTTTCATGTTTGTTATCTCAGGGAATTTCATCCTGTTATGGTCAATGTTTCTGGTGTATTCTATGTGGAGTCGAATGTATCGGTTGGGGTATAAGTTGTGTTTACACCACTTTTTACAAGGATTCGTTCTCCAGCTCCTGAGTTCCTGAAAAAACACGTGTATTCCAACTTTGTGTCCCAGTGGCAAGCCTACCCTAAATCCCATGTGAACCATCTCCAATCAGTCTACCATATGAAACCTTGTCGAAGGCTTTACTTAAGTCTAAGTAAACAATATCTCCTGCTCTGCCTTCATCAATCTTTTTAATTACTTCCTCAAAAATTCAACCCAGTTTGTGAGACACTCTTTCCCTTGCACAAAACCATGCTGACTATCTCCAATCATTCCTTGACCTTTCAAATGTATATGAACTCAGCTTTCAGAATCACTTCCAACAGCTCCAATACCGAAGTCAGGTTCACAGGCTGATAGTTCCCAGGTTTCTCCTTACATTCTTGTTAAACAAAGGCACAACCTTAGCTACTCTCCAGTCATCTGGCACCTCACCTGCAGTGATAGATAATACTCTGGATGTCTGATAGATAATACTTCTACTTCTACAATACGCCTCACAAATTCCTCCTTAAATTCCCACAATATCCTGGGATACATGTTGATCAGGTCCTGGAGATTCACTACCTTTACATTTTCTAAAATCTCTAGTACCTTCTCTGATGTAATGTGAACTGTTTCAAAACATTCATTTCCCTGAGTTCTCTCGCGTCCATTTCTTTCTGCACAGTAAAAACTGATCTGAAATATTCATTCAATACCTCTCCCATCTCCTAAGGTTCAAACCGAAGACGACCTCTTTAACCATAAAGGGGTAGCACTCTCTCTCGTTCATAGAATCCCAATAATGTGGAAACAGGCCGTTTGGCCCAACAGGTCCACAGTGAGCTTCTGAAGTGTAACCCACCTAGACCGATTGCCCGACCCTATTATCTGATATTTACCCCTGACTAATGCACCTAACCTACACATCCCTGAACACTATGGGTTATTTAGCATGGTCAATCCACCTGACCCACACATCTTTGGACCGTGGGAGGAAACCCCCACAGACACAGGGAGAATGCTCAAACTCCACCCAGACAATCACCAGAGGCTGGAATCAAACCCAGGTCCCTGGCACTGTGAGGCAGCAGTGCTAACCACTGAGCCACCACTGCTCTCTTGGTCTTAATGGACTTGTTAAAGCTTTTTCAATTATTTTACATTTATTTGCCAAGGGTATCATCTTTGCCTTCATGAACTCCCTCTTAAGAATGCTCCTATACTCTCGATATTGTTCAAGAGTTTCATTTCAACCCAGTTGTCTATATCTAAGACACAATTCTTTATTCTTGACTCAAACATCAGTGTCCTCATTAATCCATTGTTCTCTAAACCTACCAGCCTAATCTTTCACTATAACAGGAACGTAACGACTCTGAAATGCCTTATTATCACACTTTTGAAGGCCAGTCTTTAGAAAATACATTCACTCCACATGCTATCAAGAAATAGCTGAGACACTGTATAAAGCAATGGCCCTGTAAATACTTTGTAAGTGGGACACGGCTCCAACACTAGCTGTGCCCTGATTTGAACTGTTCCAGTACTGTTGCAATACTAGTAAACTCTTGAAAATATAGGAATTTAAGCAGATAAATCTTACAAAAAATACAACAAAGCAAATCCAAATAATTAACACCCCATCAGTCTAATCTCAATTAATAGTGACATGGTGGAAAGTGTCATCTAGAGAGCAACTGAGCTGCACTCCCTCAGCAATAAGTTGTTCACTGATGTTCATTTCTGCAGGGTTGCCCAGCACCAGACCTCATAACATATATTATCCAAACAAGGATAAAAGAGCTGAACTCCTGAGATGAGGTGAGAGAGACTGCACTTGACATCACAGCTGTAAGTGACCGAGTCTGACCTGAAGGAAACCTAAAATAAAGCGAAATAAGATGAAACTCTCATTGATTGGAGTCATTCCTGGCACATTGGAGGATGGGTGTGGTTGTTGGAAGTCAGTCACCTCAGCTCCAGGACATCTCTGCAGGAGTTCCTCAGGGAAGTGTCCTCAGCCCAGTTATCTTCAGCTGCTTTATCATGGACAATCCCTCCATCATAAGGTCAGAATTCAGGATGTTTGTTGACAGTTCCACAAAGTTTAATGCTATTCCTTACTTGTCAGCCACGACATCCATCTATAGCAACATAGAGTCACAGACAAGTGCAGCAGGGAAACAGACTTTTCGGTCCAACTTGTCCATGCCGAGCAGTTACCCTAACCTAATCTAGTCCCATTTGTCAGCACTTGGCCCATTTCCTTCTAAACCCTTTCTATTCATTTACCCATCCAGATGCCTTGTAAATGCTGTAATTGTTCCAGCACCCACTACTCCCTCTGGCAGCTCATTCCATACACACACAACCCTCTGCATGAGAAAGTTGCCCCTTAGGTCCCTTTTATATCTTTAACCTTTCACCCTAAGCCAGTGCCCTCTAGTTCTGGACTCCCCTACACCAGGAAAAAGACTTTGTCTACTGATTCTATCTCTGCCCCTCATGATTTTATAAACCTCTATGCAGTCACTCCTCAGCCTCCGATGCTGCATGGAAAACAACCCCAGCCTATTCAGCTTCTCCTATAGCTCAAATCCTCCAAACTTGGCAACATCCATTTTAGAATATTTTTAAAAAAGGCATTTTTTGAAATCACGTGGTTTCAGTGAAATGCTGGAGACATTTGTTGTTTTCTGACTAGGGAGAGCTAGTGTCTTGTTTGAACACTATTTTGAGTACAGTGGAGATGGTCTTTGTTTGTAGGTGAGGAACGGCAGGTTGGGAAAACAGCTGCTCATCTCATCTCTGTATCTCTCTGAGATATTCTTTTTGTGAATCTGTCGCTATCCACTTTCAACCCACCAACTCCCAGTTACCTGGATTATACATCCTTACACCCTGCTTCCAGAAGAGACTCTTTTCCATTCTCCCAGCTCCTCCCTCTCTGTCACAGGAATCCCCTGTGGCCATTCCCCTCAATGATAAGTATACCACTTTGGATACTGTTGGGTGGGAGTGACCTACCAGGGGAAAGCTGCAGCGCCCAGGTCTCTGGCACTGAGGCTGGCTCTGTGGCTCAGAAGGGAAGGTGGAAGAATGGCAGAGCGATAGTGATAGGGGATTCAATGGTTTGAGGAATAGACTGGAGATTCTGTGGTAATGACCAAGACTCCCGGATGGTATGTTGCCTCCTGGGTGCTCGGGTCAGGGATGTATCTGTTCGAGTTTGCAGGATTCTTAAAGGTGGGTGGAGGGGCGGGAGAGCAGCTAGAAGTCGTAGTTCACATGGGTACCGATGATATCGGTAGCGAAAGGGATGTGGACCTTAAAAGTGAGTATAGGGAATTATGTTGGAAGGCAGGAGCAGCAGAAGAATAATCCCAGGATTGCTGTCGGAGCCAAAGACTCAAGAGGTTGGGAACAGATGGCAAGTGCAGCTGAACATGTGGCTGCAGAGCTGGTGTAGGAGGAAGAGCTTTAGATATGTGGATCATTGGGATGCGTTCTGGGGAATGTTGGAGGATGGCGTGCGTCTGAACTGGAGAAACATCAACATCTTGGGTGGGAGGTTTGCTAGAACTCTTCAGGAGGGTTTAAACTAGTTTGGCAGTGAGATGGGATCCAGAGCTACAGATCAGAGGATGGTCTAGCTGGTGAACAGTCAGATACAGTACGCAGAGAGTCTGTGAGGAGGCATAGACAGTTGGTCAGTAAAGTTGCAGTTGGTGTGATGGGTTGAAGTGTGTCTATTTTAAAACAAGAAGTGTCTGGATGAACTTAGAGCATGGATCAGTACTTGGAGCTGATGTTGTGGTCATTACGGAGACTTGGATATCACAGGCAGGAATGGTTGTTGGATGTTCCGGGGATTAGATATTTCAAAAGGAATCGGGAACGAGGTAAAAGGGATGATGGAGTTGTATTACTAATCAGGGATAGCATCGCAGCTACAGAAAGGGAGACCATCGAGGAGAGTTGGTCTATTGAGTTTGGATGAATGGAAAAGTCAGAAACAAGAAAGGAGCAGTCACTGTATTGGGGTTTTTCTACAGGCTCCTCAATAGCAACAGAGACACAGAGGAGCAGATTGGGAGGCAAATTCTGGAAAGGTGCAGAAGTAACAGGATTGTTGTCATGGGTGACTATAACTTCCCTAATATTTATGGAATGTACTTAGTTCAAATAATTTTGTTGGAGCAGTTTTTGTCAGGTATGTTCAGGAAGGGTTCCTGATGCAGTATGTAGATAAGCTAACTAGAGGGGAGGCCATATTGGATTTGGTGCTTAGCAATGAACCATGCAAGATGTCAGATCTCTCGGTCGGAGACCATTTGGATGATAGTGATCACAACTCCCTGACCTTTACTATAGACATGGAACGGGATAGGAGCAAAGGGTATGGGAAAGCATTTAATTAGGGGAGGGGTAAATTACAATGCTATTAGGCAGGGACTGTGGAACAGAAATTGGGAGCAGATATTCTCAGGGAAATGCATGACAGAAATATGGAGGTCGTTTAGGGAGCACTTGCTGCAAGTGCTGGATAGGTTTGTTCAGTTCAGGCAAGGAAGGGATGGTAGGGTGAAGGAGTCTTGGATGACAAGCAATGTGTAATGTCTATCAAGAGGAATAAGGAAGCTTACTGAAGGTAAAGGAAGCAAGGGTCAGACAGGGCTCTAGAAGGTTACAAGGTAGCCAGGAAGGACCTGAAAAATGGACATGGAGAGCGAGAGGGGCGCATGAAAAAGCCTTGTTGGGTACAATTAAGGAAAATCCCAAGGGATTCTACACTTATGTGAGGAGCAAGAGGATGGTCAGAGTGAGCGCAGGGCCAATCAGGGAGAGTGGAGGGAACTTGTGCCTGCAGTCGGAGGAGGTAGGGGAGGTCCTAATGAATACGTTGCTTCAGTATTCGCTAGTGAGAGGGACCTTGTTGTTTGTGAGGACAGCGTGAAACAGGCTGATATGCTCAAACAGGTTGATGTTAAGAAGGAGGATGTACTGGAAATTTTGAAAAAGTTGTGGATAGATAAGTCCCTTGGGCCAGTAGTACCCAAGGTTAGTATGGGAAGTGAGGGAAGAGATTGCTGCGCATTTGGTGATGATCTTTGCACCCTCACTGACCACCGGGGTAGTACCAGATGATTGGAAAGTGGCAAATATTGTTTCCTTGTTGCGTCTAGGGATAATCCTGGGAATAACAGACCAGTCTGTCTTATGTCGGTAGTAGCCAAATTATTGGAGAGGATTCTGAGAGATAGGACTTATGATTATTTGCAAAAGCATAGCTTGATTAGAGATAGTCAGTTTGGCTTTGTGAGGGGCAGGTATTGCCTCACCATCCTTATTGAATTCTTAGAGGATGTGACACAACCTCCCACAACACTGATAGAGACCCCCTTGTCCTCACTTACTACCCATCCAGCATCCACAACCAGAGGATCATTAGCTGCCATTTCCACCCCCTCTAGCGGATACCACCACCAGACACTTTTTCCCTTTCTCTCCCTTCTCAGCCTTCCACAGGGACAATTCACTCTGGGACAAACTGGTCCAACCCTCCTCCTTTCCCAAACTTCCCCACACCACATGGCACCTTCCCCTGCAACACTAGTCTCTTTACTCCCTCTGTCCTCACTCTCCAAACCCCATACCTATCTTCAAGGTGAAGCAACACTTCACTCAATCGAGCCTATTATATTCGCTGCTCACAATGTGGTCTCCTCTACACTGGGGAGATGATGCATGGACTGGTTCGCAACTTCACAGAACACCTCCATACTGTCCACAGAAATGGCCCTGCGCTTTCTGCCACTTGTACACACCACCACATTTCCCTGGCCATTGTGTGTAGCCTGGGCTTGCTGCGGTGCTCCAGCGAAGATCAGTGTGAACTGGGAGAACACATTTCTGCTGGGGGACCCTGCAGCTTTCTGGACTCTGTATTGAGTTCAACAACTTTCGGACTTGAGCATTTTCTCCAATGTCCTTATCCAAACACCCAACACATTGGGCACTGTCATCACATGGGCTGTATTTTTGTTCGGGCATCCCATTGTCAGAGATGGCACAAAATGTCCGCCTGTTGGTTGCAATATGGCTGCAATACCATAGTTAGCTTGCCTGGTCCAGCATTAACGTGAGTTCATAGCGTAGCACAGAGATAACCCAAGGTAACAGGGTCTGTGCTAAACAAAGAATCTTACAAATTAACATGCAGCGAGTTCTGGAAACATAACAACTGCAGATATCTGTAAGAGACAGCTTGAAGATATTAACAAGGATAAGAAAGAAAAACATAACCCCACATTGTTGGAGTGTGATTGAGTTTGTCATCTCATTAATGACATAAATGTTGCCTTCTTAGGTAAAAGAGTTAGAGTCGAAATATTTAGAGTAGGTTCAGTAAATTCCTTCCCAGATGACAGGATGTGAGTAGAATGAGCTATAGTGCCGCTGTAAGAGAGAGGGGCCATGTTTATCGGACCATCCAGGATCAAATGGGACAGAAGCTGCTCACAACCCAATGGCAAAAGAATTCCAACACACCTCTAACCAAATAACTTTATTGGAACTGATAGTACAACTTTTAGAACAATCAATAAGAAATAATAACATTTTGTTTGTCAAGTAATCAAGTTAGTAAACTATGTAACAGAACTTAAAAGGTGCTTAAGTGATATGCAATTATAACATGGAGAGAAAGAAACTGCTCAACACGTATTAGCGAAGGAATTCTAACAACAGGTGAGAACATACAACTTCACATCTAACTAAATGTATACTAGAACTAATATTATGAATCTTACAGCAATTAGTAGGAATTAACATTTCTTTGTATCACTGGTGGTGAAGCCGGGGGAAATACAAGATGAGGAACAGAACTTAATAGGGATGTCAATGACTACAATGAATAACAGAACTCAAGGCGCCCTTTGAGATATGCAAGTCTGGGAAATGTCTGAGAAAGACTATAACCATTAACTTTGGAATGTAGATCAATGGGGTATGTTGTGAGAACCCAAAGCCTGATGATAACGAAGTCTGGTAAATGTCTCGAGATCTTGGTAACCTAGGGCTGTCCATTGAGATGTCCATCATTAATCCATTCACAGGAAGTATAGATTAAGGGAGAAGGAACACTGACATCAGCGTTGCTTGTAATTATTGCGACATGAAAATTATGGAAATGCTGTATCTCACTGAGGAAGCCGGAGTATCATTGACATTGCCTCCAAACTGAGCTGGGCAACTGGATGACCGGCCCACACGAAAACCAGGTTTGGGGCAGTCTTTGGCTGGTCACACACTTGTGATAAAAGAGCTCGATTAAAAATAGATTGTGATGATAAACACAGAACTTGAGACTTCTCTTTGGCATCGCTTCCCAACAGGACACGATCACATGCAACCCATTGCCAGCCTCTCATGATCCCCATTAGCAGCTATCCATCCTCCCAGACAAACCTTTACACAGACCTTTGATTGCTTTTCCTCTCTCTGTGTGTCTCACTCTCTCTCTCTCTCTCTCTCTCTCTCCATCCGTGGGCTCTATCTCAGCTCCCTCCCTACCTCACCTTCAGCATAAATATGAACCTTTTGTCAGAAACAATTAGTTTTTAAGAAAGGTCATTCACCCAAACAATGATTCTGTTTTCACCCGACAGATGCACGCAGACCTGCTGAGTCTTTTCCAGCAATTTCTGATTTTGTTTCTGATTTCCAGCATCTGCAGTGCTTATCTCTTTTTTAAGATTTTTATGGGATGGAACACCATCCCATAAAACAGATACATCAATGTTAATTGAGAAGTTTGTTGGGATATTAGTGGGACTTAACATTGCACATACACACAGAGATAGCTTCGCGCAATCGTACACACACGCACACACTTGAGGAGCCAAATAGTCTATATTTGCTCCAATTTCATATGTTTATATGTAAGTTAGGATTGCTAATTGGGCTCACAGTGTAGGATACTTGTGCATACTGGAAGATACAAAGTTTAATACACAGAAACCTGTTCTTTGCAGATGAAAAGAGTAGAAACATTCATTAACTCTGTTTGAATTCAGCAAAAAAGCACACAGCCATTCCCAGTCTCTTTATTTATAAAGCAATGCTGTAATTAATCAGAGTCAATCTACTTGGTTTAAAATTTAAACAAACCCCAGGGGTCAACTATCAATCATCAGTGATTGATGCATTATGACAGCAATGTCTCCTTTAGAGTCTACTTGCCAAGCAATCAGCACTCTTCCCTTGTAGAGTATAAATGTTCCTGTTCAACTGTATTCTTGCAAATTATCCTAATGTGTGTAAAACAATAAGCTCTGACAAAATGTCTTTTCCAGCAATGTTCAAGTTCTGTAATACCAAACAAGTATCAAATAATATTTCACCAATTACTTGCTCTTATTTTATCAGCTATTATTTGTAGTACATGAAGTTTAAAACATGGAACTGAATATCACTGTGATGCTTTATATGAGTTTTTATCTGTGTCAACTGTTCAAGAATGTTTTCACAGACATTCATTCACACAAAGTGGGCATCATCGGGAAAGCCAGTATTTGCTGCTGATGCTGAACTGCCTCTGAGAAGGAAGGAGCAAGTTCAAATGGGGTCACATCAGTGACTGTCATCCCTGTCTTTTAAATATTACACAGAGTGAGCAACTTAAATGTTCTTTATTGTGAGCACGTTAGACAATATTTGCTGCAATGATTTCAGTGACATTTGCTGTCGCCATTTTATATCATAATTTTGCTTTTTATTGTGCACTGTAATCACGTAAAGTTACATCCGTGTTGACAATTATAGAGATATTTGCTGGATTTTTTGAAGTGCAGTTCAGGATCTTTGCACAGGGATATCTGCTGTTGAGTGTGGGACGTTATATTGATTGTGTACAGGATGTTGGTGAGGTCTCTTCTGGAGTACTGTGTGCAGTTCTTGTTGCCTTGTTGCAGGAAGGATATTGTTAAACTGGAGAGGGTTCAGTAATGATTTACCAGGGTGTTGCCGGGAATGGAGTGTTTGAGATATCAAAGTAGACTGGAGAGATGGAGACCTTTCTTCATTGGAGCACAGGAGGTTGATGCGTGAACTTTTTGAGGTTTAGGAAATCATGAGGGGCGTAGACAAGGTGAATGACAATGGTCTTTTCTTGGGGGGGGGATCAAAATTAGGGGGCATACTTTTAAGGTGTGAGGAGAAAGATTTCAAAAGGACATGAGGGGTAACTTTCTTATACAGAGAGTGGTTCATGTTTGGAATGAACTGCCAGAGACAGTGGTGGGTGGAGGTACAGTTACAAGGTTTAAAAGACATTCCGATATGTACATGAATATGAAACATTTGGAGGGATATGAGCCAAATGCAGGCAGGTGGGAATAGTTTAGCTGGGAAAATGGTTGGCATGGATGAGTTAGACTGAAGGGTCTGTTTCCATATTATATGACTGTCACTCAACATAAGGAGTGATGCACAGTGTCTATAGGGGCCAACTTTTGTCACTTAACCAGGGAAAGCATTGTGTTTGTCTCACTGATCCAGGAAGGACTGGTCGATTGTACTGTGTCTGTTTCAAGGATCATGGGAAGTGTTGACTAAACCTACTCTGTGTGTCTCACAGATGTCAGGGAGAGCAGACTGACCTCACTGTGTCTTTATCACTGACTCAAGGAATCTGGATTGTTCAATTGTGATCCCAGAATGACTCAATCCATCTCATCGTTTCATAAATATTACTAATTGAGCAAAAGGCTGCTTTACCATGTTCTTCAGCTGTTCTCTGAACTTAGTCTGGGTCATGGCATATATACACGTGTTTGTGCAGCTACTCAGGAGCTGGAGAATGAATCCTATATCTCGTAAAAAGTAATGTAAAAATACAGCCTTATAACCCAACCGATACAATCGCCTCCATGTAGAATACACCACAAACATTGCCCATAACAGGATGAAATTCCCTGAGATAACAAACATTAAAATTATGGATTTCCTTCGGCTCTCCAAGTGTCGGTCCTTGGGATGCTGTCCCCTGCTGTCAGACTGGAGTCTCCTGCGGGCTCTGCTGGCCACTAAAATGTACCTCCCAGTGAAAGCATTGAGCAGCAGAATCAGAACAAATGGGAGTGCTGGGGTCAGAATATAGTGAATAAACTCAATTGATCCCCAGATCAGAGATAATGTAACATATTTTTTCACCAAACAAAACCAAGGCTGGTTCCTCAGCTTATACCAAGGTGTTAACATAAAATACCAGGAAATATTCTTTAAACAGCTGAGCACAGTAATTGTTCCCAGAACCACGGCTGCTGTTCTCTCAGTGCAATAGTTGCCTTTCAACTTTTGACAACAAATGGCCACAAATCGATCAAAGGTGAAAGCGACTGTGAACCAGACAGAGCAGTCCATTGCTGCAAAAACCAGGACAGCATGAATGTTACACATGGGGACGGTCTTCAGAAATTTAAATTCATTTCTATAAATAATTGGAATGTGTCTCAAAATCAGATCTATGATTATGAGCAGTAAGTCCACTGCTGCCATGGCCACCAGATAGCGAGTGATACATTTAGAAAGATCACACTTTCTCTGTGACAGAATCACTATTGTCACTGTGTTAACTATGAGAAAGGAAAATAAACAAGAACACATTATGTTAAGCCAAGCGTAAAGTTCCACCTTATTATAGACACAGTTAATACGTTACAGTACGTTTTGAGATTTTCAACTGTGTTATTGTATTCAGTAAAGATATAATAATGGGACATAAAGAAAGAGTGGATTCATTGAACATATATTTTGAGCCTGTCTTTTGAATAACATTCGGAAAATGAGTATGAATAACAAGTTGAAAGGAAGGGACAAATTAGACACAATTACAATCATAATGAAATGTTGCTCAGGAAATTCTTAGAATCAATGGCTGACATGTCCCTGGTTCAGATGAAATGCATCCAACACTTGTCAAAAGAATGCTGGATGAGACAGCAGTTGTGCAGTTTATCATTTTCCAAGAGTAACCAGAAGCGGGTGAGAATGGAGAGCAGCTGCTCCTCCAGTCACAAGCTACATATAACCATGATTGCTGCTGATAGGTTTACTGATGTGCCTATTAATGATGAATGCAAGAGTGAAACAACTTATGATTGGGGAGTGGAGGTGGGGGGAAGCATGCAGCAAGGGAAGTGTGAGCAGGGAGGTTCTCTGTGAGGGAAGGTGGCCTGAGGGCTAGGAGCATGTGGATGGAGGAAAGGTCTGGCAGGGAGAGCCAGAGGGAGGAGCCTAGCCGGTCATTGCAGACAGGTCAAGGGGTGGTGTAGAGGCAAGAGGGAAACTGCAAGGAACCTGAGAGGAGACAATGAGGCCATGAGGGGATTGGGATGTTATGGGGAGGCCACAACGGGTCTGAGGGGACAATGGAACCCAGTGGGATTGGGAACATGGAGAGGTCACATGAGAAGAGGTTAGACAGGAAGGAGGGAGGTGGAAGGAAGAGATAGACACTGCAAGACAGTGGGAGGGAGAGAGAGAGAGACAGAGAGATAGAGAGAGAGCAAGATTGGAAAGAGAGAGAGAGGAAGAGATTAAAAACTGGTCGAGAGAGAGAGGTTGCAATTGAAGTGGGAGACCGGGGGACTTTGCAAACAGCAGAGACTGGATTCAGATCTGTTAACAAAAGAAACTTCCACTAACTAGGAATGAGGGAAAGATGAAATCATTGAGCTGATGAATTACTTGCAAATAGACTTTGTATTTCTAGCTTTAGCCTCTAAGCGTATGTGGCCTTCTCTTTGGGAGAATTTCAGTAGATGCTATAATCATATAGATGGAGCCAATTGTTATATTTAAATCAGAAATTGACATCTGATATTTTTATTTGATTGAATAATAAATAAACAAAGAAATATTTATTTTCTCACATCTCAGTAAAAGTAGGTAGCAACAAACTGGTTTAAAACCTATTCCAACTTTGTGAATATGTGTGGAAACACATGAACGGTCACTCCTTCAGTCTGCAGGAAACATGTCTATTGTTGTAGCTTTTTGTGTCCCGTGAATTATGTGTCACTTATTTTGCGGAAAAACATTTTGCAAACTTATGCCTTTTGTTTAGTGTCCATTTGACTACAGCATCCATCCAGGAAATTAATGTTTTCCCGAAATATTGTTGCTTTATTGTGGGTTAACATTGTGGTTATTGATAATATTAATAAGTTTCCTGAGTTCTGTTCATGAATGAAAATATCCATAAGACATACACAGAAGGTAATGCGACATGTTGACTGCATCAATTAACAAAGGAGTTAGCGAGAATGTAAGGGTAGCCCTGAAAACTAAAATGTAACACTCAAGAGGAGCTGAAAAACATAAATATTTTGTGCTTTGAGACACACATCTCTCTGATATGTATCAAATTACCTATAGAGCTCTTGAAGGTCTTTTTCATTCAAAGCAGAAATGCTGCCCTCTTGTTAACATCAGACACACTGCTTTCTCCATTTAAAAGCAACTTTTCCACAACTTGACGAAAAGGCACTTTGTGGCATTCCCTTTCAGAGAGCAGAAGTGAAATGGTACATTCCGTGAGACACCATCATCTATAATACCACACCCTGAACAGACAAGAAGCAACAGTGAAACATCACAGACTGGTTTGAGGCTAACTTTACTGTGATAGAGCCTGTCATTGAGAGTTCTGCTCTCATCGATTACAAGAGAGATCTGTGTGAGAAAGCTCTGAATTCAGAAAGAGCCATTTGAAGTACAGTCCAAGAAAATGCTAAGCAACAATCCAATAATAACATTTCTAACCTTGCAGGAATATCCACAGCTACTTCATCACAGGGAAATATACAGATGAAGGGATGGGAAAGGTGAAAGATGCATGAGGAAAAGAAACAGCTCGACTGAAACAAAGGCAGGAGAGAGCATCACCCACTGTAACAAATAGTTGGAGAGATGTGGAGATCCTCGCCTTGAGCTCTAACACAGGGAGAACATTGTCACTGAGGAAGCTCTAGACAGCATTAGAAAGCCTCTCTGTTATGGCAGAGCTGGGAATCTTTAGCAAAGCTATTGACACACACTCATGGACAAAGCTCCAGTCACTTTTCACTGTCCTCATCAAGCACAGAAAACCCCACTCCTGCAGCTTCTGCACTACCCTCTCTGTTCCTTCTGGAGGAGGGGACATTTCCACAGGGAGTGTGTGATGCAAGGATTGTGACCCTGTACATGAACAAGAGCAACTGCAGAGATTGCCATAACTGTCGAGGTGTCTCCCTGCTAAGCCTCCCTGCATTGGAAAAGGATTTCCCCATGTGACCTTGTCAGGCTGCAGACACTGGCTTAAGGCATCTGCCCCCAATTCCCAATGTGGTTTCAGAACGGCAAGCTCAACAATCTCGGTTCCCTTTCAGTCTCACAGCTGCAAGAGAAATACATCAGCAAAGGAGGCCAAAAGGACAGTGCAGGGAGACTATATCTGCATTTGAAGAGAGATTAATTTCTCAGACACAGGATTTGTTACAGGAAGTTTGTGTTTGATAATGTTTTGAGGTGGTAACCTGGCGTGTTGATGAGGGCAGTGCATTTGATGTGGTCTACATGGACTTCAGCAAGGCTTTTAGTAAAGTTCCTCATGCAGATTGGTCAAGACAGTAAGAGCCAATGGGATCCCAGGTAAAGTGACATGCTGGATGTAAAACTGGCTGAGAGGCAGGAAGGAGAGGGGAATGGTTAAGGAATGTTTCTGTGACACAAAGTCTGATTTCAGTGGGGTTTCACAGAGCTCGGTGCTGGGAGCTTGCTGTCTGTTTTGTAGATGATGATTTAGACTTAAATTTAGGGGAATATGATAAGAAGTTCACAGATGGCATGAAACTCAGAAGGGTGGTAAAACGTGAGGAGGGTATCTGTAACCTGCAGGAGGATATCAATGGACTGGGCAGTTGGGCAGAGCAGGGCCAACAGGAACTCAACCTGGAAATGTTTGCAAAGTTAAAAAATCACACAACACCAGGTTATAATCCAACAGGTTTCCTTGGAAGCACTAGCTTTCAAAGCGCTGCTTCTTCATCAGGTAGTTATGGAGCATGGCTATAAGATGCAGAAAGTTTTGCAAAAGATTTCAGTGTCATGTGGCTCGAATATCTTAATCAATCTCAGATTAAGTCTTTCATTTTTTTAGGATGGGTTTCCTAACTTCACTTCATAATTAGGTAAATCCCAAAACTCCTTTTAAGTCACATTCTCAAGATAAATACAGATTCTCCAACAAAAGGTGTCTTCTCAGCTCAGACAATGCATTAGAGGTGTGAGGTTAAAGTCTGTCGGTGTCCCAATATGGCTGTTGGACGGGTTCTCATTCCAAAGTGATATTTACAGCATCTTACATGGATTGACTGGAGGTTATGCATTATTTGAGGAAAATAAAATATAGTTCTGCAATACAGATTCACTCCATAAACTGAAAGGTGTGCTTGCAGGAAAGGCAGAGTTAGTGTAGGAAACCCATTCTAAAAGATGAAAGTTGGGGAATAGGAAATGAAAAGAATAGTAATAAAGTTACATCATGATTCACAGAATTACTAGCCAGACAGAGACACTTACTAGGAATACCAACAGCAGCGAGAGTCGGATAGTAAATGTGTTGAATAATCAGAAGTATGTATCGGATCTGACGTTCCAAATACATTCGGTGATAATTTGCAGAAAAATAGTCAATTGTCCCAGAGAGACTCCGGCCCATTGTGGTAACATTGCAGTCTGCTCTCCTCAGATTCTGATCTGTCATCTCTCCCTGTTTCGAGGAATGTTGCAGCTGAGACTCATTTATTAATAGAAGGAGGAATCCATCCAGAGACTCATTTAGGGCCCACAGAGATTGACATTAATTACAGTCACTGAACAAACAGGTTCATTGAACTTCTTTCAATCCAGTGACTTTGTACCAGAATAAAGTAAAACTTTTCCCTGGTCTGGATAGAATGTGTGAGGTTTGCTGAGTAAAGGAACAACGATAAAATGGGAGTGTGCCAAGAGGCACAGAAGTTTGCAAATAGTGCAGCGTGATGATCCAAGATAAATTGTGGCTTTGTTCTTTGAAGAAGAGATTAACAAATGACAGGTATTAAAGACTTGATGGCGTTCTTGGATAAAGTAACTGGAATTAGCTGAGTTTCAAATACTTCTGGCTATTGAGGGAGTGCAGCGTAGGTTCACGAGGTCAATTCCTGGAATGGCAGGATTGCCTTACACGGAAAGACTGAAGCGACTGGGCTGGTATACCCTTGAGTTTAGAAGACTGAGAGGGGATCTGATTGAAACGTATAGGCTTATGAAAGGACTGGACACTCTGGCAGGAGGGAACATATTTCCGTTGATGGGGGAGTGCCGAACCAGAGGACACAACTTAAAAATACGGGGTAGACCATTTAGGACAGAGTTGAGGAGAAACTACTTCACCCAGAGAGTGGTGGCTGTGTGGAATGCTCTGCCCCAGAGGGCAGTGGAGGCCCAGTCTCTGGATTCTTTTAAGAAAGAATTGGATAGAGCTCTTAAAGATAGTGGAGTCAAGGGGTATGGAGATAAGGCTGGAACAGGATACTGATTAGGAATGATCAGCCATGATCATATTGAATGGCGGTGCAGGCTCGAAGGGCAGAATGGCCTACTCCTGCATCTATTGTCTATTGTCTATATACGTAAACGTTCAAAAAGGTGAGATGCTATTTAATTGACTTATTAGGAAAATGTAAACATGCGATTGACGGAGAAATGTCATTGGCTGAGGGACATACCTCAGAGAGAAATGCTGTGCATGTAATGATTAGCTGCAGGGAGAGGGCTCTTCTGGTGCAGTGATCTTATCCCAGGCAAGTGATCCTGGATTCAAATCCCGACTGTTCCAGAGATGAGTAATAACATCCCTGAGACAGGTTGATGAGAAGGTAGATAGACTGCAGGAAGATACATTATTCTTCTTCCCTCATGGCTAGTGTTAGGACCACTGATCTTTGTAATACATACATAAATGACATAGACAAATATGTTACATAGGAAGGAGAAGATTTCAAGGTTAGACAGAAAGACAGTGAACAGTGAGAAGGATAGGATCAGACATCAGAAGATCATTTAAAACAAAATATTGCTGATGCTGCAAATCTGAAACAAACACAGAATGCTGCAGAGACTCAGCAGATCAAGCAGCATCCTTGGAGAGGGAAACAGAGTTAATGCTTCAACTCAGAGCTGAAAGGGGTGTGAAAATGGGTTATTTTATTGTTTTTACAGAGGGAGAAGATGGGGGAGATACTGCTGAGACCCCTTGTAAAAGACAAGACTATTATTAATTGTGTTGAATGAGAAAAAGAAAAGGTGTAAAATGTATCGAAATTAAGGTGTGAAAATAAGTGGGTGGTTCCACTCTACTCAGAGCAACACAAATAAGACACAAACAACAAAGCTGTGTGCCTAATGGGACTGTGTAAGAGATTGCAGGAATTAAAGAAAAATGCAGAAGAGACATGATTAGATAGATTAGATTCCCTACAGTGTGAAAACAGGTCCATCGGCCCAACAAGTCCACACTGACCCTCCGAAGAGTAACCTACCCAGACCCATCATAAAGTCAAGGTCTGAGTTGTGGAAATCAGTATTGAGTCCTTAAGGCGGTAAAGAGGAAAATGAGGGGTTGTTCCTCAAGCTTGTGCTGTCCTTTTCTCCCACTCTCCCATGAAGTGCATTGTTGGTTTCATTCAGTCCACACCATTTCCAACCAGTGGCCATGACACTGTCACTCTCTCTCTCTTTGACTTGCAGGTAAAGCCAGCCTCTCTGTGGGGCCTGCAGAGATAGGCTCAGCTCCTGTAGAAGCCACCAACTCGCTCCCTGAGGGCTCAGAGGAATGGTCACCAAGGCTGCCTTTTACAAACCCCACAGGCTCAGACTCTGAGATCTCGTTGGGAAGGTTAGACTTAGAGAGTGTGGGAGCACAAGCTGGTGAGCACCTCACTGCCACAGCTCTGCAGCTGCCTGAGGAAGAAATGCCCCAGGCCGCTGGCACTCGGAGGGACCGGCAGAGATCAGGCAGCTGCTCAGACAGGAGAGGAGCCCGTGGTGTCAGCAATCAGGAACCACATCTGAATGTACAGGGAGGAGCGGCAGATGGGGAATTGGGACACAATGGGCCCCATTACCCAGAGGCTGCTGCAGGGCAGTGAATCCTGAGTGTATTTGATAAGGTGCCACATCAAATGTTATTGCAGAAAAGAAAAGCTCATGGCATTGTGGGTAATGTAGTGACCTGGACAGAAGATTGGCTGGTGAATAGGAAGCAGACAGTAGGAATAAGTGGGTCTTTTTCAGCCTGACAGGATGTGACAGCGGTATGTCCCAGGGGTCAGTGCTGGGCTCTCAACTCTTTCCAGTTTCCGGAATGATTTGGATTGAGGGATCACAGGTATGGATGTAAATTTACTGATGACACAAAGATAGACAGGAAACTGAGTTCTGAGGAGGACAGAAGGAGCCTACAAAATGATATCAGAGGTTACGTGGCAAAGATCTGGTAAATGGAGTACAATGTGGGATGTTGGGAAATTGTCCATTTTGGAAGAAAGAATAAAAAAAACCTCATGATCTAAATGGAGAGAGGGCGAACAGCTCTGAGATGCACAGGGATCTGGGTGGTTTCTCAGTGAATCCCTGGATCCCATTATTGTCCATGTAAGAGGAGACTGGGAATGAGTTGTGTAAAAGGACTCAATGCCTGCTCAGAAAAGAATGAGTGAATGGGTCAGGACAGCAGCACAATAAAACTCTCTTGAACAATTGCACTTCCCCAGCTGAGCAGTTCCCCTCCTCTCCAGCCAACTCCAGCTCATTTTCCTCAAATGGGGAGAGGATCCTCATCCCTACCACCCAGCACTGGCCACCTGGCCATGAGAGATCTTGTTCCTGCCAATGGGATAAAGGGAGGATTGGGTCTGATGGAAGTGAAGGTACAAGCAGTTCATGGTGATGCATGAGCAGGAGGGATGGTGAGGTGTCACCAGTGAGTGAGTAGGAAGCACAGAGGGTGGGAGTAATGTATAGTCTGGGAGTAAGAGTCGATGAGTGGCCATGATACATACAACAGTGAGAGTTGTCATCCATGAGTCTCGGTGAGAGGCATGTGCAATGGTACCGTTAGAGGGAGTGCTGACCCTGACCTGTGAGTGTGAGGTAGCAGAGAGAAGATCGTGTCACTTACACTTGCAGAGCACAGTCCCTCGCTGACCTTCTCCATGTACTGTTCGACATTTCTTTGAGCTCAGGTATTATGGTCCAGGCCAGACTCGCTCAAAACAGTTCAAGTAAGTAATCCAGACTCTGTCTTTTACCAGTTGTTTTAAGCGAGTGTGACGTGGATATCCCAGGAGGGATGCAGCTGACCCAACCACTTAGTTTTAAAGAAAACAGGATTTATCAACAAGATTACCAAATAAAACACAAACAAAAACTGAACAATAACCTAACTTAAAGCCACTACATCATCCCAACATAATGATGCTGTTGCAAATACTTATAACAAATCCCCTAAACACTCCTGGGCACAAAAGGTAAAATCCAACAGGGTCTTCCAGGAGAGAAATCAGACAGAGAGAGAGAGAGAGAATGTCAGCATGGAGCTGCTTCTCTTGGGTCCAGCAGCTTCACAACACGACTGCTTACTGACCCAACCAAACCAGGGATCTGCTGAGCTGGGAGAACTTGCCACATCCCTTTCACTGTGCAAATGTTTTTTATAAACCTGAAAGCCTTTTTCCTGAGACAGTATCTGTTGGGTATAATCAAACTGGCTCTAAAACCCAACTGAGCTGAGA
This sequence comes from Chiloscyllium punctatum, assembly GCF_047496795.1. Taxonomy (NCBI): domain Eukaryota; kingdom Metazoa; phylum Chordata; class Chondrichthyes; order Orectolobiformes; family Hemiscylliidae; genus Chiloscyllium; species Chiloscyllium punctatum. The sequence goes on from NC_092753.1 coordinate 15,418,909, forward strand.
CTTTTGGAAACCTGTGCTTTTCCAAACTTCTTAAAAAGATACTAAGGACAACATAGTCTTGTTAAAGGAGCAGCCTCATTACAGCTTCCCCTCCCCCTTAAAGAAAAATGAACCATCCATATCCAAAGGTGCCTTTACTTTAAAGCATCCTTAATGCTAAAGGTATACATTACACAGACAGTAACCACACAAACATGCATGACTACAGTTTGTTTGAGTCTGTTTTACTCCTGGCACCGAACACCTCCATTTCTCATTCATGTCTCAGCAATGCGTTGGTAATCATGTTTTCCAGTCCTGCCACCTGCACCATTTTGAAATTGAATGGCTGTGCCAACAATCTCCATCTAAACAGTCTGACATCTTTGTCCATCTATTTCTCCACAAAGTTCAGTGGGTTATGATCAGCGTATATGATTATCTCAGATACGTTATTGCTAACACAAACATTGAAATGTTGTAACTCCAACACCAAGCTCAAAGTCTCCTTCGCAACTGTCGAATATTTCTTCTGAGGAATGTTCAATTGCCTGAACAAAGTTCATTCTCACAGAAAACCAGGTTAGAGTCCAACAGATTTATTTGTAAGTACTCGCGTTCAGAACACTGCTCCTTCATCAGGAAGCGGTGGAGCTGCGAGAGCAATGCCCGGTATGTTTTCTATCTACCTGTCATCTTCTCGCAAGAGCACAGCACTGATCACTGCACCACTTTCATTGATAGCCATCTTGGGTGTCTTTGCATGACTAGCTGTGAAAAATACCAGGACAGTCGTTCACTCGGCTTTCAAAGCTGTCAAATACCTCTGACAGTTTGCTGTTCACTGAAACGTCTTGCCTTTCTTCAGCAATTCAGTGAGTGGAGCTGCCACCCTGTTAACATTTGGTATGAAATTTCAATAAAAACCACTCAATCCCAGGAACTGGAAGACTGCTCTATTTGTTCAAGTATGGAATACTCCCTAATTAACCTTGTTTTTGTATTCCATGGGGCCATGTGTCACTGTCCAATAAAATGGTAATGGAAGGTTACTTGGGCTTAGACAAATTCACTTTTCACCAGATCTATCACCAGTTCTGCCTTCCGCAGTCAATTGAACAAGTTTGATAAAGGTTGGAAATGTTCCTTCTATCTATGACTAAAAATCACCAAGTCATCTATATATATGACACATTTGGGTAATCCAGCAATGACCTTATCAGTTAGAATCGGAAATGAAGCTGGTGCATTTTTCATACCAAATGGTGTGACTGTAAACTGATACAGTCCACTCAGCGTTATGAAAGCTAAAATTGCCTTCGCTCTTTCTGATAAAGTTACCTGCCAATATTCTCTGAGCAAGCCCAAATTAGTAAATTGCTTGCCCCATCTTTTCAACAGAGTCTTACAAACATGGAATCAGATATTCTTCAATCTTTGTAACTGCATTGACTTTGCAATAGTCCACACCTGCCCGTTGGGTACCATCTGGCTTTGGCACCATTACTCTGGGTGAGCTCCAGTCACTGTAACTCAATGATTATGGCATTTTGCAGCATGCTTTCAACCTCTTTTGAACCTGTGCAAACTTTAGAGACTTATGTTCGTAAGGATGTTGCTTAATCAGAACAGCATTTCCTATATCTACCTCGTTCTTAATTTGGTTTGTCCTTCCCAGCTTATGTCCACATATCTCCCCATGCGATTGTAATAAGTCTTTTAGGTCATTCCAATTTTCCTCTGGAAGGTAACTCGGCTCCTTTGGATTTCCTTCCCCCTGTCAAAATGCCATTTGAGCATATTCACAGGAGACACTCTGTCAAATTTCAGTGTGGAGTCCTTATCAAATACTCCATCTCACTCAATTTACTTTCAACTTGATAAGGTCCATTAAAACTTGCTTTGAACATTTCACCTTTCACGAGAAGTAACATGAACAATGTATTCCCGCTTTTAAAATTGTGAGTTTTTGATTTCTTTTCTGCCTTCTGTTTCAATGTATGCTGTGATACTTTTAAATGCTGTCTAACCAACTCCCCAGCACTACTTAATCGATCCTGAAAATTTGACGCGTAGTCCTAATATGAATTCTGATTTACTAATTTCTCCTTGATCAATTTTAGTGATCCTCTCACTTCATACTCAAAAACAAATTCAAATGGACTGAATTTGGTCAATTCATTTGGTGCATCTCTGATCGCAAAAAGCACAAATGAAATTCCCTTATCCCAATCATCTGGATAGTCTTGACTATAAGCTCTCAACGTGGTCTTTACTTTCTGATTGAACCTTTCCAACAGTCCCTGCCATTCTGGACGGTATTCAGTAGATTTGAATTGCTTTATTTCTCAGCTGTCCATAATTCTCTTTAAACACTTTGATGTAACAAATTAACCTTTGATCTGATTGTATCTCTTTGGATAGCCCAAGAGAGTATCTCCTCTCCAATCCTTTTATGTGTGATATTGCATAATGGAATGGTCTTTTAAATCTGGTGGATACATCCGTTATTGTTAACAAATACTGATTCCCTCTTTTTGGTTTAGATAGTAGTCTATGAAATCAATTAAGACTCTTGTAAAAGTTTCCCCAAATGTTGGTACAGGTATTAAAGGTGCAGGTTTTATGACTGACTGTAGTTTTCCAATTACGTGACATGTATGTTATTTCTGGCAAAAGTCAACAACATCCTTGTGCAGTCCAGGCCAATAGAAATGACTTTGTATTTTAGCCTGAGATTTTCTCACTTCTAAATGCACCCTCCCTCCCGCCGCCCGCCAGAGGGAGTCATGCACGACTCGCAGCACCTCTTTCTCTTCACCCACTGGCAATACAACTCGATGAACTTCTGCCCATTTCTCATCTGCCTGAATAACAGAATGCGAAAATGACATGATGCATGTTTGCAAGAATGTAACAAGGCAATCATGCAGCAAGGATAGAATGCAAGAATGTTGGAATGGCAGAGTGCAAGGATAACAATTAATAATGCAAACATGCATGGACATCCAAAGGACAGAATGGAAGAACAACAGAATGCAAGATCCAAATGACAGAATAGAAGAACAGAATGTAAGAATGCAAGAATCATAGAATGCGAGAATGCAAAATTGCAAAGATGCAAGAGTGACAGAATGAAAGAAAATGCAAGAACACAAAAATGACATGATGGAAGATGGAAAGAATGCAACAACGCATTCCTTTTCCTCATTAAGAAAGCATTTTTATGATAGTAACACACAGGGATACATTTGGATTCTTTATCGGTGAATGCCTTTTGATACAATTGCTTTAATTTTCATCTTTCGGCTGTAACTCCATTAATTTATCTGAGCAAAAGATGTCAACATTGTGATCAAACTATTCCTTGTTTGTGTCAACCAACTGATCCAGAATGATAGAATCCCTCCAGCCCAGCAAGTCCACACCGAACATCTTAAGGATAATCCACCCAGACCCATTCCTCAACATTTGCCCTTGGCTGATGCGCTTAACCTGCACATCCCTGAACACTGTGGGGCAACTTTGCATGGCCAATGCACCTAGCCTGGATTGAGGGAGGAAACCAGAACCCACAGAGACACAGGGAGAACATGCAAACTCCAGATATACCGCCACCCGAGGGTGGAATTGAACCCGGGTCCCTGGTGCTGTGAGGCAGCAGTGTTAACCACTGAGCCACCGTGCTATCCCAACCAGTGTCTCTGCTAATTCCACTTCAACTTTCTTATCTGAACTGTTTGATCTATCCTGTTTGAACTGGTGACTCTGTGACCTTGTTACCACATTGTCAGGTAAAATCCCAGGATACATGTCCTGCAATAGCTCAGTTGCCTGAGATTCCACTGGCTTTTCAACCACAGTAGGCTGCACTCCTACCTGTGAATGAGCTATATCATTAGGAAGGACAAATTGTATTGCTGGAGCTGTGAGTTTGTTCAGTACTCCTGCAACAAATTCTCCACTTTTCACTGGACACACGAACCTCACTTTACATAACTGAGTGCTTCTTGTCTCACTGTGAATTCCTGTTACTTGTACTTTTCCTGGCAACAGTCCTTCAGAGGTACGTATCTCCTCATCTTTCATCATCACAGACTGAGAGGATCCTGTATCTCTTAATATTGTAACCTCTTTACGTGCTGCTCCTGCCCTGTGTGAATAAACTTTAACTTCACTAATGTATGGTTTAAGACAATATGGCACTTCCTCCTTAACCAACCTCTGACCTGCTTGTAAATTCCTGGCGCAGCTTTCTATCCTCCACTGTGCTTTTCATTATCACTCCAACAAAATTCACTGGTTTATCGTGTTTTCCAACATCAGGTTTCCCAGTGCTTTTCCGATCCCACCAACACTGTGGTATCATGTGGCCGACTTTGTTGCAGTGAAAATCCTGGAGCTTTTTAATTTCTCCTTCCTCTTCAAGCGTTTTCTTTCCAACCAACTTTCAAACACTCAGAACAATGTAACTCAATGGGGAGAAAGACTGCTGATTGGTTGATAAGTCTGTGCTAATTGTTTTGAGGTCTTGGATGGGGAACACAATGGGGAACTCTTGATTTTCAATGTTGTCAAGGAAATTGTTTGGAGAAGATGTAAAGTTTGAACACAGATCTTTTGTTTTCAGAGGATCAATTTCCTATATGTCAGATACTGAGCCATGTTATGAGCTCAGTGTATTATCTGAAATCAGTTGTTGGTGTAGATTCTAGCACACTTCGGATTGTTTAGCAAGTCATGTCCAAACACAATCACATCTGATGAAAGTGATTAACACAGCAATTAGTGCTGGTACAGGTGGGGAGAAGATGGTGAGGTGGCCTGAGTAAGAGAGTAAGCAGTGCAGAGGGCTGTTGGAGTAGTAGCCTGCGTGGGGTAGGTTAGTTAGATTTGAGTGAAAATGTATGAGGGAAGATGCTGCATGCACCAGTAAGAGCTGATGATCATTAGTGTTGATGAAATGCATTAGCAGAGCTTGAGTGAGTGTGAGGCAGCAAAGAGAGCATGGTGACACTTCCCATTGCTAAGCCCAGAAGCTCCTGAAGCTTCTTCCCTTACTGCTTGGTGTTCTTCAGGACCATGGATATTGCACTGACCCAACTGGCAACTTAAAGCCAAGTGGGCAGGTTCTGGTCCCACGGTCTCCACTGTTATCCTTGAAGAAAAAGCACAGTCCATCTCTCCCACACACTGTCAATCAGGACATCCAGATCCATGTCAAGTCAAGTCGCAATCTGCCTCTATTGGCCAACAGTAGGCCAATCCTTCTGACAGTACAACTCTGAAGGGCAGTCCCTGGCTAATACAAATCCTCCTGGTGCACAGCTGGCAATTCAATATGATGCACCAGGTAGTGGGTATCCCACAGGGTCCTAGCAATGTTATCTACTTCCGCGGCTGGTGAATATGGCAAAACTGTTACTTTCTGTTTTCTGTATTTTTCATTATGGATTGCAAATGAAATAAAAAGAACTGTTGAAAAACCAGAGAATTTCAGGAGGATTGCTGCATGTTTTGAAAGCAAGTAATTTGACACTCATTGTGAGTGATGTTTACACAGCTGCTTGCCTGAGCAGTGGTTAATGTGTAGTTGCAGATGAACTGGAGCGAAGGGGTTATCTCCAGATGGAACTTTAGGCTGTACATGTAGCTGACTAGCCAGTGGTCTAGCAATCAATTACGTACAGTTTAGGCCTTCGGTCTAACAATAAGCATGTGTCCATTTCTCAGGTAAACAAACAGCCTGAGGTTGTGAAGCTTTTCAGATCGCACGGAGCTCAGCATTTCTCTCCATTCTCTGCCATAAAAATCACTTTGAGGTTGAATGAAAACACTTCATTTCCTCTCCAACAGTTGGTGTCAGATGTGACTTTTAACCAAATGTCTGAGACCTTCTTGAAGTGAACCAGCCATCCCATGCCCTTTCCAAACCAGTGGAAGCATCTGGAGAAAGAAGACTGAGAAGCAGCGTTCTGACCAGCACAAGAACCATTTCAGCGCATCCCATGAACAGAAAACACTCAACTGCTCTCCTGGTTTTCCCCTCCACCCACAACACCCATGTTGTTTCCTGTCTGTTTGTCTATGTGTAAGGGAGAGTTTTTAAGAGATTAGAATTAGAACATTGTCTATTGTCACATGTACTCAAGTTCACAACAACAAGAGCACAGTGAAAAGTTTGCAATGGCACCACCTTCAGGACAAACTACCCTAGGACAGTTTTTAGATTCAAGATAGAGAAATAAAGGGTGATAAAAGGAAAAACGTTACATTACTTCCACTTATTCACAGTATTAGTTGGAAAAAAAAATGAAATAAAGTTAAAAAGATAAACATGGCAGTCTTGAAATAAAGGGCTACAGTAGATTAGTGCAGGGTCTGACCAGACTCACAAACTACTGATCATCCGCACCATTCTCCTGTCTATCATCCATCCTGCTCCCCTTGGGCATCTCACCCACTGGCCGTCCCCTCTCCCCTCGGGCATCTCACCCCCTGCCCATCCCCACTCCCCTCAGGCATTTCACCCACAGGCCATCCCCACTCCCCTCAGGTATTTCACCCACAGGCCATCCCCACTCCCCTCGGGTATCTCACCCACTGGGTGTCCCTGCTCCCATCGTGCCTACAGCCCGCTCTACGTCAGGGGAAAACACCGAAAAGGGGGAAAAGGGGCAAATAAAAAGACAAGAAAAAGAGAAATAAACCGAAGGAGGGAGCAGCTCCGGTCGGAGCATCCCACTCCACCTCCATCTTGTCGTCTTCCTGGAGTGTGAACTACACTGTAGTGGAGTTATATGCTGACTGTTCCTATGTGTTTACCTGACACTCCAGTATTACTCAGTGGCAGAAACCAAGTTGCTGACAATCTGGGTCTGAAAGGAATGTGATTTTGGGAATTTTGGATATCTTTTAAAATGCATAATTTGGACAATATGTGCAGGAATAATGGGGCTTTGTCAACCTTAGTGAGCTACAACAATATTTGGGCACTCGTGTGAGATTGATTTGAAGTCGAATCAATGAGGGTTTGGGAATGGTTTACGTGTTGGTGATGGTAAACATCAGGTTCTGTGTTAAATTACAGAGCTGGCACTTCTAAAGGCAAAGGATTTCCTGCAGCTGGCAGAGTTGTCCCTCACAGTTTTCAGGGAAATTACAAAGACCATGTTGCTTGACTTGGTGGGTGACCTCGAGGTGGTATTGCCTGGCAGAGCGAGGAAGGCAGCAATAATTGAAATATTGGCACAGCACTTGGGTTGAGAGGAAATACAAGAAAGGCTGGGTTCTCCAGGGAGTGAAATATCAAATCAGGTGATGCTCAGCAACAATCATAGCAGCTTCAGTGAGAGGAGACAATGGGATAACTAGAGATGGCACAACACGAAAAGGACAGAGCAGAAAAATACAGAGATGAAAAGCAGAACAGAATAAAGAAAAGAGCAAGGAAAGATCAAGAAAGGGAAATGGTGTTGGAAAGAGTGGAATGAGTGAAGGTGAATTAGACCTGCAGAGAGAGGCAATGTGAGAGAATATGTCTATCAGGTTATAATGATACCGTCAAACCAGAGATTTCAGGTCCTGATGTAGAGAATCTGAATAATTTGAATAAGTTGAAGTCGAGCACAGAAATGTTTATCTTTGTCTAGGATCTACCAAGAATGTCCTCCTTCTGAGTGCAGCTGTGATATTCTCCCCAGTCAAATACACAACTCCCACTCCGCTCTTGCCTCCCCTTCCATCCTTCTGGTAACATCTATACCCCAGAATATTGAGCTGCCAGTCCTACTTTAACAGAAATCTACTGGATGCAGCCTGGACAAACCTATATTGAATTCAAAAGAACGGAGCAAAGCAAATTTGACAGATGCATCCGAGAATTAGAACAATTTAAGGACTCACAACCATCCCACGTTGAGGGCCAAAGGCTCGTGACTGATCACCCGGGAGCAGTAAGGGCCAACGATTCGGAGCTAATCCATAAAATTAAACCTTTCCTCAGTCACACTCACAACTTCAAAACAGCTAGAAAATGGCACAGGAAAATGACGGCAATGGAAAGGTAATGAACAGAGAGCTGGAACTGCCCCAAGATCCCCTCGTCAGATCAGAAGCCAAATTATTGAGGGTGAAGGTGAAAATTTGGAGCCAAGGTGTACCCGTTGTACCATAACGAGGCACGATCACTCACAATGTTGGAAACTGAGAAGGAACCCCATGGGGCACATTGGAATTCACAAGAATGAGTCTGAAAAGAAATTGAATAAAATAAATGCCATGGATCAGATTGTAACATTAATGACAAAGGACAATCTGGTGGACACACTCCTGTGAATGCAGAAGGATTGCATATGGTAGACAAGAGAAATGAATTTTTCTTTTCTCTAAGAAAATAACTCCAATTTCTTCAAACGAAGCAACAAACCTCATAACTATACAAAACCATGCAGGAGTGACACAAACTCTCCTGATAGAGAAGCATTTACTTTTCACCACAGAGAGGTTACTGAAGTCAGTCTGTTGGTAAGTAGGATGGATGGAGAGTCTCCCCCATTTTCTCTGTTTAAAGTCCAGTTGGAGTGTGACTTGTTGACTGGACCAGTGGTAGAGCAATTAGCTAAGAAATTTCCTGTGGATGGAGGTGATTTATTCCTCAGTAATGTTTTGATCGGAATAAAAGTCATTCATTCACCGAGAGTCCAGATGAGGCTGAGAGGCAAAACAGTCACAGAAACAGGTTCTGGGTATTTTCTGTCATGTATAATGACCAGAGAAATGGCTCAATAATGTCCACGCTAGTCCAAACCTGGCTCCTCCACATGATAAACAAAGGACATCACCGGAGAATCACAGGATCACTGTAAGTAGATGTGAGGGAAGCTGAAGTTACCATCTTAAACATGCAAAAGAAGCCGTCCTCAACATTCAGTCTCCGTGCATACACAGGATTGGTTCAGAAGAGAACAAATGTGATGGACCTCTGAAGCTTTGGAGGGATGCTCCCATAAGAACAAGATATGATACTCAGCTCATTGATCTCCAGTTCCGACATGACACAGTGAGAAACCACAGTGACCTCCTCAGAAGACAGACACAGGGTAAGACTGATAGAGTACACTTCATTGTCCAGTACTTACACCATGTTCTTCACAGCCCTCAACATGTCATCAATGAGGAGCAGCATCTCGACAAGATCACCCCTACACCTCTTACCTTTAAACAGACCATTGTTTGCAGCAAACTACCCAGCCTTCAGGACAACATCGACTACAACACCACACAACCCTGCCATTGCAACCTGTGCAGAACATGTCAGATCATCGACATGGGCACTACTATCAGACGCGGGAACATCACCCACCATGTACATGGCAGAAACCCATGTGACCCGGACAATGCTGTCTCCATCATACGCTGCAGGCAAGGCTGCCCCAAGGCATGGTGTATTGGTGAGCCCACACAGACACTACAGCAATGGATGAATAGACACCACACAACAATTGCCAGACAGGAATGTTCCCTCCCAGTCAGGGAACACTTCAGCGCTCAGGGACATTCAGCCTCTTACCTTTGGGTAAGTGTCCTTCAGGGCAGATTTTGAGATACACAACAATGCAGAATCACCAAGCAGAGACTGATAACCAAGTTCCGTCCCCATGAAGCCCCCCTGAACTGTGACCTTGGGTTCACGTCCTGCTACAGGTGACCCCCACCACACAGTTCTGTATCTGTAAAATCTTCCTCACTTTCCTGTTGTGTCAGCATTACCTTGATCAGTTGTTCTGATCTCTTTACTACCTTATTAAGTTTTGAATTAATTATTACACTGTCACGCACAATCTCAAAAAAAACACTCACACACAGACCCACACAGACCCTTGCTCACACACCCACATTCTCTTGCACAAACACACACACACACAGACTCACGCAGAACATTTCTCTCTCACACACACACAACACACACACACACACAAACACTCAGATACATAGGATCACACAGAATTTCTCTCACACATACACATTCTCTTTCATACACACACTCTCACATAAACAGAACTTCTCTCTCTCTTTCACACACACACATTCTCTCTCACACACACATTCTCACACAAACAGAACTCTCTCTTACACACGTCCACATTCTCGCCCATATACACACACAAACAAAAATTCTCTCTCTCTCTCTCTCTCACACACACACACATACACACATACATAGGATCACACAGACTTTCTCTCTCTCACACACACATTCTCTCTCATACACACACTCTCTCATAAACAGAACTTCTCTCTCTCTCTCTCACACAAACACATTCTCTCTCATACACACACTCTCACACAAACAGAACTCTCTCTCTCATACACACGCACACATTCTCGCTCATACACACAAACAAACAGAAATTCTCTCTTTCTCTCTCACACACACACACACACAAACACACAGAATTACAGAGACCTTCTCTCACACACGCACACTGTCTCTCAAGCACGCACACGCACACACACTCACAGATTTATGGGGTGAATCATTTCATTCAAGATATTTGTTTATTTGCAGATATATTTTATTTTTTTCAAAAAAGCACACAATTTGTATTCACAGTCAGTCAATATGCAATCCTGTAAATTCCAGCTTCAGAATAAAACCAGCTGGATTCCAAGTTAAAACTCTGGACAGATTCTGGACAGTTCCTCGCACCGACAATTCGGTGTCTAATCTGAGGTATCACCTTTTTCATAATCTTATCGGTCTGCCTGATTACCATGACAGCACAGCACTGACATTGACTTTATAAACACTTTATACACTGTCTAACACCCTTGGTCACCTGCAGAGACATATTACCTGATAATCCACTTACACCAGGTGTATGATCTTTTGCTCTCTCTGCCCTTGATCTCTCGGCCGATAAACTCTGTGTCTTTGCCTTGCTCACTCCCTGTACCTAATGAAGGAGCAACACTCCAAAAGCTTGTGTGATTTCAAATAAACCTGTTGGACTGTATCTGCATGTCGTGTGACTTCTGACTTTGTTTATATCAAGTATTATTTGTGTTACATGAAGTTTAAAACATGTAAACTGAATACCACGAAGATGCTTTATATCAGCATTTTTATCAGTGTGAATATTTCAAGGATTTTTACACAGACATTCATTCACATGATGTGGGCATCATCGGTAAAGACGGTATTTGTTGCTGATGCTGAAATGCCTCTGAGAAGGAAGGAGCAAGTTCAAATGGGGTCACATCAGTGACTGTCATCCCTGTCTTTTAAATATTACAGAGTGAGCAGTTTAAATGTTCTTTATTGTGAGCACATTTAATAATATTTGCTGCAATGATTTCAGTGACATTTGCTGTAGCCATTTTATAGAGTACTTTTGCTTAGTATATGGACTGCAATCAGTGCAAGTTACATCCATGGTGATGATTTAAGAGATATCTGATGGAAGCTTTTTTTTAAGTGATCTCCAGGAACTTTGCAGAGTGTTCCTCAACATGAGGAGTGATGCACAGTGTCGATATGGGCTAATTTGTGCACCTTAACAAAGGGAAACTTTGTGTATGTCTCACTGATCCAGGAAGGTCTGATCGATTGTCCTGTGTCTGTTTCAGGGATCATGGGGAGTGTTGACTGAACCTACTCTGTGTCTCACACAGACGTCAGGGAGAGCAGACTGACCTCACTGAGTATTTATCACTGATCCAAGGAGCCCGGATTGTCCAATTGTGATCCCAGAATGCATCAATCCATCTCATCATTGCATAAACTTCACAAATCGAACAAAAGGGTATTTTACCATGTTCTTCAGCTGTTCTCTGAACTTAGTCTGGGTCACGGCATATATACTCGTGTTTGTGCAGCAATTGAGAAGCTGGAGAATGAATCCTATATCTCGTGAAAAGTAATGTAAATACACAGCCTTGTACCCCAATCGATACATGCGTCTCCACATAGAATACACCAGAAATATTGACCATAATAGGACAAAATTCCCTGAGATAACAAACATTAAAATGATGGATTTCCTTCGGCTCTCTAAATGTCGGTCCTTGGAATGCTGCCCCCTGCTGTCAGACTGGAGTCTCCTGCGGGCTCTGTTGGCCACTAAAATGTACCTCCCAGTGAAAGCATTGAGCAGCAGAATCAAAACAAATGGTAGTGCTGGGGTCAAAATATAGTGACTTAGCTCAATCGATCCCCAGACTCGCGATAATGTAACATATTTTTTTGCCAAACAAAACCAAGGCTGGTTCCTCAGACTATACCAGGGTTGTAACATAAAATACCAGGAAATGTTCTTTAAACAGCTGACCACAGTTATTGTTCCCAGAACCACGGCTGCTGTTTTCTCAGTGCAATAGTTGCCTTTTATCTTTTGACAACAAATGGCCACACATCGATCAAAGGTGAAAGCGACCGTGAACCAGACAGAGCAGTCCATTGCTGCAAAAACCAGGACGGCATGGATGTTACACACGGGGATGGTCTTCAAAAATGTAAATTCAGTTTTATAAATAATTGGAACGTGTCTCAATATCAGATCAATGATCATGAGCAGTAAGTCCACTGCTGCCATGGCCACCAGGTAGCGAGTGATACATTTAGAAAGATCACACTTTCTCTGCGACAGAATCACAATTGTCACTATGTTAACTATGAGAAAGGAAGATAAACAAGAACATGTTATGTGAGGCTGAAAGTACAATGACACCTTATTACATTTACAGTCAAGAAGTTACAGTCGTTATTGAGATATTCAAAAGTGTTATTATATCCAGTAATGATTTAATAATGGAACATTAAGAAACAGTGGATTTATTGAACAGATATTTTGTGTCTGTCTCCAGAATACAAACAACATGCCAGAAAAAAGTTCAAATAACAAGTTGAAAGGAAGGGATGAATTAGGCACAATTACAATTGTGATGAAAATGTTGCTCAAAAAATTATTAGAACCAAAGACTGATATGTGCCAGGTTCTGGCAAAGTGCATCCAATGTTTTTCACAAAAATACTGGATGTGATAGCAGGTGCACTGGTTTTAATTATCTAATAGTCCCGAGAATCTGGTGAGAATGGAGAACAACTTCTCCTCCAATCACAGGCTAGTTCTCTCCATGCTTGGGGTTGATAGGCTCATCAGTAAATCTATCATTGACAAATGGAAGACAGAAACAACTTGTGATCAGTAATTGGGGTTTGGAGGTGGGTCAGCATGCAGCTCGGTAATTGCTGCCAGTGAGGGTCTCTCTGGGGGTAGGTGGATGAGGGCTAGGAGCAGGTGGATGGAGGTCAGGTCTAGGAGGGAGAGCCGGGGGAGGAGCCAAGTCAACCATTGCAGACAGGTCCGGGAGTGTTTTAGGGGCAAGAGGGAAGTTGTAAGTAGACTGGGAGAAGACAAGGAGGTCATAACGATGTGATGGGGAGGCCACAAGAAAACTGTCAGTATCAATCACATAAAGAGTTATGAGGATAGTCTGGGTCAAAGGCATTGAAATGACCAATCAGCCACAATCAAATTAAATAGCAGAGCAGGCTCGATGGGCTGAAAGGTCTCGTCCATTTCCTAGGCTCCTAAAGACCTATAAAGTCAATAATCAGAGCACACAGATTTAATATGATTGGCAAGAGAAGCAGATGGTGACATGAACATATTTATTATACATGATGAGTGATTAGGATTTAAAATACACAGTCTAATAGAGTGACACCTATCGATTCAATAGTAGATTATAAATATGTAACTGGAGAAATATGTGAGGGAGAAGCAGTTAAAGGTTATTGTGAAACAGAGTGTGAAGGACAGAAGAGTGGGCCTAAGACCAGTATTGTAAATGTAAGTGAGGGTAGATGTGCAAGCATGCAAGTAAAGCAAACAAAATAGATCAGGGAAAAGGGGTAAGTCAATGGTGGCACGAATTTAAGGACAGAATTCAGAATATACAGATGAAATACACGCAAAATGAGAAAGGAAAAATTTCAAATGGAGCAGCCGCCATCCATGTTAAAACTGGCATCAAACTTCAATAAAAAGCAGATAGTTGTGAAACATTGGCTGGTAGGTCAGGAACAGAAAATAAAAGTCTGCAAAGAATGACTAAAAGATTAACGAGGAGTGAACAATTTGACTACAAGAGAAACCTAGCGAGCAATATAGGGGCAAGAACAAGGTGGGCAAAAGTGAGAGGCCTTTATTGACATTGCTCATTATTACCCTCATTAACACCAAATCTCACCTCATTAATATGCAGATTCCCATTCTACCACCTACTGGACTGAAACTAGATGCTGATAATTCCCAATGTGGAAGTCAGACTGGGAACCTGGTGACTCCAGCTCACTGCTTGTTCCTCCAGCCCTCCAGCTTGGAACCCAGGCACCAACAGCTCAAGGTACAGTTTCTGGGTGGTGACCGCACACAGCCCATGGTCACAGACATTGGAATCCAACATGTGCCAGTGTCACCACACACCATCCTGGCACATCTCTGAGCCACTCGTTGGGCACTGCCAAAGAGGCCACTCCTGTGGAATGACGGCTGGGAAACATAATAGTGGGAATCAGAGATGGGAAACTGGGGAATGATGATACTGAAGGGAGGCAACTCACTATGTTAGGGGGAGGGATTCAGTGAGAGTCAGCAACACCCTGGATACAAGGAGGGGGCCAGTGCGTTCCCAACCCTGGCATATCGACCCAACGGGACTGGGGTCAGGGCTGGAGGGTACGTAGATGCAGGTGGGTTGTGCGGGGACTCAGGGAGGGATGAAGTCTGAGAGGTTAACAGGGTGGTGCAAAGAAGAAGGGTCAATTTTTCCTTGAGTGTTCCCCTGTGTGCAGAGGAGGAGGCTGGAACTCAGTGTCTGAGGGAAGCCTGCTCTTGCCTTCCATCCCGCTGTGACTCAGAAATGAAAATGGCTGCAACTGAACATGAGGCCATCAGGGTAAGTGTTTGGATGTGCAGCCTCGGGTGGGGGGCGGGGTATCTGCAAGTCCATGCAATGGGAGGCCCCTTGAAAAGGCAAGATCACTCGGATGGAGTCTCTGGGCTGAGAGGTGGCAAATGGAATTCAATGTGGAAAAGTGTGAGGTGATTCACTTTGGAAGGAGTTACAGGAGTGCAGACTACTGGGCTAATATTAAGATGCTTGGTAGTGTAGACAAACAGGACGATCTCTTTGTCCATGTACGTAGATTCCTGAAAGTTATCTCCCAGGTTGATAACATTGTTAAGAAGACATACGGTCTGTTAGCCTTTATTAGCAGAGGGATTGAGATTTGCAGCCATGAGGTCATGCTGCAACTATACGAAACTCTGGAGTGGCCGAACTTGGGTATTGTGTACAGTTCTGTTCACCGCATTATAGGAAGGATGTGGAAAGTCTGGAAAGGTTTTGAGGTGACTTACTAGGATTTTGCCTGGTAGGGAGGGACGCTGATAGACTTGTGGTTGTTTTCATTAGAGAGAAGAAAGTTGAGAGGTGACTTAATTGAGGCATATAAGGTAGTCAGAGGGTTAGATAGGGTGGACAGTGAAAACAGTTTTCCTTGGATGGTGTTTGCTAGTACGAGGGGACATAGCTTCAAATTGAGGGATGATAGATATAGGACAGATGTCAGAGGTAGTTTCTTTACTCAGAAAGTAGTAGGAATATGGAACGTCCTCCCTGCAACAGTAGTAGATTCTTCAAATTTAAGGGCATTTCAGTGGTCATTGCATAGCCATATGGATGAACATGGAATAGGGTAGGTCAGATGGGCTTCAGATTGGTTTTGCACATTGAAGCAACATTGATGGCTGAAAGGCCTGTATTGTGTTGAAATGTTTGATGTTCTATGGTCTAAGGTCACCCCTCAGTCTCCTAGTCTCCAGAGTGAAAAGTCCCAACCTCTCCAGCTTCTCGTTAAAACTCAAACATTCCAGTCCTGGTAGCATCCCAGTATATCTTCTCTGGACCATTTCCAGTTTAATCTTACCCCTTTGATAGGAGGGTGACCAGAGATGCACATAGTAACTTCAACTGTGGCCTCACCAACACCTTGTACAGCTGCACCAAGACATCCCAACTCTGATACTCAATGCTCTCCTCAATGAAAACAAACATTCTGAAAGCCTTCTTGACCACCCTGCTTAGCTGTGGCTCCAGTTTCAAGGAGCAATGATCATGTACCCCTAGATCTCTTTGTTGTATAACACTCCCCATGGCCTGACCAATGACTGGGTATGTCCTGCCCTGGTTTGACCCAGCAAAATGCAACACCTCGCATTTATCTAAATTAAACTCCATCTGCCATTCCTCAACCCAATGGCCCAATTGATGAAGATCTCACTGTATCCCCAGGTAATCTTCTTCACTGTCCACTATATCACCAATCTTATGGCATGCATAAACTTATAATCACATCTCATAAATTCTTATCCAACTTATTTCAAGAAATGCTGAATAACAGCATACCCAACACCACTCCATGTGGCACACCACTGGTCACAGTTCCCCAGTTTGAAGAACAACCTTCGAACACCACCCATTGTGTTCTACCTTCAAGCCAAATGATGTCTCCACTTGACTAGCTCTCCCTGGATTCTGTGAGATTTAACCTTACTCACCAACTTACCATGCAGTACCTTGTCAAAGGCATTTCTAAAATCCATGTACATCAGTGCCCTGATCTACTTTCTTTGTCACCCCTTCGAAAATCTTGATCAAATCTGTGAGACATGATTTCCCATGTCCCTCACACAAAGCCATGCTGACTATCCCAAATGAGTCTTTACCTCTCCAAATGCCTTTCGATCCTATCTCTCAGAATTCCTCGAACAACCTACCCATGTTAGATGTCATGCTCACTGGTTTGTATTTCCCAGGCATTTCTCTTCAGTTTTTCTTAAATACTCACAACATTAGTCACTATTCAAACCTTGGTCCCTTCACCTGTGTTTATCGATGATACAGGTATCTCCTCCATGGCTCCCGCGAGGTCCTACGATACACTTCATTAGGTGCCCAGGATTTATCTACTTTAATGTGTCTTTTGATTTCCAGCATCTCCTCTTCTGGAATGTGGATTCTGTTCAAGGCATCACTATTTACTTCCCCAGGTTCCCTAACATCTCTGCATTCTCAATGGAAAATACTGCCAAGAAACCTTCATTAAAGGATCTCACCCATCTCTTGTAGCTCCTCACATCGATGAACTTGTTGATCTTTAAGAG
This sequence comes from Chiloscyllium punctatum, assembly GCF_047496795.1. Taxonomy (NCBI): domain Eukaryota; kingdom Metazoa; phylum Chordata; class Chondrichthyes; order Orectolobiformes; family Hemiscylliidae; genus Chiloscyllium; species Chiloscyllium punctatum. The sequence goes on from NC_092753.1 coordinate 15,436,122, forward strand.
GTCCTATTCTGTCCCTCGTTACTCTTTTGTCCTTCATGAACTTTTCCGATCTCTTTGGATTCTCCTTTACCTTATATGCCAAAACTATCTTGTGTTCCTTTTGAGCCCTCCTGATTTCTCTCTTAAGTGTATTCCAATACCACCTATACTCCTCAAGGAATTCACTACATCCCAACTGCCTGGGCATATCATATGTCCCATTATTTTTCCTGACCAGGGCCTCAATAATTCGAGTCATTCAGGCCTCTCTACTCTTGCCATCTTTATCCATCACTCTTCCATACTGGCCATGAACTCTTCATTAACTCAATTTGGAAAGGTTCCCACTTTACCAGACTTCATTTAAACTGCAAACAGCCTTCTCCAAACACGTCTGAAAGTTCTGATTTAATACTATCAAAATTTTCCTTGCCCCAATTTAGAACTTAACTTATGACCCAGATCTATACTTTCCATAGCTATTCTAAAACTTATGGAATTGTGTTCATTGGTTCCAAAGTGCTCCCCTACTAACACTTCCATCACTTGCCCGGCCTCAGGTGGGGCATTTTTTTTAAGGGGGCATATTTTAAAGGTGAATAGAGAAAGATACAAAAAACACATGAGGGGCAATTTTTTTTTGAAATGAGAGTGGTTCGTGAGGGAGATGAGCTTCCAGAGGAAGTGGTGGATGTGGGTACAGTCACAATGTTTAAAAGACATTTTGATAAGTACATGAATAGGAAAGGGTTGGAGGGATATGGTCCAAGCACAGGCAGGTGGGACTAGTTTAGTTTAGGATTATGGTCAGCATGGATTGGTGGACCGAGGGGTCTGTTTCCGTTCTGTATGAGTCGACCACACTATTTAGTGGATGATGAGGAGAGCACCGGGAATGGGAATAATTGGACAGGTCAGACCTTGAAAGAATTTGAACACAAAAACGAGAAGATGTTGACCAAGAACTCTTGTTGGTGAAACGCACAAAGGCAAATGGTAAACCGAACGTGATGGGAGTCCAGACAGGGCAGCAGAACTTTGGGTGAGTTCTGGTTTATTGAGGTTTGACACTGTGAGGCTGAAGGTGATATCAGTGGAATACTTGAGTCTGGATTTATCAAACCCACAGACGGTGTAGTATGCAGCATACCGGATGAAGCAGGCAGGAGACAGAGATATTACAGAGGGGATGGTAATGCAATGGAGAGGATGCGGGGTCACACCTCAGGTTCAGGTTAAAGGGAGCACTGAGTTTCCAAACATTTTGGTTCAGCCTGAAGCCAGGGAGATGCATGAAGGAGAATGACAGGAAACTGAATGTGTGATGGGTACCAAAGACAATGGTATAGGTCTTTTCAAGATTAAAGTGAGAACAACAGGAGTTTAGTAGTTTATGAATCTACCGGGGGGAGATAGAGACTTAGTTACAGCAGGATCAGCAAGCAGGTGAATGGGAAATGACAAGAACAATAACAAAGTTAAATCATGATTCATAGAATTACTAGCTAGAGAGAGACACTTACTAGGAATACCAACAGCAGCGAGAGTCGGATAGTAAATGTGTTGAATAATCAGAAGTACATATTGAATCCGACGTTCCAAATACATCTGTTGATATTTTGCAGAAAAATAGTCAATTGTCCCAGAGAGACTCCGGCCCATTGTGGGAACATTAGCAGTCTGCTCTCCTCAGATTCTGATCTGTCATCTCTCCCTGTTTTGAGGAATGTTGTCGCTGAGACTCATTTATTAATAGATGGAGGAATCCATCCAGAGACTCGATTAGGGCCCACAGAGATTGACATTAATTACAGTCGCTGAACAAACAGGTTCATTGAACTCCTTTCAATCAGAATAAAGTACCAGAAAAAAATATTTTTTTATTTTCTTTAAATCTTTCTGTATACACCTTTAAAAATGGCCCACCCGTAGCCAAGGAAACCTGCCATTCACTTCATCTCTGTCCCACGTGATTTTCCAAACCTCCTCCACTTCAGTGAAAAAGTACCAATCTGAGCAGCCTTTGTACCACCTTCTGGTTTTTTTGTCCAATTCCGCTCTAAAAATTTATTTTTTTCACTTTGTGTCTCCCTCTTCCACGTCTTACTTTTCCTGTCTCTTTTCTTTTTGCTGGGTCCTCTTCCTCTTCGATCTCTCCCATGATTCACAGAACCTCAGAATGATAGAAACATTACAGGCTCATTGTACACAGGTCACTGTGTAACAGAATGAGTTGCTCTCTCCCTCTCCTTCCCCACAGCTGGACACATGTTTGCTGTTCAAGTACTTGCCAATTCCCTTGTAAACTCCTTTTGGATCTGTTTTTAAAATGTTTTCAGGAAATTGCATCTCAGATCATTATGACTCATGGTGGCTCAGTGGTTAGCACTGCTGCCTCACGGTACCAGGTTCGATTCCAACCTCAGGTGGCTGTTTGTGAGGAGTTTGCATCTTCTTCCTATGTCTGTGTGGGTTTCATCCAACTGTTTAAAGATGTGTGCATCAGGTGAATTTGCCATGCTAAATTGCCCATAGTGTTAGGTGCAATGGATGGAGAAAAATGGGTCTAGTTGGGTTACTCTTCAGAGGGTCAGTGTGGACTGGCTGGGCTGAAGGGCCTGTTTCCACAGTGCAGGAATCTAATTGTAGAATGAAAGTTGTCCTTATTTTGACTTAAGCTCCAATATCAATGACTTAAATCTGAGTCAGAATTCAGTTTTATTGTCACGTGTACTCAAGTGCAGGAATACAGAGAAAGGTTTAAAAAGTCACCATTCTCAGGTGCCATCTTTAAATACTGAATATAAAGCCAGATATAAACAAAAGAGAAGAAATAAAAGAAAGAGCCAAAAGAAAACAGTCCCGATTTTAAACTCTTCTTTCCCTGGGCCTAGAGCTGACTTGGAGTGTTGGTCAGGATAGTGAGTGTCATTCTCAGGGAATTACATGACAAGCACGCTGCTTCCAGCTCACATCCATCTGGCACCGTTTTTAATGCCCAGCTGGACACCATTTCATGAGAGTGTGAGCCAGCGGCCTAGTGAAGTATAGAGCCTGATCCTGAATGTGCTGCCGAGGAGCTGGGAGCAGACAGGGACCTGGCAGTTGGAGTGGAACAGAGGACGGATGTCCTCATCAAACCTAGACTGCCAGAGGAGGCCATGATCCCAGCCTCTGTCAGCCTGGACAGAGGTTCATCTGTCTCAGGGAATGCCCAGCAACACTGTGAGCAGGGCGATGACCTTCTCCACTCCATCAGGGTAAGTGGTACCATCTTCTTTCTGCAACCTTCCAATCACTGTATCTCTGGGACTGCACCGAGCTCTCCACCAAGGCTTGAGTGCTGCCACTTCCTCTAATACAGCAGCTCCCCTCACTTACTCTCACCATCCCAAATCAGCCCCCCCACCCCCACCGTCATAACCCTCAGGCATGGGCTATGTGCTGCCTGACCACTCACTCAGGCACCTTACCACATTTGTTCCAGTGCAGCAGCACCAATAGCTGTACCACCCCCTTTCAACTCACTCCATTTTCCCCTTTTCACTCTGTCCAGACAGAAAGCAGGTTAAACAGGGGCCAGGATGTTCGAGTGGGGTCCCTGACATTTGGCTCCCCAACCCTTCAAAGAAGGGAGTCTTGCCCCTCTCTGGAGAAGACTGGGACCGCTCCGACAGAGATGCTGAAACTTCCAGGTCTCAGTGACCAAGAATGAAGTGTTGTTCATTGCTGTCATCATTCTCCAGGGCCCCCAATGTGCATTGCACCTTAACGTGTCACAACACGGGGGTCAGCTATCAGGGACCACATTGACATGCCTGAGCAAACACAGGAACAGCAGACAGGCTTGGCAGAGGCACTCAGCAAACAGCCACAACAGTCGCAGGGCTGCACCGATGCCTTTAGCAGCTTCCAGCGTGTGAGTGGCTGCCTCCATGGAGAGGGTAGTGTCTGCCACAGAGAGCTAGGTTCAGCAGGCACAGGGTCTGCTGGATCCATGCACTACATCTACACTCCATCACTCTAATCTAAGGAGCTCAGCACCAATGGCAATGCAACACCAGATCATCAGCATTTGAGGGTCCTGGGGACACATCCATCCCCAGGGTCACCCAACCAGACCCTCCGAGAGCAGTGGGCTCCAGTGTAGGGCAGGTTTCCTCCAGCCCAGCCGCAGACCCCAGGAAGGTACCTAGAACTGGTTGTAGAATGAGAAAGAATATGTACTTGTGGCACTGTTGGCATGTTATTGTAAATAGTTTTCCACGTCTATGTGGATACCTTTTACAACAGCTCTGTCTGAGGGTGTCTGTCTGGCTGCAAATCCTTTCACTTTTCTGCCTCACATACTTTTCATACCATACCATTGAGTCGAAAATGTGTCACTCTATTCGACTGTGTATTCCAAATCCGAATATATTCATGTCACCCTGATTATTGACTTTATAGCCCCAGCCTTCCCAATCCTTCCTCATTGCTCAGCCCCTCCTGCCCAGACAACGTCCTGCCTCTCAGCCAGTTTTACATCCAGCGTGTCACTTTACCTGGGATCCCATTGGCTCTTACTGTCTTGACCAATCTTCATGAGGAACTTTCCCAAAAGCCTTGCTGAAGTCCATGTGGACCACATCAAATGCACTGCCCTCATCCACACGCCAGGTTACCACCTCAAAAATTTCAACAAAGTTATCAAACACAAACTTCCTGTCACAATTCTTGTCTCTGATTAATTATTCTCTCTTCAGTTGCAAATATAGTCTCCCTGCACTGTCCTTTTGGCCTCCTTTGCTGATGTATTTCTCTTGCAGCTGCGAGACTGAAAGGGAACCGAGATTGTCGAGCTTGCCGTTCTGAAACCACATTGGGAATTGGGGGCAGATGCCTTAAGCCAGTGTCTGCAGCCTGACAAGGCCACATGGGGAAATCCTTTTCCAATGCAGGGAGGCTTAGCAGGGAGACACCTCGACAGTTATGGCAATCTCTGCAGTTGCTCTTGTTCATGTACAGGGTCACAATCCTTGCATCACACACTCCCTGTGGAAATGTCCCCTCCTCCAGAAGGAACAGAGAGGGTAGTGCAGAAGCTGCAGGAGTGGGGTTTTCTGTGTTTGATGAGGACAGTGAAAAGTGACTGGAGCTTTGTCCATGAGTGTGTGTCAGTAGCTTTGCTAAACTCCCCCAGCTCTGCCATAACAGGGAGGCTTTTTAATGGTGTCTAGAGCTTCCTCGGTGACAATGTCCTCCCTGTGTTATAGCTCAAGGCGAGGATCTCCACATCTCTCCAACTATTTGTTACAGTGGGTGATGAACTCTCCTGCCTTTGGTTCAGTCGAGCTGTTTCTTTTCCTCATGTATCTTTCATCTTTCCCATCCCTTCATCCATACATTTCCCTGTGACGAAGTAGCTGTGGATATTCCTGCAAGGTTAGAAATGTTATTATTGGATCGTTGCTCAGCATTCTCTTGGACTGTACTTCAAATGGCTCTTTCTGAATTCAGAGCTTTATCACTCAGATCTCTCTTGTAATCGATGAGAGTGGAACTCTTGGCTTCAATGACAGGCTCTATCACAGTAACGTTAACCTCAAACCAGTCTGTGATGTTTCACTGTTGCTTCTTGTCTGTTCAGTGTGTGATATTATAGATGATGATGTCTCACAGAATGTGCCATGTCACTTCTGCTCTCTGAGTGGCCTTTGGTCACGTTGTAAAAAAAGTTGCTTTTTCTTTGAGAAAGCAGTACGTCTGATGTTAACATGAGTGTAGCATTTCTGCTTTGAATGAAAAGTAACTTCAAGGCTTATATCAATATGTTGGTACATATCAGTGATGTGGTTCTTTCAGCACAGTTATGTTTGATACCTGTTCTTGAGTGTTACCATTTGGTGTATAGGGCTGCCTTTTCATTCTCACCAACTCATTTATTAATTGATGCAGTCACCACGTTACCTGCTGTGTATGTCTTGATGCAGTGGATATTTGTATTCACAAGTGAAGTTCAAAGAAATAACCAATATTATCAGAAACTATCAAACCACAATAAAGCGATAATGTACAGGGAAAAAGATTAATTTCCTGGATAAATGCTGCATTTCATTTGGCAAAAGATAACAGTCATAAATTGCAAAATGTTTTTATCCCCAAGAGACCTGACACATACTTCACTACTCACACAAAGTTATTGCAATCAGTGTACTCCCTGTAGACTGGAGAAATGACCTTTCACCTGTTTCCACAGATTTTTTATAAATTTGTAATTTGTTTCACAATGTTGATGCTACGTGTTTTTTTTACTGAGATGTTAGAAAATAAATATTTGCTTGTTTTTTTCATTATTAAATCAAACAAATATCTGAGATGTAAATTTCTGATTTTCATGTAACAATTTCCACAATGTCCATTACAACAGAATCCATTGAAGTCCCCCACGTAGAGTAGCTTCTGAGCATAGATGGCCTGATGCTAGAAATATCACATCAATTTCCTTCATTATCCCGGTGACTTCATGTTTTCCTCATTCTTAGTTCGCTGGAGTTTCTTTTGTTAACAGCTTTGAAACTAGTCTTTCTGTCCACAACGTCCCTCTGACTCCCACTTCACTTGCAAGTTCCCTCTCTCTCTATCTACCCATTGTAGCTTTTATCTCTCTTTCTCCCTCTCGCTCTCCCTCCCCCCCCCCCCCCCCACCACAAAGCTCTTGCAGAGTCAGTTTCTCTCTTCCATTCCCCTCCTTCCTGTCTCACCTGTCCTGTTGTGGCCTCCTACTACACTCCTGGACCTGTCTGCAATGACTGACTTGACTCCTCCCTCTGGCTCTCCGTCCCAGACCTGGCCTCAATCCACCTGCTCCTCGTCCTCAGCCCACCTTCCCCCAGAGAGACCCTCACTGGCAGCAATTACCAAGCTGCAGGCTGCCACCATCCCCAAACCCCAGTCACCAATCACAAGTTGTTTCTCTCTTGCATTTGTCACTGATAGGCTCATCATAAACCTATCAGCAGCAAGCATGGAGAGAACAAACCTATGATTGGAGGAGAAATTACTCTACATTCTCACGAACTTCTCAGGACGTTTAGAAATTAAAACCAGTGCATCTGCTATCTCATCCAGCATTCCTTCGAAAACCATTGGATGTATTTTGTCAGAACCTTGGATATATCTGGTATTTCCTGAGTAACCATTCCTAATGATTATAATTGTTTTTACTTCATTCCTTCCATTCTGTTTTTTTTATTTCAGGCCTTCAACATTCACAATATTTTGCTTTAATTGTACTGTGCTCAGACTTGGATTCTGTATCAACAATATACTATCGAATTGTCAATGCCTCTTTTGTGTTATCTATATTCACTAGGAAGACCACTGTGCCATTAAATTCTCTGTTAATATAATCTTGCTTCTGATAATGTTATCGATTCCCTGTACCTGATTAAATTATAGTTTCCTTGGGACGGTTGGCCTTACTTTAATTTTTACTCTTCCCTTTCCCTGTGATGGCAGAAAAGCAATTTATTAATGATACACCGGTCTCTTCCTTCCTGTTTTTTTCCACACTATTGTGTAAGGTGAAGGAGCCTTGGGTGACAAGAGAAGAGGAGATTCTCATCAAGAGGAAGAAGGAAGTTTACTTAAGGTTGAGGAAGCAAGGGTCTGGCACAGCTTTAAAGGATTACAGGGTAGCTAGGAAAGAACACAGAAGTGGACTGTGGAGAGTTGGAGGGGGGCACAAAAAGGCCTTGGAGGGAAGGATTTGGAAAACCCAAAGGCATTGTACACGAACGTGAGATATAAGTGAATGATCAGTAAGAGGGTAGGGCTGATCAGGGATAGTGGAGGGAACCTGTGCCTAGTGTCTGCAGCGGTCAGCGAGGCCCTAAATGAGCTTTTTGTATCAGTATTATCGAGAGAGGGAGGGGCCTTTTTGATAGTGAGAACACTGTGGACCAGGTCAATGGGCTTGAACAGATTGATATTACAAAAGTGGATGTGCTGGGAATTCTGGGAAGCATCAAGACAGATAAGTTCCCAGGGCCAGACCAGATATATCCAAAGTTACTACGGGAAGCAAGGACTGAGATTGCTGTGCCTCTGGTGATGATCTTTGCATCTTCAATCCACACAGGACTAGTATTGGATGACCGGAGAGTGGAGAATGTTGTTCCTCTGTTCAAGAGAGGGAACAGGGAAATCCCTGGGAATTACAGACCAGTCAGCCTTACGTCTGTGGTAAGCAAGGTACTGAAAAGGATTCTGAGAGGTGGGATTTATGACTATTTGGAAAAACATGGTCTGATTAAAGATAGTCAGCAAGGCTTTGTGAGGGGCAGGTGATGCCTTACACACATTATTGAGTTCTTTGAGGATGTGACGAGACAAGTTGACAAAGTTTGAGCAGTGGATGTACCATATGTGGATTTCAGAAGGCCCTTTGATAAGATTCCTTACGATTGCCTCATTCAGAAGGTTAGGAGGTAAGGGATATAGGGAAGTTTTACTGTCTGGATACAGAATTGGCTGGCTGAAAGAAGACAGTGAGTGGGAGTGGATGGAAAGTACTCCACATGGAGGGTCAATGACCACATGTGTCCCACAGGGATCTGTTCTGGGGCCTCCGCTCTTTGTAGATTTTATAGATGACTTGGATGAAAAAGTGAAAGGTTAAGTTTGCCAATGACACAAATGTCAATGATGTTCGAGATTGAGGGCTGTTGCAGCTGACAACAGGACATTAACAGGATGCAGAGCTGGGCGGGGAAGTGGCAGATGGAGTTTAACCTGGATAAATGCAAAGTCATTCATTTTGGAAGGTCGAATTTGAATGCTGTATACAGGGTTAAAGACAGGATTCTTGGCAATGTGGAAGAACAGCAGGAGCTTGGGATCCACTTACATAGATCCCACAAAGTTGATAGGACTGTTAAGAAGGTGTATGGTGTACTGGCTTTCATTAACAGGGGAATTGAGTTTAAGAGCCGTGAGGTTTTGCTGCAGCTCTTTCAAACCCTGATTAGACCACACATTTGGAATATTGTGCCCAGTTCTGGTTGCCACATTTCAGTAAGAATGTAGATGCTTTTGAGAGGGCGCAAAGGAAATTATCAGAGTGCTGCCTAAATTGGAGGTCATGTCTTATGAAAAAATGTTTAGTGAGTTAAGCCTTTTCACACTGGAGAGAATAAGCAAGAGAGGTGACTTGATAGAGGTGTACAAGGTAGTGAGAGACATAGATCGAGTCGATAGCCAGAGACTTTTCCCCAGGACAGAAATGATTGTCATGAGGGGTTATAATAATAATGTGATTTGAGGAAGGTATCGAGGAGATGTCACAGGTAGGCTCTTTATGCAGAGAGTAGTGTGTGTGTGGAATGCACTGCCAGTTTTGGTAGAAGAGTCAGAGACATTAAGCAACTGTTGGACAAGCACATGGATGGCAGTAAATTGAGAGGTGTATCAGTTAGGTTGACCTTAGATTAAGATAAACGCTCAACATAACATCTTGGGCCGAAGGGCCTGTATTGTGCCGTATAGTTGTATGTTCTATGTTCTTTCAAATCCTTATTTCTGGAATGCAATTTGAGAGACAGGCACAAAATATCTGTTCAGTGCATCCACTATTTCTTCATTTCCCATTATTAAATCATTACTGGATACAATAACACATCTGAAAATCTCTATAAACATTGTAACTTATTAACTGTAACTGTAATAAGGTATAACTTTACTCTCAGTCTAAAATAACGTGTTCATGTTTATTTTCCTTTCTAATAGTTAACATTGTGACAATACTGATTCTGTCTCAGAGAAAGTGTGATCTTTCTAAATGGATCACTCGAGATGGCAAAAGTGGACGTACTGCTCATGATGATTGATCTGATTTTGAGACACATTCTAATTTTTTTATAAAACTGAATTTAAATTTCTGAAGACCACCCCCATGTGTAACATCCATGCCATCCTGGTTTTTGCAGCTATGGACTGCTCTGTCTGGTTCAATGTTGCTTTCATCTTTGATCGCTTTGTGGCCATTTGTTGTCAAAAGATGAAAGCCTACAATTGCACTGAGAAAACAGGAGCCATGGTTCTGGGAACAATAACTGTGCTCAGCTGTTTAATGATCATTTCCTGATATTTTATGTTAACACCTTGGTATAAGCTGAGGTATAAGCTGTATCAGCCCTGGTTTTGTTCGGCAAATGAATATGTAATGTTATCTCCAGTCTGAGGATCAATTGAGCTTATTCCCTGTATTCTGACCCCAAAATTCCCATTTGTTTTGATTCTGCTGCTCAATGCTTTCACTGGGAGGTACATTTTAGTGGCCAGCAGAGCCCGCAGGAGACTCCAGTCTGACAGCAGGGGCCAGCATTCCAAGGACCAACATTTGGAGAGCCGAAGGAAATCCATCATTTTCATGTTTGTTATCTCAGGGAATTTCATCCTGTTATGGTCAATGTTTCTGGTGTATTCTATGTGGAGTCGAATGTATCGGTTGGGGTATAAGTTGTGTTTTTACACCACTTTTTACAAGGATTCGTTCTCCAGCTCCTGAGTTCCTGAAAAAACACGTGTATTCCAACTTTGTGTCCCAGTGGCAATCCCACCCTAAATCCCATGTGAACCATCTCCAATCAGTCTACCATATGGAACCTTATCGAAGGCTTTACTTAAGTCCAAGTAAACAATATCTCCTGCTCTGCCTTCATCAATCTTTTTAATTACTTCCTCAAAAATTCAACCCAGTTTGTGAGACACACTTTCCCTTGCACAAAACCATGCTGACTATCTCCAATCATTCCTTGACCCTTCAAATGTATATGAATTCAGCTTTCAGAATCACCTCCAACAGCTCCAATACCGAAGTCAGGTTCACAGGCTGATAGTTCCCAGGTTTCTCTTTACAGTCTTGTTAAACAAAGGCACAACCTTAGCTCCTCTCCAGTCATCTGGCACCTCACCTGCAGTGATAGATAATACTCTGGATGTCTGATAGATAAAACTTCTACTTCTACAATATGCCTCACAATTTCCTCCCTAAATTCCCAGAATATCCTGGGATATATGTCGATCAGGTCCTGGAGATTCACTACCTTTACATTTTCTAAAATCTCTAGCACCTCCTCTGATGTAATGTGAACTGTTTCAAAACATTCATTTCCCTGAGTTCTCTCGCGTCCAGTTTTTTCTGCACAGTAAAAACTGATCTGAAATATTCATTCAATACCTCTCCCATCTCCTAAGGTTCAAACCATGGTCAGTCACCTCAGCTCCAGGACATCGCTGCAGGAGTTCCTCAGGGAAGTGTCCTCGGCCCAGTTATCTTCAGCTGCTTCATCATGGACATTCCCTCCATCATAAGGTCAGAATTCAGGATGTTTGTTGACAGTTCCACAAAGTTTAATGCTATTCCTTACTTGTCAGCCACGACATCCATCTATAGCAACATAGAGTCACAGACAAGTGCAGCAGGGAAACAGACTTTTCGGTCCAACTTGTCCATGCCGAGCAGTTACCCTAACCTAATCTAGTCCCATTTGTCAGCACTTGGCCCATTTCCTTCTAAACCCTTTATATTCATTTACCCATCCAGATGCCTTGTAAATGCTGTAATTGTTCCAGCACCCACTACTCCCTCTGGTAGCTCATTCCATACACGCACAACCCTCTGCATGAGAAAGTTGCCCTTTAGGTCCCTTTTATATCTTTAACCTTTCACCCTAAGCCAGTGCCCTCTAGTTCTGGACTCCCCTACACCAGGAAAAAGACTTTGTCTACTGATTCTATCTCTGCCCCTCATGATTTTATAAACCTCTATGCAGTCACTCCTCAGCCTCCGATGCTCCATGGAAAACAACCCCATCCCACTCAGCCTCTCCTATCGCCCAAATCCTCTAAACTTGGCAACATCCATTTTAGAATATTTTTAAAAAAGGCATTTTTTGAAATCACGTGGTTTCAGTGAAATGCTGGAGACATTTGTTGTTTTCTGACTAGGGAGAGCTAGTGTCTTGTTTGAACACTATTTTGAGTACAGTGGAGATGGTCTTTGTTTGTAGGTGAGGAACGGCAGGTTGGGAAAACAGCTGCTCATCTCATCTCTGTATCTCTCTGAGATATTCTTTTTGTGAATCTGTCGCTATCCACTTTCAACCCACCAACTCCCAGTTACCTGGATTATACATCCTTACACCCTGCTTCCAGAAGAGACTCTTTTCCATTCTCCCAGCTCCTCCCTCTCTGTCACAGGAATCCCCTGTGGCCATACCCCTCAATGATAAGTATACCACTTTGGATACTGTTGGGTGGGAGTGACCTACCAGGGGAAAGCTGCAGCGCCCAGGTCTCTGGCACTGAGCCTGGCTCTGTGGCTCAGAAGGGAAGGTGGGAGAATGGCAGAGCGATAGTGATCGGGGATTCAATGGTTTGAGGAATGGACTGGAAATTCTGTGGTAATGACCAAGACTCCCGGATGGTATGTTGCCTCCTGGGTGCTCGGGTCAGGGATGTATCTGTTCGAGTTTGCAGGATTCTTAAAGGTGGGTGAAGGGGCGGGAGAGCAGCTAGAAGTCGTAGTTCACATGGGTACCGATGATATCGGTAGCGAAAGGGATGAGGACCTTAAAAGTGAGTATAGGGAATTATGTTGGAAGGCAGGAGCAGCAGACTAATAATCCCAGGATTGCTGTCGGAGCCAAAGACTCAAGAGGTTGGGAACAGATGGCAAGTGCAGCTGAACATGTGGCTGCAGAGCTGGTGTAGGAGGAAGAGCTTTAGATATGTGGATCATTGGGATGCGTTCTGGGGAATGTTGGAGGATGGCGTGCGTCTGAAATGGAGAAACATCAACATCTTGGGTGGGAGGTTTGCTAGAACTCTTCAGGAGGGTTTAAACTAGTTTGGCAGTGAGATGGGATCCAGAGCTACAGATCAGAGGATGGTCTAGCTGGTGAACAGGCAGATACAGTAAGCAGAGAGTCTGTGAGGAGGCATAGACAGTTGGTCAGTAAAGTTGCAGTCGGTGTGATGGGTTGAAGTGTGTCTATTTTAAAACAAGAAGTGTCTGGATGAACTTAGAGCATGGATCAGTACTTGGAGCTGATGTTGTGGTCATTACGGAGAGTTGGATATCACAGGCAGGAATGGTTATTGGATGTTCCGGGGATTAGATATTTCAAAAGGAATCGGGAACGAGGTAAAAGGGATGATGGAGTTGTATTACTAATCAGGGATAGCATCGCAGCTACAGAAAGGGAGACCATCGAGGAGAGTTGGTCTATTGAGTTTGGATGAATGGAAAAGTCAGAAACAAGAAAGGAGCAGTCACTTTATTGGGGTTTTTCTACAGGCTCCTCAATAGCAACAGAGACATGGAGGAGCAGATTGGGAGGCAAATTCTGGAAAGGTGCAGAAGTAACAGGATTATTGTCATGGGTGACTATAACTTCCCTAATATTTATGGAATGTACTTAGTTCAAATAATTTTGTTGGAGCAGTTTTTGTCAGGGATGTTCAGGAAGGGTTCCTGATGCAGTATGTAGATAAGCTAACTAGAGGGGAGGCCATATTGGATTTGGTGCTTAGCAACGAACCATGCCAGGTGTCAGATCTCTCGGTCGGAGACCATTTGGATGATAGTGATCACAACTCCCTGACCTTTACTCTAGACATGGAACGGGATAGGAGCAAACAGTATGGGAAAGCATTTAATTAGGGGAGGGGGAAATTACAATGCTATTAGGCAGGGACTGTGGAACAGAAATTGGGAGCAGATATTCTCAGGGAAATTCATGACAGAGATATGGAGGTCATTTAGGGAGTACTTGCTGCAAGTGCTGGATGGGTTTGTCCAGTTGAGGCAAGGAAGGGATGGTCGGGTGAAGGAGCCTTGGATGATAAGCAATGTGTAATGTCTATCAAGAGGAATAAGGAAGCTTACTGAAGGTAAAGGAAGCAAGGGTCAGACAGGGCTCTAGAAGGTTACAAGGTAGCCAGGAAGGACCTGAAGAATGGACTTAGGAGAGCGAGAGGGCGGCATGAAAAAGCCTTGTTGGGTACAATTAAGGAAAATCCCAAGGGATTCTACACTTATGTGAGGACCAAGAGGATGGTCAGAGTGAGCGCAGAGCCAATCAGGGATAGTGGAAGGAACTTGTGCCTGCAGTCGGAGGAGGTAGGGGAGGTCCTTAATGAATACGTTGCTTCAGTATTCGCTAGTGAGAGGGACCTTGTTGTTTGTGAGGACAGCGTGAAACAGGCTGATATGCTCAAACAGGTTGATGTTAAGAAGGAGGATGTACCGGAAATTTTGAAAAAGGTGAGGATAGATAAGTCCCTTGGGCCAGTAGTACCCAAGGTTAGTACGGGAAGTGAGGGAAGAGATTGCTGCGCATTTGGTGATGATGTTTGCACCCTCACTGACCACTGGGGTAGTACCAGATGATTGGAAAGTGGCAAATGTTGTTTCCTTGTTGCGTCTAGGGATAATCCTGGGAATAACAGACCAGTCTGTCTTATGTCGGTAGTAGCCAAATTATTGGAGAGGATTCTGAGAGATAGGACTTATGATTATTTGCAAAAGCATAGCTTGATTAGAGATAGTCAGTTTGGCTTTGTGAGGGGGCAGGTCTTGCCTCACCATCCTTATTGAATTCTTAGAGGATGTGACACAACCTCCCACAACACTGATAGAGACCCCCTTGTCCTCACTTACCACCCATCCAGCATCCACAACCAGAGGATCATTAGCTGCCATTTCCACCCCCTCTAGCGGATACCACCACCAGACACTTTTTCCCTATCTCTCCCTTCTCAGCCTTCCACAGGGACAATTCACTCTGGGACAAACTGGTCCAACCCTCCTCCTTTCCCAAAACTTCCCCACACCCACATGGCACCTTCCCCTGCAACACTAGTCTCTTTACTCCCTCCGTCCTCACTCTCCAAACCCCATACCTATCTTCAAGGTGAAGCAAAACTTCACTCAATCGAGCCTATTGTATTCACTGCTCACAATGTGGTCTCCTCTACACTGGGGAGATGAAGCATGGACTGGCTCACAACTTCACAGAACACCTCCATACTGTCCACAGAAATGGCCCTGCGCTTTCTGCCACTTGTACACACCACCACATTTCCCTGGCCATTGTGTGTAGCCTGGGCTTGCTGCGGTGCTCCAGCGAAGATCAGTATGAACTGGGAGAACACATTTCTGCTGGGGGACCCTGCAGCTTTATGGACTCTGTATTGAGTTCAACAACTTTCGGACTTGACCATTTTCTCCAATGTCCTTATCCAAACACCCAACACATTGGGCACTGTCATCACATGGGCTGTATTTTTGTTCGGGCATCCCATTGTCAGAGATGGCACAAAATGTCCGCCTGTTGGTTGCAATATGGCTGTAATACCATAGTTAGCTTGCCTGGTCCAGCATTAAAGTGAGTTCATAGCGTAGCACAGAGATAACCCAAGGTAACAGGGTCTGTGCTAAACAAAGAATCTTACAAATTAACATGCAGCGAGTTCTGGAAACATAACAACTGCAGATATCTGTAAGAGACAGCTTGAAGATATTAACAAGGATAAGAAAGAAAAACATAACCCCACATTGATGGAGTGTGATTGAGTTTGTCATCTCATTAATGACATAAATGTTGCCTTCTTAGGTAAAAGAGTTAGAGTCGAAATATTTAGAGTAGGTTCAGTAAATTCCTTCACAGATGACAGGATGTGACGAGAATGAGCTATAGTGCCACTGTAAGAGAGAGGGGCCATGTTTATCGGACCATCCAGGATCAAATGGGACAGAAGCTGCTCACAACCCAATGGCAAAAGAATTCCAACAGACCTCTAAACAAATAACTTTATTGGAACTGATAGTACAACTTTTAGAACAATTAATAAGAAATAATAACATTTTGTTTGTCAAGTAATCAAGTTAGTAAACTATGTAACAGAACTTAAAAGGTGCTTAAGTGATATGCAATTATAACATGGAGAGAAAGAAACTGCTCAACACATATAAGTGAAGGAATTCTGACAACAGGTGAGAACATACAACTTCACATCTAACTAAATGTATACTAGAACTAATATTATGAATCTTACAGCAATTAGTAGGAATTAACATTTCTTTGTATCACTGGTGGTGAAGCCGGGGGAAATACAAGATGAGGAACAGAACTTAATAGGGATGTCAGTGACTACAATGAATAACAGAACTCAAGGCGCCCTTTGAGATATGCAAGTCTGGGAAATGTCTGAGAAAGACTATAACCATTAACTTTGGAATGTAGATCAATGGGGTATGTTGTGAGCATCCAAAGCCTGATGATAACGAAGTCTGGTAAATATCTCGAGATCTTGGTAACCTAGGGCTGTCCATTGAGATGTCAATTATTGATCAGGTGTTTCACAGGAAGTATAGATTAAGGGAGAAGGAACACTGACATCAGCGTTGCTTGTAATTATTGCGACACGAAAATTATGAAAATGTTGTATCTCACTAGGGAAGCCGGAGTATCATTGACATTGCCTCCAAACTGAGCTGGGCAACTGGATGACTGGCCCACACGAAAACCAGGTTTGGGGCAGTCTTTGGCTGGTCACACACTTGTGATAAAAGAGCTCGATTAAAAATAGATTGTGATGATAAACACAGAACTTGAGACTTCTCTTTGGCATCGCTTCCCAACAGGACACGACCACATGCAACCCATTGCCAGCCTCTCATGATCCCCATTAGCAGCTATCCATTCTCCCAGACAAACCTTTACACAAACCTTTGATTGCTTTTTCTCTGTGTGTGTGTCTCACTCTCTCTCTCTCTCCGTGCGTGGGCTCTATCTCAGCTCCCTCCCCACCTCACCTTCAGCATAAATATGAACCTTTTGTCAGAAACAATTAGTTTTTAAGAAAGGTCATTCACCCAAACAATGATTCTGTTTTCACCCGACAGATGCACGCAGACCTGCTGAGTCTTTTCCAGCAATTTCTGATTTTGTTTCTGATTTCCAGCATCTGCAGTGCTTATCTCTTTTTTAAGATTTTTATGGGATGGAACACCATCCCATAAAACAGATACATCAATGTTAATTGAGAAGTTTGTTGGGATATTAGTGGGACTTAACATTGCACATACACACAGAGATAGCTTCGCGCAATCGTACACACACGCACACACTTGAGGAGCCAAATAGTCTATATTTGCTCCAATTTCATATGTTTATATGTAAGTTAGGATTGCTAATTGGGCTCACAGTGTAGGATACTTGTGCATACTGGAAGATACAAAGTTTAATACACAGAAACCTGTTCTTTGCAG
Source organism: Chiloscyllium punctatum (assembly GCF_047496795.1). Lineage (NCBI taxonomy): Eukaryota > Metazoa > Chordata > Chondrichthyes > Orectolobiformes > Hemiscylliidae > Chiloscyllium > Chiloscyllium punctatum. Next base: position 15,453,421 of record NC_092753.1, read on the forward strand.
ATGAAAAGAGTAGAAACATTCATTAACTCTGTTTGAATTCAGCAAAAAAGCACACAGCCATTCCCAGTCTCTTTATTTATAAAGCAATGCTGTAATTAATCAGAGTCAATCTACTTGGTTTAAAATTTAAACAAACCCCAGGGGTCAACTATCAATCATCAGTGATTGATGCATTATGACAGCAATGTCTCCTTTAGAGTCTACTTGCCAAGCAATCAGCACTCTTCCCTTGTAGAGTATAAATGTTCCTGTTCAACTGTATTCTTGCAAATTATCCTAATGTGTGTAAAACAATAAGCTCTGACAAAATGTCTTTTCCAGCAATGTTCAAGTTCTGTAATACCAAACAAGTATCAAATAATATTTCACCAATTACTTGCTCTTATTTTATCAGCTATTATTTGTGGTACATGAAGTTTAAAACATGGAACTGAATATCACTGTGATGCTTTATATGAGTTTTTATCTGTGTCAACTGTTCAAGAATGTTTTCACAGACATTCATTCACACAAAGTGGGCATCATCGGGAAAGCCAGTATTTGCTGCTGATGCTGAACTGCCTCTGAGAAGGAAGGAGCAAGTTCAAATGGGGTCACATCAGTGACTGTCATCCCTGTCTTTTAAATATTACACAGAGTGAGCAACTTAAATGTTCTTTATTGTGAGCACGTTAGACAATATTTGCTGCAATGATTTCAGTGACATTTGCTGTCGCCATTTTATATCATAATTTTGCTTTTTATTGTGCACTGTAATCACGTAAAGTTACATCCGTGTTGACAATTATAAAGATATTTGCTGGATTTTTTTTAAGTGCAGTTCAGGATCTTTGCACAGGGATATCTGCTGTTGAGTGTGGGACGTTATATTGATTGTGTACAGGATGTTGGTGAGGTCTCTTCTGGAGTACTGTGTGCAGTTCTTGTTGCCTTGTTGCAGGAAGGATATTGTTAAACTGGAGAGGGTTCAGTAATGATTTACCAGGGTGTTGCCGGGAATGGAGTGTTTGAGATATCAAAGTAGACTGGAGAGATGGAGACCTTTCTTCATTGGAGCACAGGAGGTTGATGCGTGAACTTTTTGAGGTTTAGGAAATCATGAGGGGCGTCGACAAGGTGAATGACAATGGTCTTTTCTTGGGGGGGGGGGATCAAAATTAGGGGGCATACTTTTAAGGTGTGAGGAGAAAGATTTCAAAAGGACATGAGGGGTAACTTTCTTACACAGAGAGTGGTTCATGTTTGGAATGAACTGCCAGAGACAGTGGTGGGTGGAGGTACAGTTACAAGGTTTAAAAGACATTCCGATATGTACATGAATATGAAACATTTGGAGGGATATGAGCCAAATGCAGGCAGGTGGGAATAGTTTAGCTGGGAAAATGGTTGGCATGGATGAGTTAGACTGAAGGGTCTGTTTCCATATTATATGACTGTCACTCAACATAAGGAGTGATGCACAGTGTCTATAGGGGCCAACTTTTGTCACTTAACCAGGGAAAGCATTGTGTTTGTCTCACTGATCCAGGAAGGACTGGTCGATTGTACTGTGTCTGTTTCAAGGATCATGGGAAGTGTTGACTAAACCTACTCTGTGTGTCTCACAGATGTCAGGGAGAGCAGACTGACCTCACTGTGTCTTTATCACTGACTCAAGGAATCTGGATTGTTCAATTGTGATCCCAGAATGACTCAATCCATCTCATCGTTTCATAAATATTACTAATTGAGCAAAAGGCTGCTTTACCATGTTCTTCAGCTGTTCTCTGAACTTAGTCTGGGTCATGGCATATATACACGTGTTTGTGCAGCTACTCAGGAGCTGGAGAATGAATCCTATATCTCGTAAAAAGTAATGTAAAAATACAGCCTTATAACCCAACCGATACAATCGCCTCCATGTAGAATACACCACAAACATTGCCCATAACAGGATGAAATTCCCTGAGATAACAAACATTAAAATTATGGATTTCCTTCGGCTCTCCAAGTGTCGGTCCTTGGAATGCTGTCCCCTGCTGTCAGACTGGAGTCTCCTGCGGGCTCTGCTGGCCACTAAAATGTACCTCCCAGTGAAAGCATTGAGCAGCAGAATCAGAACAAATGGGAGTGCTGGGGTCAGAATATAGTGGATAAACTCAATTGATCCCCAGATCAGAGATAATGTAACATATTTTTTCACCAAACAAAACCAAGGCTGGTTCCTCAGCTTATACCAAGGTGTTAACATAAAATACCAGGAAATATTCTTTAAACAGCTGAGCACAGTAATTGTTCCCAGAACCACGGCTGCTGTTCTCTCAGTGCAATAGTTGCCTTTCAACTTTTGACAACAAATGGCCACAAATCGATCAAAGGTGAAAGCGACTGTGAACCAGACAGAGCAGTCCATTGCTGCAAAAACCAGGACAGCATGAATGTTACACATGGGGACGGTCTTCAGAAATTTAAATTCATTTCTATAAATAATTGGAATGTGTCTCAAAATCAGATCTATGATTATGAGCAGTAAGTCCACTGCTGCCATGGCCACCAGATAGCGAGTGATACATTTAGAAAGATCACACTTTCTCTGTGACAGAATCACTATTGTCACTGTGTTAACTATGAGAAAGGAAAATAAACAAGAACACATTATGTTAAGCCAAGCGTAAAGTTCCACCTTATTATAGACACAGTTAATACGTTACAGTACGTTTTGAGATTTTCAACTGTGTTATTGTATTCAGTAAAGATATAATAATGGGACATAAAGAAAGAGTGGATTCATTGAACATATATTTTGAGCCTGTCTTTTGAATAACATTCGGAAAATGAGTATGAATAACAAGTTGAAAGGAAGGGACAAATTAGACACAATTACAATCATAATGAAATGTTGCTCAGGAAATTCTTAGAATCAATGGCTGACATGTCCCTGGTTCAGATGAAATGCATCCAACACTTGTCAAAAGAATGCTGGATGAGACAGCAGTTGTGCAGTTTATCATTTTCCAAAAGTAACCAGAAGCGGGTGAGAATGGAGAGCAGCTGCTCCTCCAGTCACAAGCTACATATAACCATGATTGCTGCTGATAGGTTTACTGATGTGCCTGTCAATGATGAAAGCAAGAGTGAAACAACTTATGATTGGGGAGTGGAGGTGGGGGGAAGCATGCAGCAAGGGAAGTGTGAGCAGGGAGGTTCTCTGTGAGGGAAGGTGGCCTGAGGGCTAGGAGCATGTGGATGGAGGAAAGGTCTGGCAGGGAGAGCCAGAGGGAGGAGCCAAGCCGGTCATTGCAGACAGGTCAAGGGGTGGTGTAGAGGCAAGAGGGAAACTGCAAGGAACCTGGGACAAGACAATGAGGCCATGAGGGGATTGGGATGTTATGGGGAGGCCACAACGGGTCTGAGGGGACAATGGAACCCAGTGGGATTGGGAACAATGAGAGGTCACATGAGAAGAGGTTAGACAGGAAGGAGGGAGGTGGAAGGAAGAGATAGACACTGCAAGACAGTGGGAGGGAGAGAGAGAGAGACAGAGAGATAGAGAGAGAGCAAGATTGGAAAGAGAGAGAGAGGAAGAGATTAAAAACTGGTCGAGAGAGAGAGGTTGCAATTGAAGTGGGAGACCGGGGGACTTTGCAAACAGCAGAGACTGGATTCAGATCTGTTAACAAAAGAAACTTCCACTAACTAGGAATGAGGGAAAGATGAAATCATTGAGCTGATGAATTACTTGCAAATAGACTTTGTATTTCTAGCTTTAGCCTCTAAGCGTATGTGGCCTTCTCTTTGGGAGAATTTCAGTAGATGCTATAATCATATAGATGGAGCCAATTGTTATATTTAAATCAGAAATTGACATCTGATATTTTTATTTGATTGAATAATAAATAAACAAAGAAATATTTATTTTCTCACATCTCAGTAAAAGTAGGTAGCAACAAACTGGTTTAAAACCTATTCCAACTTTGTGAATATGTGTGGAAACACATGAACGGTCACTCCTTCAGTCTGCAGGAAACATGTCTATTGTTGTAGCTTTTTGTGTCCCGTGAATTATGTGTCACTTATTTTGCGGAAAAACATTTTGCAAACTTATGCCTTTTGTTTAGTGTCCATTTGACTACAGCATCCATCCAGGAAATTAATGTTTTCCCGAAATATTGTTGCTTTATTGTGGGTTAACATTGTGGTTATTGATAATATTAATAAGTTTCCTGAGTTCTGTTCATGAATGAAAATATCCATAAGACATACACAGAAGGTAATGCGACATGTTGACTGCATCAATTAACAAAGGAGTTAGCGAGAATGTAAGGGTAGCCCTGAAAACTAAAATGTAACACTCAAGAGGAGCTGAAAAACATAAATATTTTGTGCTTTGAGACACACATCTCTCTGATATGTATCAAATTACCTATAGAGCTCTTGAAGGTCTTTTTCATTCAAAGCAGAAATGCTGCCCTCTTGTTAACATCAGACACACTGCTTTCTCCATTTAAAAGCAACTTTTCCACAACTTGACGAAAAGGCACTTTGTGGCATTCCCTTTCAGAGAGCAGAAGTGAAATGGTACATTCCGTGAGACACCATCATCTATAATACCACACCCTGAACAGACAAGAAGCAACAGTGAAACATCACAGACTGGTTTGAGGCTAACTTTACTGTGATAGAGCCTGTCATTGAGAGTTCTGCTCTCATCGATTACAAGAGAGATCTGTGTGAGAAAGCTCTGAATTCAGAAAGAGCCATTTGAAGTACAGTCCAAGAAAATGCTAAGCAACAATCCAATAATAACATTTCTAACCTTGCAGGAATATCCACAGCTACTTCATCACAGGGAAATATACAGATGAAGGGATGGGAAAGGTGAAAGATGCATGAGGAAAAGAAACAGCTCGACTGAAACAAAGGCAGGAGAGAGCATCACCCACTGTAACAAATAGTTGGAGAGATGTGGAGATCCTCGCCTTGAGCTCTAACACAGGGAGAACATTGTCACTGAGGAAGCTCTAGACAGCATTAGAAAGCCTCTCTGTTATGGCAGAGCTGGGAATCTTTAGCAAAGCTATTGACACACACTCATGGACAAAGCTCCAGTCACTTTTCACTGTCCTCATCAAGCACAGAAAACCCCACTCCTGCAGCTTCTGCACTACCCTCTCTGTTCCTTCTGGAGGAGGGGACATTTCCACAGGGAGTGTGTGATGCAAGGATTGTGACCCTGTACATGAACAAGAGCAACTGCAGAGATTGCCATAACTGTCGAGGTGTCTCCCTGCTAAGCCTCCCTGCATTGGAAAAGGATTTCCCCATGTGACCTTGTCAGGCTGCAGACACTGGCTTAAGGCATCTGCCCCCAATTCCCAATGTGGTTTCAGAACGGCAAGCTCAACAATCTCGGTTCCCTTTCAGTCTCACAGCTGCAAGAGAAATACATCAGCAAAGGAGGCCAAAAGGACAGTGCAGGGAGACTATATCTGCATTTGAAGAGAGATTAATTTCTCAGACACAGGATTTGTTACAGGAAGTTTGTGTTTGATAATGTTTTGAGGTGGTAACCTGGCGTGTTGATGAGGGCAGTGCATTTGATGTGGTCTACATGGACTTCAGCAAGGCTTTTAGTAAAGTTCCTCATGCAGATTGGTCAAGACAGTAAGAGCCAATGGGATCCCAGGTAAAGTGACATGCTGGATGTAAAACTGGCTGAGAGGCAGGAAGGAGAGGGGAATGGTTAAGGAATGTTTCTGTGACACAAAGTCTGATTTCAGTGGGGTTTCACAGAGCTCGGTGCTGGGAGCTTGCTGTCTGTTTTGTAGATGATGATTTAGACTTAAATTTAGGGGAATATGATAAGAAGTTCACAGATGGCATGAAACTCAGAAGGGTGGTAAAAAGTGAGGAGGGTATCTGTAACCTGCAGGAGGATATCAATGGACTGGGCAGTTGGGCAGAGCAGGGCCAACAGGAACTCAACCTGGAAATGTTTGCAAAGTTAAAAAATCACACAACACCAGGTTATAATCCAACAGGTTTCCTTGGAAGCACTAGCTTTCAAAGCGCTGCTTCTTCATCAGGTAGTTATGGAGCATGGCTATAAGATGCAGAAAGTTTTGCAAAAGATTTCAGTGTCATGTGGCTCGAATATCTTAATCAATCTCAGATTAAGTCTTTCATTTTTTTAGGATGGGTTTCCTAACTTCA